>NC_045480.1:43514185-43824272 GCF_009650955.1 Corvus moneduloides | reverse complement strand
AAAAAATCAAAAGGAGTAAAGATGAGAGTTGGAGGAGGGTTAGAAGAAAGGTTTCAGCAAGTCTTTGAAAGAGGTGAAGCACAAATTTTGAGAGGAAGTTGATATGCATAGCTAAAACTATTACCATAATAGATGTCTTTTTGAAATACTCTAATGAGAAACAAACTTTGCGTAAGTGGGACCTAGTACTTGATTTCTGTTCAGTTATTTTACAGGCAAGGTTACATATGGAAGTGTTAAAAGTCAGAATGACATTTATTTTCATAAATAAATGGTTTGGGGGATTATGACATAAAGACAATTAGACAATCTCTCAGAAGCACTTTTAAAGACCCCTCAGGAAGTATGAAAATATCAGGAGGAAAACACAGATAAACCAATTTTGAAACCTAGAAGAATGAGTGATTATAGCAGCTGTCACCCAGCAGAGCACTTAAACATGACTTTCACTTCAGACACTGAGAAAAAAATTACAGAAATTAATACCAGTGACCAATCATCAGAGACAACACCATACTCACTGAATCAGTACTTCATAGGACGTTAGAGGAGCTAATACAAACTGAAATAGGACCCTTCCACAACAAGTAAGTCTTTTCTCTGAAGAAGAAACCCCTTCCTTCCCTATCTGGGAAACTTTGCTCCATCTACTATGCATGTTTCATTGCACATTGTAGTATTTGCATTACTTGTAACCAGCTCTAGAAAGTTTCTGTTCCTCATGTTAGGGAATTACTACCTCAGGTGTTAAATAGATGCTAAAATTATGTCCCTGGCCAACATGGCATCCTTGTCATTAAACTGGAGAGATACGGGTTTGACAGATGGACCACTCGATGGATAAGAAATTGGTTGCACGGCAGCTGTGATCAATGGCTCAAGGTCCAAGTGGAGAGCAGCAATGAATGGCATTCTGCAGGGGTTTGTTTCTTGCAAAATTAAATCAAGGATTTTTATTTTGCATTTGTAAGTTTACACTACGGTTTTTCTCTCTGTGGAGGAAATAGACCATAATATTAATGCCCTATTATCATAAATGCTGAATTTAGTGGCTAAACTATATTCAAAGTGGATAACTTGTTGATGCATACTGGCTGTCATATTTGTGGCATCTACAGCAGGACACATTCCCTGTGGTGTAACCAGAGGTGTAGTACCCAATTAGAGGTATTCCCTAGGCAGAGACAGTAAGGACTGTCAGGCAACTCGGATCAGGCAACCTAACACAGAAGAACACGTTCCATCATATGGCACCACAAGAGCTCCTCATTTGAGCAATGTTGTTCATTGTGCATCTTGTTCAAAGTGCAGGAGCAGATCCCCTAGCTCACGTGACAGGAGGGGATTTGCACAGTTCTAAAGTTGGGGCAATAGGGAATAGATAAGCATGACCAGGGGACTGCTCAACAGGGAGCTCCAGCAAGCCATACTCACCCACAGGCACTGGGAGGATTTTTCCACTCTATACAATATTCTGTAAGATGGGATGCCCTCTTAATCTACATGGTAAAATTATTTATCATCTTCATTCTTCTCTTGCCTTTTTTTCCCTCCCAATAAAGCTTGAATAATCTCTATGCCTTTTGTGGGAACTATGGGTATTCTTTAATTTTCTTTTCTAAGTTTGCATAACTCCAAGATAAATTTAGCAAGAAACTCCTTCTGTAATGCCCTCAGGACAAAAAGAAGAAAAGTGAGATTTAAAAGTAAATGAAAGATGACAGCTGAATCTTTAAAATCATAGAAACACTAATCCTTGTTAACTACAGCATCTCCAAATCACATGAGTTCACTGATCAGAGCATACTATTTGTCCTTCTAGGTAGAGAGATGTATTTTGAAAAGCTCCAGTGTGAGCCAGTAGTATTGGACTTAGAGGAAATAATTAAAATAACTGTAATCACTACCCAGAAATACTTACAATTTAATTAAAGGCAAGGTTCCTTTGTCAGTGTCTAACTACAGCTCTCTGTGGATGCAATTTTCAGAAGCACTGAAATTTCAGAGGGAATAAAGTAATTTTGGTCATTTTCTTTGCCAAGCTTCCAATTCATGAGAAATGCTGACTATATACAAGTATATCTTGTTCTCAAATGGTTTTTTAGGTCATTAAATCCAGTCCCTTGTTCCAGAAGTTAAACACATAATTCAACATTTTTTACAGATATGTACTGAAGCCAGTGCCAGCTACAGAGGTGTCCTTCAGCAGCAGCAGAGAAGGTGCCTGCAGCCAGGTGGTGATGCTGGGTCACACTCGGTCAGCTCTGTAAGCACCTAGTGCCACAGAAGTGAGAAGGTGAAGCTTGACTCTGAAAATGCTCCTTCAGAGGTTTGAAACAAATGCCTTTCCCTGCTTTTAAATATCATGCTCGGCAATGCAAACCAAAGCAAGCAACACTGCTGCTCTCACCCATTATCACAGCTGCTCTTGTCAAAAGATGATCATTATCATTGTATATGGGAAGCCAAATGAGCATTAAACAAATTCAAGCTTAGGGCTCTCTTTTTTCGAAGATAACATCAGATATTAGCCACCATTTCTCGCCTCATCACATGCTGATCTACTCAGTAATCAGGATTTTAATTACAGAAATCTGTCTCTGGGTATTTTCTTGCATAACTACTGAAAGGCATGAGCACACTGAACTTGACTAGAGTAGGGATGTGTTATTGACAAAATCCAAATCAGTATAAGGTTTTCAAACTCTCCAAAGTTCATGTGTGCTGAGATCCTTAGGTTTATATCGAGGTGTTTAAAAATACAGGTTTGTGGCTTTCTTTTTACTCTGACCCTGAAAAGATTTTTGGTAATTGGAGACATATGCAAATATCTGCATATGCAGACACTTGCCAGCATTATATGAAAGGAGATGTTTATGTTGGCAGTTTGCAAAGCGCTGGCTCTCACCTTTGAAAGCTTTTTGCAGGGAAAGCTGATGAAGGATCTGACCTGTGACCTTCAGCTCCTCACAGAACAACTTCAAGCAGTTCCGAAGTCTGCTTACTTCAGATAAACACTCTCCAACTTGATGGCTTAATAACCTCTGTCTGGTGAGCCTTCAGCCTGAACCAGGCAACCCCTTGGGTTCAGGCCCTCTCATAGGTTTCAGCATTTTCCCATTCACGCTTCCAGTCCCAAACAACCAAAAAGAGCCTGACATTATAAAGATTAAAAACACAGATAAACTCAGTTCTGCTGCAGCAGGGAGCAGAGGCAGTGGTTTAATCTTGCTCAAGCATAAGGATCTTGCAAACCTCTCTACAGTGTCCATGTTCCTGTCTCTCCAAGGTACTGGTTTTCACAGTGATACACGGGCAGCAGCTACTTAGCTTTCAGCAGAGTATCCAAAATCAAAACTTGGACTTCTTTTCTCAAAACCCAAAGTCTTTACCTGATATTTTGACAGCCTATGTGAAAACACTACTGTTTCCATGCTTCAGCACCAGTTAACATGATGCTGTCAAAATGCTTGCTTCTTCTACTTCTGTTCCATGAGTAGATGCTGTACTAAGTCATTTTCTCTTACATTAAGTACTTTGTTAATTTGCATTAATTTTTGCACAGGCTTAAGTTACGATGGAAAAAAATTAAATAATGTTTGCTAAGGTTGGAGCCAAAACAGTTTCAGTCCTTGAGATGCATAAGGCTTACTAGCATACCACATGAGCAGCTGACAGCACCCTAATCTAGGAAAAGCTTGGAACAGAGCTAGACTCTGAATGACCCAGTCCAAGAAAACATGATGTGACACCAAGCCCTTCCCACTGCACAAAAATTAGTTCAGTTTAACTTCTTCATTAGCCAGCTTTTACTACCAAATACAATATACAGATTGAATTAAGATCTTCAACAAGGTGATTAAAAGATAGATTCAAAGAACGTGGGGAGGAAAAAGCAGACAGTGACAATTAATAGACAAATACCCATGGAGACAACTGAGGAACAGTTTTTGTGATACAGCATAGTGAGTTTGGAAGGCAGAATGTTGTGACACAGGGAAAACAAAAGTTCCCAAGCTAATTATTCTCTGCAATTTGCAATATTTTACACTTTATTAGCTTCCATTATTTCTCTCCTCAGTGCCATCTCCCATCTCTTTCAGTAGTTTCACAAACAGGAGTTTTTCAGGTCTTAATATATTTAGGAACATTGTTCCAGATGCTGTAATTCCAAAATGCAAAAAAAATTTGCAAGAGATGAGCTTCTAGTGTAGGCTCTCTGAGTCTCTCCTTTGAGGAGTCTGTCCCTGCATTCACTGCAAGGGAGGTTAAGCTCCTAGTCAGTACAATTCCAGTGCCTGAAGCCAGCTGATGCAAAGCCTCCCTGCTCCAGCACCACTCCCGTTCTCTTTAGCACATCCCATGCACAGCACTCCACATGCCAACTTGGAAGGTCACAAGGAAGACTTTCAGTTCACATCCAAAGACATGACTTAGAGCAATGCTGAGCACTTGCCAGCTTACATCTCTGATGGCAAGGCAGAGGGACTGTTGGAGATAATTCAAAGACAAAATTATAAACAAAGTTCAGAAGTCTTTTGCAGCAATACCTTGCTGATGCAACTGCATCTTTCAAAACTGACTGAATGACATCCCCACTTCCATACTGGGAGAGCCAAGCAGCAAGCAGGCAGAAAACACAACTCCCATCAAAGCCAACTTCTCTGCAGTAGAGCAGAACTCACAGAAAAAGCCAACAGTCTTGGCTTGCTTTTAATTTTTATAACATACAGCTTGTCCTAGTTTATACAGGCTGCAACATTAGACAATTAGACATGCTGAAGTATCATTATTCGCCTGACTTAGAACTGAACATCCTCTGTCTTGCTCCCCTTCCCCCACCAAGTGTGGGCCCTTATCCTCATTTTTGCAACTCTCACAGAATAGCTGCCCCACAAGGATAATTATTCCTCTGTTTATTTGTTTTAATAGCTGTATTTTCTAAATTAAAAATGACATTATTTCTCAACAATCTTATTTGCAAATTTTTGCCTAGCAGATTTCTTTCATTCAGTCTTCTTCTATTTTCCCTCTTTGTAGGGAAAGGAATTACTTGAAGTTAAGATTGCCAACTTAAACCTCACAAGCTAAATATACCATAGAATTATGATGTTTCTTGAAAGTTACTAACCTTTTGAAGAAAGTGTCAAAAAACAGGAGAAAGGGGGGGTTGGAGAAAAATCAACAGCTGCAAATACTTTATAAAGAAACCCTACTAGAAGGTTTACAGCTTTTTCCCAAGGCATAGAAACAATGCTTCCCCTGTGACCTTGAATAAAATTAATATAACGGAAGGATCACAAACCACCAGATACTTGTAAAATGTCTAACTCTTGATGAACTTCGCCAGAAAGACTGCACTTGTGAAACTACACAATATCTAGCCAAGCACTGAAATGCTGTACATACAGAATACTTGAGAATGCACATTGGAAAACCTTTTTCTTTAAGTTATTTTAAATTATATGCTTTAAGGCAACATGAGTATCCCATACTCATGCCAATGAATCAGGTCATGTGATCATGTGTTCCTATTTATTTACAATATCAGATAATGTTGGAAAGACTTTAAAATTGCTTTGCTGTGACTTTTTGTCTAAACCTACACTGCATTAGTTACCATTAATACTGCTCTGTAGCACCAAATGGCAAGAAAAATAGCCACTTATTTTGAAAAATGCCTAAAAATGACAGTACTTTAACATCCATCATCTTGCTCCTTGAAGCCCTAAGGAGTTCTTAGCCTGCTTTGGGAGGCTTAGAACAGCTGTCACTAATAGCAGATATACCCTATTTTTAGATCCACCTGTTTGTGACATATAGCTTCCTAAAACTAGTTTCAGTTTATCCTTAAATTTTTTTCTTTTTTGAACATCAGGCATTTGTAGTAGAGGGGCAGGTATGAGAAAGAAGAAATCACCCAGGGTACAATTTCTGAGCTAGGTTCTTTTCCTTAAGATGCACAGGTAAGTTTTGGGGACTTTGTTAATGTAATTGCAAAAGCAAAGCAAGTGAAATAAACCTAAATGTGATTTACCACATGAAGTTTATTATGCTAAACACTGGAATCCGTGGAGCATTAAAACAGAGAAGTTACTTAGCCTGCAAATTTAGTATGTTTTCCTATACATTAAATAATACTAACTGGCAACTAGTTTATGAGCAACCCTTGTGCTAGGATGAGCCTAATCAAGGTACACCTTTTCTGACACGACCTGTGCATTAGGGCTCTATCACTGCTGAGGATCAGTATCCCTGAAACTGAACACGTGTTTCCAAGCTGCCCAGACTAGAAAAAGTGAAGAGTTCAGCATATCCAGCCCAGACAACTTCAAGTTCTGCTCAGGGCCCTTACAATTACTCCAGAACTGGATTAAACTATGGATTTATTTGGAAAGTTCACAGCTTTCCTGTCTCAAGGGAGACTAAATAGCTCATGCTCACTGTATAGCTCAAGAAGCAGTATCTTCTCAGGCAAAAGCTGGTGAGTCTGCTGCAGCTGAGCTTAGCATTTCAGAGCCTCCTTATTTCTTTATTCCATCCACCCAGACAAGGCACAGTAGTATTTGGAGTTGAAATCTTCAGGGATTTCTTCTCCAGGTTGAACAATTGTGTTGCTTTGAAGATCTGCTATATTTTTACTCACATTTGTCCAGTAGAATAATCACATTTGAGCAGAGATATGGTCACAAGGGACCTACTTTTCTCCAAAAAGCCATAAAAATTTCAGACCATGAGTTAAAATGGCCAACCTCAGAAAACTGCAGCAATTAGTTAAAAAACAGTCAGTCAAGTTGCAATTACCCACAAAGCATCAGGAATTACATGGCAACCTCTTGTGTCATTCCCAGTTTCTGGAAGCTCAGCACAGTGCTGCCACTTGCAGATTCTGAAGGGTGGGGAGCCCAGCAGGCTGCCCTTGCATCTGCGCTCTTACCTCTCCTGTGTGGACTTCCTGCAGCATGAGGGAACAGGATGTTCATCCTTAGTCAGCCACCATCTGTAGCCAAAACATCAGATGGCAAAGAAATAGGAGAGGGGAGCTACTCTTCTCTTCCAAGCCTATTTTTCCAACAAAATGGAGGCAATATTCAAGGCATGAGATGAAAGAAAAGATGACTACTGTAGAATGAAATTTCTATCTACAGATTCAGGTGGCCAAATGTTGCTGAAGTTCACAGATGGACAGACTCAAGGATTCTCTATACCCCATTCTTGAACACCCCTTGAAAGTCAAATATCAGAAAAGCTACATTTGTCTGCAAGAGAAGTCATTGTTTGAGGCAAAATATATTTTAATATAAGACACATCCCAGAATAAAAATATGCAGACAATAAAGAGATATTACGCAGAAGAGAGAAATAGCCCATTAAAGTGAAACACTATTTCAAAGTCCCATATCATTGAGGATCATGATTAAAAAAAAAAAAAGCCTGCTCTGAGTCAGTTGGTGCAGATTTTTTTTCCATAAGGATCTCAGTAGCCAGTCCATGAAACTGTTTAGTTGCCATAGGAGGTTAGTAAGAGTTTAACTTAGAGACTATTTTACAAGAAAACTTGTTTCAAAAGACCAAGACAGAAGAACCCAGTGAACAGAAAATCTGATCTTGTGTATTTCACCCACAGCCTTTCTAGAGCATGCAATATGATGTGTGATTGCAACATGACTTAATGTCTCATGTGAACATGCACCAGTATTACAGAATCCTTCAGCCCCAAAATTTACCTGCAGACAGATAACCAAGTATTCAGCAGCTTGAGCCCTGTATTCTTCCAACACTACACAAGTGCTCAAGGAAGTTAACATGATTTGGATGATAGGCCAGAATTTTTTGCAGGTTCACAGACCTCTGGAGGAGAGTAGCCTTGATGGCCCGTTTACCTGACACCATAGCCTACTTCACAGAAATGGACTGGCCCAAATTAGTAAAAGATAATAAAAAATAAATTTGGAAGAAGTATGTCAGCTCCAGGTTTACACTGGACTAGGCCATGGAAAGGAGTGCACTAACAGAGACAAAAGAACTTGGAGTACCCAATTCATTCTTTTACAGCTTTCCTATCTTTAAGTGTTATTCTTGAACCAATTTTAGGTATCCCAGACTGTCTCCTGCACCTCTAGAATTTAATCCTTCTTATTTAGGGCTAATCTCTAGCATGTCTGTCCTACACAGCAGTGTAAACAAACCTGGAGTCAATGGGACTTTTCCATATTCTTGGGCAGGCAGAAGCAACTTTGTATGCTTTTAGGAATCCTTTGATGAAAGTCATCCCACAAACACAGAGTAAGAAAACAGGAAGTCAATGTAGTGCTCTCAGTTGTGCCATTTGGCTCATATTCCATCTCTAGTCAATATTCTTCAATTAATATTACAGGTTTATCAAGCATAAAAGAAATAGTTAAAAACTTCCAGTATATTAGAATTCTATGTATATGCAAAAGTACATATTAATGAAGTAAAAATTAACCCTTAGCAGAGACCATACATAGCACCTAAAAAGGTATCACTTCTGAATTGCATTGGAGATTGATAGAGTTTTATACAGTATTTAGTCATGGATAAATAATGCAATTAATCATGTGCATGTGAATTTGCAGAAGAGAGAAAGAATATTATCCCTTCATGTTCTGTAACAGTGGCAGCCTTAGGTTAAATATAATTTCAAAGTGTTCCTTAGCTGAATCTAGTATTCCACTCTTTTGAGGAAAGTGGTTGGATCCCACTTAAAAGACCAATAATCCTGCAAAGAGGAAGACCACATTACCACAAGCAACTAAGAAACACTCCAACAATCAATTATTAGGAAACATTCACCAACAGGCCTGGCATGCTCTAAAATAATTTTACATTATTTTATAGTAGTTGCAGGATATGTTGCCATTTAAATCACACACTAAGCATGAGAGAACAGCTCCCAGCAAGAAAAGTCTCTTGGGAGAAGCTCCAAGGCCCTCACCACAATAAGACACTTCAGAATATGTTCCTTACATTTGACATTATACTGAGACTTGGATTACAATTTTTCAGGTTGACAACAAAACAGGGAGAACAGGAGAGGATCTTGACTGGAACCCCTCTGAAACTTTCATTTTTCTTACAACAGTCAAAGCAAGCCTTTGGGCACAAAACTATTTCAGTACAAAACATTTCATTTGCGGGGGCTTGGAGACAAATCAAGTGAAGAAAAGGGCCAGATGCACAGAACTGCAGAAGACTGCATGTCCCACTCACTGAGAAGTGGTTGGAGCACTCAGCCTGTCTCAGATCCCTTCTCTGCCTGAGAATGAATGAATACTCATCATGTACACAGGACTATGCTGGCTAGAGGCACTTAGAGGTACCCCGGCACTACAGGAGATGGACACCCAGAAAGGTGGTGCTGTGGGTCACTACACAGTCCAATATAAATCAGGAACAAGTTCACAGAGGCAGAGAACAGCTCTGTCTTAGCAGTCTCACAGTGGCGAGGGAGGCTGCCTCTGACACGCTTAGCTTGCAGCTTTCCCCAAATTACAAGTTTCACATATAAAATACTTACATACCAGAAGTAATCAGTGGAATCTGATATTTTTTCCTCAGTCGGGAATCAGGACAGTTCCCCCAGAGATAGAACCTCTTGATTCTAGACTACATCCTCTTAGCATCAGGAAGGAGGACTGAGGGGTGCCCTTGTTCATCTTCTTGCCTCCTCCTCCCCACATCTAGCAGGGTGCTAGAAGGCAGCAGCTGTAGGTTGGCATTTCCACAGCACCATCTCCTACAGCAAACAAGTTGAACAAAATCAACTCCTTGAGAGCAGCCCTCCACTTAACACTTATCCCCACTGCCACCTCAACCACCACTTCCCCCTGCCATACATCCTGTCTTCCCAAAAAGTCCATTATAAGCTGGATAACAAACTTTATCTAGGATATCAAAAACTTCTAACCTGGGGGAAATATGACCTTTCCGCTACATTTCCTCCAGTCTGCTTTTGGTGCTCCCTTCTCTGAAGGGGTGACTAATTTGGAGGCAAACTGAGGGCAGGGACCTGCAGGCCACCCCTGAAGAAGGCAATGTCCACAGTTTAACAAGTGAACTGGCTGAAGACTCGCTTGCTCATGTAGCCATCCCAGCCTCCTGAGGCCTTCTGCTTCTGTTCTCACAGGAGGAGAGGGATCAGCCTCCCCTTTCTATGCTTGGGAGATTAAGCCTTAAGGATAGACTGTTGTGCTGTGTTATTGAAAGTATCAGCCTTCCAACTGTATCACTCACCACAGTAACATGTTCCTGCTTTGGCATTCCAAAAAGGCTTCTGTGACCCTCCCTCAGCACGTTCTGCACCCCAGTACTCTGTAACCTCCAGAGAGCATTGATGTCCCCTAATGAAAACAAGCCCTTCCTTTTCCTCACTGTGGGGCAGGCACTGTGACTCAGCACAAGCTACTGTGTGAATGAACATGGTGGGACAGGTCCACCTTGACACAGATAGCTCTTGGCACCTTTCTGGTGGTGCCAGAGAGCACTGATGGGATCTCAAGTGTTCCTTATGCCTGATTAAGGGTATTTTTGTGGTGCCAGGGACATGTAAAGTAGCCTCAGAATAAATTAAATCAGGCTGAGCAAGGACAGAAATGCTACCATGGTATTTCTGTGGGAACTTTCCCAAAAGTCATCTCCCACTGAAACTCTACTCTGCTGATGCTGGTTCTGCTGGTCACATGTGGCTCCCAGATCTTTTCAGCTCATCAGCCTCTGAACATATGTGATGGCGTCTCTGTGTGGTGGGAAAAAAAAAAAAAAAGGAAAAAAGAAAAAAGGTGGCTCCGCTTCCAACTCCACAAAGGATATGAGCAAGCTGTGTATGCTTCTGCAGCCCATGTCAGCCAGTAAAATTAGATCCTTACATCCCTCTCCCTTGAAGACAAGTAACTAGCTACACATCAGGCTGTACAGGGCTCTGTCAGAGGCACGAGTGCAGCAGGGAAGAAGAATGCTGGCTTGGTTCTGCCATTGCCAAGCTCTTTCCGACAGCTGGTCATCTTGGAGAGCAGCAGTGAACAGTCTGCAAGGGCTGTTTGGAGATATAATGAGCACTTCTCAAATTATTATGGTATAAATATATATATATAGTGCTTTCTTTTAATTATGGCTCTCTGATGAGCTTTTTTTCAGTAAAACACAGGAATAAAATACCCGCACATTTGTAATTATTTTAAATTATAGATTTATTTTCGTTTGCTTTTTATTTGTTTTAAGATGAAAGCAAACAGTCCAAGGTTATCCTGAAGAGAATCTAGGTATGTGAAGCTTTTGTTAATTCTATCTACAAGGACAAAATAAACTTCAAACTTTTTAAAGGATGTTTCATACCCTAATAAATGCAATAGAATCAACTGATTGTTTGAGAAGGGTCAGATTGGCTAATTTTCCATAGACATGGCCAGTACTGTCTCTGGTGTCTATTCTGAAGGCTATACTCAAGCCTTTTTACAGAACTGCTACCATTCCATGCAAATTCTTTTGCAAACTGTATTAGAAACATTCACTATGATCTTTTTACCCTCTGTACCTGTGTCCCCAGTAAGAGGGAAGTTGATTGGGAGTGCAGAGACCAATGAGGACTTCTATGGAATATAATCTGAGGATGCCCCAAAGATTGTGTCAATCCAGACATTTGCTGACCCTGACCCTTTTTTTCCCCCTTTAAATTAAGTCCAGAGCACTCAAGAAAAAAAAACCAGTAAAAATCCTCCTGAAAGGGTTAAAGTTTTCCCTTACAGCTTCTCTAAGTGGAACTTATATTCTCAGTCTGACTTAAGGATATGGAATAGAAAGTCTGCCAACATATGTTGTGGTCAGAGACAGATAAAAGAGACTAATTCAGAGCTGGAAGAACCTATGTACAGTATTCTGTGTTGCATTACCCTTTCCATAAAAGCATGCAAAACAGTATTCAATAGTATGGGAGATGGATGCTCACCTAAACTTCTTCACTGCAGAGACCCAGGAGTTTCACATGTTTATAGGTACCCCCATCATCTCACAGAGAGCACAACATGGAACATTTAACTTCTAACTGGGGAATACCAAGCTAAGAATACTTCAGAAACACTGAGTATGTAATCACACTGCTATGTAATGGGGGTGAAGGAAAGAAAGAAGAGAGACAGGTGATTTATGAGCCTGCCAGGGATGGGAAAAGATAGCATGGAAGAGATTAATATTCTAAGTAATTTTGGATGTGGATTAGCCCAAAGTTTATTAAGGTAGCCTGATCAAGAGTATCCACATGGAGACATGAAGAGAAGCTAATGCAGTTTCTTTCACACTAACTCAGTTATTAAACACACTTCATGTAGACAAGCCTACAACTTACTGAGATCAGCAACAGTTTACAAAGAAGCCAACTGCATTATGACAACACATGATGGGCACACAGTCAAAGCCAACTCAAAATCTACACACTGCAAAACTACCATGTCTGTCTTTACTTTTGCCAGAACTGATTTTACTGTAGGAAGGGAACTTCAGTATCTGAAGTGGAATTCAAATAATAGCTATTTTACGAAAGGAAGGGACATTACAGGCAGGCAACTTGATTACATTACAAGCGAGACTGAAGCCCACTGTTCAGTATCAAATGATTTGGTGCATGCTCTGCTGTCTTTATTCCAAGGAAGCAGCCAGTAAAGTCAGTAGAAGCTCTGCCCAAGGAAGGGCAGCCAGCCTGACTGTTGTATTATAAAACAAGATCTATACCTCACCTTTTGGTTGCATCTGTAGGGAAGATTCAGGCATAGGACTAAAATTCCCCAGGGCGGGGGGACCATGGCATGCAATCTGTCAAAACCTCAACAGTTTAGATAAATTCTCTTCTAGATACCTCAACCATTTTAAAATTCACTTTGCACTTCTTGGTCTTAATAGCCTGCAGAACCTCACTGAACATTTATCCTTTGATACTGAAAACTCAGTTGGCATGGATATACCAAGATCCTCCAGCCCAACTGCCTGACCAAAAGTTAACACACATTAATGGCATTGTGCAAACACCCCTTATCACTGACAGGCTTGGGACACAAATCACCTCCCTAGAAAGCCTATTATGGTGTCTGGCCACCCTCTCAGCTTCCTAATGTTAAGCCTGAAGCCTCCCAACACAGCTTTATCAGATTATAAAGCACTGGTTTGCACCCAGCACTGGATCAATAATTAGGAATTCTTAATAAACACCAGTTTCTTCTCATTTACTTTTAATTGCATATGCCTTTCACTAAACAGGTGTAAATTTAAAGGCTGGCTTTGCTAGCTCATCTACCACATTGTCAAGCTTTTTATTAAATCAGATTTTTTTTTTCTACTCAATAGCACAATTATGTATTAAATACAAAGAATTGTTAAATCGTATTTGTTGAGGTTTTACCACCATTGGAGACACATATTTTGCTACATTAAAAGCTTCAAAATCTGTTTTAAATTATTTATAAGTATTTATTTTGTCATACTGTTTGGTTTTGGTTTTTTTGCAAATATAAATATGTTTTGAATAACTGATCTTTACTTTAGATGCATGGAAATCAATTATTTAAAACATTTTGAGGTTTAAACAACTATACCATATCTACCTCTTCCATAATCTCAGCTTGCATGTATTAAAATCAAGATGCATGCTGCCACTTAAAGACAACTTGCTACAGCTAAATGAAGTATCTGATGCAGCTCTTAGATCCCACTGACTGTATCCCAGTTAATAAGCTCAGGAGGCTGATAGCAGCCTTTGTGCAAAATGTGATCCAGTAGGATTTTGCCATCCCAAACCTGCCAGGCTCTAGTCTGTATTTCCATGACTGCGGTGGCAGGTCCTTGCAAAAAGGCAGGGTCTGAGCAAGAAATAGGAGGCTTTAGCACACCACACAAGTTCTTCATGTTCCACAGTCCAAACCAGGCTTATCTGGAGCCAATTTATCACATGTAATTTATAGCAGACCCTTGCTGGAACAACTTGCGCTCTTGCAGCCCTTCAGATGTACGTCCAATAGCGAGCTGCCACTCTGGGTGAGTGTTAATACACAGGTCCAAGTACAAAATCCAGCACCCAGAGACACCAGGTGGCTCTTTAGCTCTCCTTGAGACAAGCTGAGCCCACAGCTCAACAGCTGGGATACATACATCCGTGGATGTACCAGGATGCATCCCTCCACAGGTTATTTTCTTCTTTTTAAGACCTGACAGCATTCTTCAATAAATACTGAGATAAAATAATTATAATGAGGTTTTCAGCCTAAGAAATTTGGGGCTTTAGCTTAACCACCATCCTAGAAGAACAGACCTGATCCTTAGAGATGTTGAACACTGGATACACATAATGGAAGAAATGCATGAGGAATGTACAATTTTCTCATGAATCTGTAGGACCCTGCTAGCCTTTCACAGTGTTTATGAGCATGAAATTCAGAAGGCACTATCTAATAGTCTCTTATATGTTTCATGCCCAATTGCAGTTGCACACCTGAACCTGTGAAGCAATAGCAGCCACTCAGGAATATCTGCCACGCACAAGGGAGCAGTGTTTTGGAAATCACACACTAAAGGCATGTCCCCAGTGCACCCTGCAATGCAGTGCAGACACCCAGCTCCCAGAGCAGAAGCAGCCCAGACTAGGCAGCATCAAGCTGAGCAGTTGACCTCTCTATCAACACTGAAAGACACCCAAAATAAGCAGAACTTAGATAATTTTATTGCAATTACAGCATCAGAAGTCCTTAACTAAAAAAACTAAAGTAACATTCCTGTTAATTTTTCTTCAGAATGGTAGGAATAGCTTTTGTTCAACCACTGCCAAGCTTTCTAGATATTAATATGCAGAAGGTAGATTATATTCCTCTGCAAGTATACACCACTGTAGTATCCAAAGGCAATCTTTAGCAGTCTCACACCACCCCTGTATCCTCACTATTTTCAACAGGGAAGCAAAGCCTAACAGCAAACAGGCAGGGAGCAGAGTGGTGAACATAAAGCTGCCGTGTCCTAGATCACCACCCGAATGTCTAGGGCATCCTTTTGGCTTGAACAGAAAGAAGCAGCTCCCTCACACTGCATGGCCAGCAGTTCCTGAACTGCCAAGCAAGACACCACACTTGCAGGACAACACAAGCCTCACCAAATTTAAAACAAGTAGATTTTCCTTCGCTGGATATGCAAATGGATTAAGCCAACTACATGTCAGGTTCTTAGTTATTCATTTCAACAGGCCCCCTCCCCTCTAGGAAAGGACAAGAGATCTTTCCTGGATAGTTTTTGCTAAAGTAGCAGAAATTGTTACAGCATCAAGTATTTATGTATTATCAAGTATGTATGTAAGTATATGAGTTATAATATCAGTATTTAATGTTCTCATATTGCAAACCCTCAGCCATACACAGCAGTCTCCCCAGCTTTGATATTTATCAGTGATAAGAAAGTTCTTTTAAATCCTCACAGAGTCAAAACACCCCACCAGAGAAAGCCTGGAGGATACCAAGGAGAAAGGACAAAGCTGGATTCATTATTTTTTTAACACCAGCCCACTCTTTCAAATCAGCTGATACTTCTGAAGGCTGTTTGAATGGTAGAACTGTTTCTAGGCTATTAATTTGGTGTAAGTATTTACTCTGAATAATATTTTTGTGATTCAGCTGCCAGATCTCTTTTATCTGTAGCAATTTCCAGTTAGTAGGTGTCATTTGCACATTGCTTTACATATATTTAAGGTTTTATGGATTAGCCGTGTGTTTCCCAGCTTTGGAACAGATTTCCAAGCCTCTTGCAAGAGCTGATTCAGCAATAGGACACCATAGGCTACAATATTATCTAACAGATCTTCGGCAACAGATACGTATTTCGACTTTATCCCTGACACTGCATCAGAGGTGTAAAGCATTAAGAATACCAGCTTTAGGAAAAAAAGCAGAAGGTTTTGCTCCCATAAGACCACATATTAAAATATGAGTTAGTAATGGAGAACATGCCTGCAGCTTTCCATGGACTGCCACCATTTTAAACAGCTAAAATAAAGGAATGCCTTTTCATTCTTTAGCCCTTGCATCCATGGTTTTTATGACACTTTTTACAGTCTGCCTCTAACACCACCTTTACTTGGCACCAAGCAGCCACACAAAGCAAGAACCAAGCCTCAAAATGCTTACAGCTAAGCACAAAAGAAAAATTATCTCAGGGGAAAAAATCTTGTAAGACCAATAAATTCTATGTTCCCATTTCACAGATGGATAGAGAGACCTCTCTGTGCTATATTTAACAGACATAGCCTGCAAAGTAATATAGCACAGGCTTTATCCAGGCTGGGGATCCACACAAGTCAGAAAACATAGAATTGACTCAGTTCTTTAAGCAAGCATTTTTAAAAAGCCCCAAACTTCCAGTTATAACAGACTTGTACCAGTTTAGATAATGCTTACCCCCTCCTCCTTTTTCAAAGCCTCAGCTTTCTCCATTGTGCATCGAGGAGGGCAGCAATCACCCACAGCAGCCCCTACCCACAGCACAGCAGGAAAGAAGGGAAGCCACTTCCCAACCCCTCAGCCCTTTATAGTTTGTTTTGCCACCTGGTGTGAGACCCAGCTGGGATGAATCCTCTGGAACTGCTCCACCCAGAACACCAGGCTGTGTAATTCATGCAGCCTCGTGGCTGTCAGAGTAGAAAAGGAGCCAATCCATCCCCCACTGCAGTAGCAATTCTGTCTGCTAACCAGGGCAGCAGCAAATTCTGCATCAGGCCCAGAAGAAAAGTGTTGTGAGCTCCTTGCAAAGCTCCTGCAGAAACCTTTCCAATATTCTTCAATTTAAAAAAGCTACTGCCTCTCCTCCATGAATAACACCTTCCTAATGAAGTCCTGCTTGCAGTCAAAATGACACTGGTACTTTGTTGGCACAGACCTTTCACAAAGACCACAAAAAGAGTTGAAAGTCTTCAAATTATAGGGAAGCACCAACATTTCCCCATGGAAGAGAAAAAGCTATCAACAGCAGCCTAAAAACAAAAGGGTTGACTTTTGTTTACAGTACTTGACTGTGAGAGCAAACTGGGCCACACACACATTTAGAGCTGGATCCTGCTCCCTGACTGCACAGCTATTTTTAACTTCTGTGTTCTTATAACAAGTCTGCTATGAGCTCTGCTACAGTTCCTCATACAAAGAGGATTCATAGACTTTCAGCAAGGCTGCCATGTTTTAGATTAGATGGCAATTTTATCTGAAAAAATGACAAGGCAAAAAGTGGCTTCCCTTACTTGGCAGATACATGCCCTGTGTGTATTAGGTTATAATTTTTTCATGCTGGTGATGAAATACAGTCCCCTTGTTTTCAGTTGTTCAGCCTGCAGAGCTGGTGGAGCTCAGAGAGAGAGAGCATCCATATCTCACGGCTTTCCAGAGCACATCTGTACGAAACTTGAAGGGTTTGTTTTCTGGTTTGGGTTTTTTTTTCTGGGGGAGTTGTTTGTTTGGTTTTTTTTTGGGGGGGGAGGGGGGGTGGTGTTGGTGTTTGCTTGGGTTATTTTTTTATATTTCTGTATGTAACAAGCACAGGTGGATCTGCCCTACAGCTGCCCAACCGCACAACTGTGTTCCCAGAAGCTCGTCCCATCCAGGACCCTCAAGATCTGTTCAGCTACCAGTAGACAAAACATCATGGAACTCACACTGAAGTTAAATTTATTATATTCTCACATAAATCCTTTGCCTCCAACAGCTAGGGCTTTGAACAAAATTTGTGAGATTCATGATAAAAGTCACCAGGCATATAAAAATGCCACTGAGGTTAAGCAAAAGTTTGTCAAGAGGCAGGCCTGCAAAGCAAGTGTGTATTTTGGCCACAGCATGACCTCTGTCCTCTGGGCCTGTTGCCACAGCAGCCAGCTTTGCCTCCCCCCGACAGTGAAGCCCAGTGCAAGCAAAGGTGTCACAAAAGCCATGGTGGTGACCTCCACATGTATTGCACAGTGCATTGCTTCTAAGAAAACCTGGCAGAGGCGGTACAGGTGGTCCAGGTCCAGGTCCAGGTCCCTGCAAAAAAGCAGAAGAGGAGAGAGGAGGAGCAGCCCTCCCTGTCCAGGGATATGTGGGTCAAACTGGTCTTGAAAACGAGCAACACTCCTACAACCTCTGTTCCATGTGTTCGTTTGGTGGCATGTACAAGTAGAATTCCTCAAAGCTGGCCACACCACAGATGACAGATGCAACTGAGAACTCTGTTCCTTCCCAGTGGCTCCCTCCAGAGTGTAGCTTTTAGCTTCCGGAACTTTAGGGGGAAGCTTTATTTGGGGGACAGTTAAGGTGTTGATAGCTTGGGGTTTTTTTCACTATCTATATGATTTCATTAGATTCTCTAAGATAGAAAACTTTAGAAATAAAGCAGCCAAATACATAAATAAAAGTAGAGAAAAAAGAAAAAGAATGATGTCACCCTCAAGCAGTTCCATCAAGGGATGACATTTTAAATCACATCATGTCTCACACCCATTTCTTAGTGCAAAATAAATCACTTGAACAGAGTGCAAGCCAATTTTTACTTTAAAAAATGTTGTGTCCTAAGGCTCTCTTCTTGAACTTCAAAAGCATACTTCATAATTACTCTACCTATCAAAGGAAACTCAATATTTCACCTCCAACCTCCCTCTGCTTGTGTTATAATTTTTAATTGTTAATAAATTATATTAATTTTAAACTGGTTATTCTCTCTTGAAATTACATCTTTCAAATGGGTATGCAAACTTATTTTAAATTAACATATTTACCTGAAAATTATACATCAGTAATTTGTTTATGACTTTTCTTGCCTCTTAATTCTTGTATTAGGATTTCAGTCTTTGGTTACCTCATTTAATTTTATTTGAAAACTGTTGTCTCAATTTAAGAGTCAAAAGCTATTTCATAGAGCTTGAGAACTCCGGCAAAAAAAACTTTTATTTATCTGGCGTATTTATATATGTTTATTTGGAGTCATCATTATGCACTGCAAGGTCTTTTGTCATTGCAAGCTTTAGACAGATGGAAAATGTGGAGATCTTGTTTGCAATCTAAAATCTGCTCCTACAGCTGCATGCAGTCACTCCTAAAGAATACAACACATTGGTATTTTTAGCGGGGCTACATTATTTTTCTTTAGACAGCAGGTGTTTTACTTAATGCACAGTCCTTGCAAATACATTCAAGAAGGTCCGGCATGGCAGGTAGGGTATTTTCTGTAGAGGAGAGCGTGCCTCTGGACAGGGAAGCAAGGTGCTGTGCATATTCAGGTGTGATCATGCAGGCATCATTCTTTGTAGATTCCAGCAGTCAGCATTTAAGAGTCCTCACTTATTTATCAAGGCTGGTCACATGCTTAAATGGATGAATAACTATTGCAAAATGGTAGAAAAATGTCAGTACATGGTTGCCAAAATGACATAAATCAGCACTCTTAAAAACTCCAGCATGCAGAAAATACCTTCATGGCAGGACCAGCCAAAATAGGTTGCAAAATCTTGTGCCTGAGAGCAACCTGTGCTGGGAAACAGGCAGGGAAGTTCACACCCAAGCAATGTTCACTGGTTTCCAAGGCTCTCAGCGTGGATCTAGGCATACTGGAGCACACTGCAAAGGAAAAACACATCCAGTTGGCAAACTCAACTACGTGGCTGAATGAACCATTTCCCCATTGAAAGAAAAATCTTCCTGGAGATGCCTTTGTGATTTCTGGGCAGCACACAGGAAAGAAAAGCAAAACAGAGATTGTCCCTGTCGTCAGTGTTTTGTTAAGATCAGTGCCTACAGGATGCTTTGCAGTACCAGGTGGGTACTCTTTAGTCTGCAGGGTGATTTTTTAATTAAAAAAGATAAGGACTGTCTCACCATTCTACTAAATTACATATCTACATACAATTTTATTTTTTTTTCCAAGTATCAGAAGATGACTACTTTTTTTTGCCCATGCTAGACGAACTCTGGCTATCAAATCTATGAGACAAATAGCCTGTATCTCAGCCTGCTACTCCCCAAACTTGACACATTTTGTCATCTTGCCCTCATTATTATGCATAACAGTCTTCCTGTAGGAAAGAAACCTGGATTTTGCTCTTCCTTCAGCCAAGCTCCCTGCTCACAATCAAACCCACTGAGACAATCGCCTTTCATGAGTCCTGGTGACACCCTTCACCGGTAGATGGACTAAATCACAGGAAGATGGAAGAAGTATAAGCACACCAAAGAAGAATAGTTTCAGACCAGATTCACAGTCTTGAATAAATCTCAAAGCAGGCTCCCAAGTCCCAGCTCATCAAGATGAAAATGTAGCTCCTAATTGTCCCCATATGTTTCAAACAAAATTTTATGAATGAAAGATGGATCTTCTTCCCAGTTGCTCCCTTCTAGCACAACCCACTCAATTCCAGATTAACCCACCTCCTTCTAGTTCCATCTCCTTTGTGTGGTCGAAAACAAAGCAGGGAGCTGCACCAACAGAGACACTGTAATTCTCCTTGCCAAAGGAGCAGGCACATGAGGTAGAAGGCAACATTTGCTGGAAACTCAGATGTTGAAACACGTGTTTTTCTCCAGCAAAATGAAAGAGGAAAGAATCATGTGGAATGAGGCAGCGCAGTTCCTCTCTTTTATGTTGCAAGAGCTTCCAAAAGAGAAGCTTCTTTCAAACAAAAGTGAAGCATGGGTAGTTTTCCAAATGTTCTCGTTTATTTATGATAGTTGTCTTCATTTAATGAGCAACGTGTTTTCTCTCAAGTCTGGCATAGCCAGTGGCTGAAGCAACAGATGTACCACACTGATGATCCTGAAGAACAAAAACACATCTGACTGCAGTAGCTCTTTTGGACTCTGAGGACCAAGTGTACAAGCCTGTGGGAACTTCACAGAGACTTGAAGTCCTAATTTATTCATTGTTGATTTGTTTTTATACCTTTATACAAGGGCTTTAGTGCTACCTGATAATGTATATAGAAAATTTTAGGATATAAATTACATTTTTTCTGTATTTTAATATATCAAGCAAAAAAAAAATAGAAGAGGCTTTAGTCATCTATGAAATGGCATGTTGTTAGATCTTTGTGTATTGAGGCAGGCATTGGACATTTTATAGTGTACACAATTGACACACCTGGGAAAAAATGCTACACTGCTAGCTAAAATGCCTAATCTCTTCTTTAGCACATTTGCGGTTTAATTACAAAACCTACTGAACAATTAAAATTCAGGGCAGCACACTGCCGCAGTATCAGGCTTTGATGTGGGGTCAGTATTGGTCACAGTCCTGTACTCATTACGTAGGTTAATCAATTTGGTGGAGTAAATATGACAGGACTGACCAAAAATCTATGTAATTACCATCGCTCTGAGAGCACAGGCAAGCACGGCTGGTTTATGTGTTTGATACATGAGTAGTATTGTTCCTAAACAAGCAGAGATCCAGAGCTATTAGTGTAAAGCAGATTTGTTTCTTCTATGAGCAGTCCCTCTCATTGCTGCTGTCCATCTGCACGTGTGAGGTGCAGCAGGGTGTGCACCCCTGTGCCAGCACCCTCACACACACGCAGAGGGAAGCTGTACAAATGGGTTGGTGACAGTGACCGTCTCTGCCGCTGCAGTGTCCCCCTGGCCGGAGCTGATGATGGTCTGTGCTGAGAGGCAAAGCCCCTGCACAGACCTCGCAGCAGCAATTAAAGTAATGCACACATTGCCACTCATCTCTGAAAGATAAAGGCATCTGTGTGGCAGTGGCACTGAAATGGGCTGGGAACATATGTTTGTCACTGCCCCAGCCATCTTCACCCCCAGCCCAGCTCATGAGACCTCCTTTCAAACAGGAACTACTTAACAGAAATGGATGGCTACAGCCAGACCAAGGATTGCTTTCTCTTGCCCAGACATGGATTCTTATCAATCCCCAAATAACACAAACCCATCACAACCTTCACACAGGTCACTATTTGTCCAGCTTGAGGCAAGTAAAAAGCAAAAATGTCAGACCCGTCTGAACTGGAGAAGAGAGATTGCTGCTGGTTTTGAGTAGGATGCACAGAGTTTGCTTCCTGCCCTGAAAGCCAGGAGTTATCAGGTTGTTCAGCCTGGGATTTTTGCAATAGTCACTGAATTTCCCCAGAAAACAGAGTGACAGCAAGAAGGTTTGAGCTGGGATTTTTGCAACAGTCACCAACCTCCCAGGGAAATTCAGTGAGAGCTGAAGAGTTTTGATCCCTCGCATGGAAGTTGATAGCAAATTAATATGCATTTCCATGGGGGCAGGAGTAGGTCTGGATGCCACAATCCCATAAGCTCTTTTGAAAATCATAGCCTTAAATGGAAATATTCTGATATTCCAAATATGTGGGGTTAGGTAATTTTTTTTCTAATTCTTAAAAATATGTTAGTCATAATTTTCTTCTGCCTTTCAATTCCTATGAGATAAAAAGAGTCTGGCTTTACAAGCAGCAAGATTTACCAAACTAGTTCCAGAGAAGTTTTAAACCATTTTCTACAGTATTTCCCAATTTTTTTTCCCGATCTTTTTTTCTGTAAAATGTGTGCCATACAGGGTGTAGGACCGGGAGCACTGTCCTGGCTGGGCATTTGCCTGGGCCGACTCGTGGGTGTTTGCAATGGGTGGCACCTCAACCCTGTTGATCGCCCTGGTGGCGTCGTCCCCAGGAGCGGGCAGCCAGCCCCAGGTGACAAGCTACCAAGGGAGAGGGCTGCAGGAACACTCCGGAGGGCACACCCAGCCAGACACTGCATGGCAACAGGGCACAGCACGGCGTTTTGCAGTGGCCTGCTGGGTTTTCATTAGGGTGCGTCAAAATATTAAAATACGGCAGTAAAGAAGAAAATGTTTTTTTAATAAACCATGGGTCATCCCTTCGTAAACCCAGTTTGACTGCTGTCGAGACAAGGTCTGTGTCTCCTTGTGCTTGTTTACTGGTGCCTATTTCAACAGCCTCTTTAAAGACTCTAGGAACAACAATAACAGAAGACTTTAACTGTTGCTACAGTGCTAATGCTTACTACTAGCAAAAGGCGTTGATGAACAGATCTTTACTGCTCATTTTATGTTTGAGTCCTACTCCCTACAACACTCTGCTCTCTCATGCTCCCCACCCACTGCACTTAAACGAACAAACCACGTTTTCTTTATGTCATCTCCAGCCATCCCAAGAGCTTTGATCACCAAAGGAAACATGTCAGAGCTGGCAGTGTTCTCATTCTGGGGAAAATGTTGATATTTTGGACTTATTTTTCTTGTGCATCAGAAGACAGCAAGTATTTTCAACTGGTTTCGTTTTCCAAGGAAGAAAAGCACTCTGGTCAGGATAGCTTATTTTGCTTAGTTTTAATGTATCATTTGTAGGGCGACTTTATTTATTTTTGAAAACTACTTTATAACAGCCTCCTAAAAACATATATATAAAACAAGCCTTCAAGGAAGAAATTGCTTGGAAATAAACCACTGAAGCTGCTTGTTGTGGCAGTAATCAAAAAGGACATATTAACATCTTGCTTTTATATTTTCAAATAAAATTCACTAAAATGGCCACAAAGCCACTATACATTCTCCATTAATAAAAAAAAAAAAAATAGGCATTTTGAGTGGAAAATCATTCCGAGCTATTTTTCATGGACAAACTGAAGCTGCCAGGGACAAACACAATGTCTTTTTGCTCTCTCTCACTTCCTTATTACTGAGTTTTACTGCCATCTGTTCTGTGGACTTCAGCTGGGTCACTGCAGAAATGTGAGAGCAGGCAGTGTGTTGCCCCTGAACTGAGTTAGTGGAGTACCAACACTCCATTAGGGACTATATAAATATTATCTGTAGCAGACTGGGAAGTGTCAGTCACTGGAGCCCTCCCTATCTCCCTTCGCAGCAGCAGAGCTGGTCCCACCATGACCATTTTCCTCTATCTCGAGAACCCTCATATGGCTTCCTTTTTTATTCCCGAGGTTGGGAAACGCAGGCAGTCCAAGGGCAGTGCAGTGCAGAGCCAGCAGGAGGTGCTCCTTTAGCAAGGAAATCTGTCCAACAGAATAAATCCTACGTCTGTGCTACCAAATTTCCCCTCCACTGTAGTATAAAACACATTTGGCATACTCAAAAAAGGGCTTTTGGCATAGCAGGGAAACCAGTTTGGGGTCTCCTACTGCAGAAACCTAGACAGATGCAATATTTCTCTTGTTTTTAAGTTACTGTAATCAAGCATACTGCAAAGGAGAAAAAAATAAATGAAAATATGTTGTTAGGTCCTAGTAGACTTGCAATTTCTGAATTTCTTTTACAAATGCCCATAGAGTATTCCATCTTTATCCTCCCAAGTCACTGAGAATAACACATCAAAGAGCATGTTTGCATTTCTATAATAGATAACAGCATTGACATAAGCTTCAGGGTTCATACAAACTATAAACTGAATTACCAATCGCCTGTCTCACATATTTATAAACTGTAAGTCAAGCCTGGAGAAAAAAATTCCAACCACGGGTGAAATAATTATTCCAAAGCTTTTAAAGAGTCACTTCTGAGCTGCTGAATTCTGGTGGATGTGAATTATCAGTTTGGTTTGTACGAGCCTCTGCTTGCATAGCAGGAGTCAAACAGCAACCTGGGCTCAGTTGCTCACTGCCATGGCAAGGCTGGCATGTTGGCATCATCGTTTAGACAAGAGATTTTGTAAAAGCTGCAGGTCTCTGTCTCCCCTGGCTAAGGAAGGGATTTTCTCCTGCTATGCTCTTGCCTTGCCTCCAAAGACCACGAGAGCTGGCTCTCCCACAATCTTCCAAGACACCAGAGCCAGAACAGAGCAAGCCCTGATGGCCCAGGGCTTCTGCTTACAAACCTGAAAGCATTACAGACTATGACACTCCTCCTCACACCTTAAGGAGGAAGAAGAAAATTCTCCTTATTTCTGTAAAACTCACCCACCCAGCAAGTGCCCATTTTGGGAGAAACAGTAGTTCTCAGGTGAGGATGGATGTCAGTGGAACCCAATGTCGGTGAGACAGCACGAGTCATTCATGCAGCAGCTCTCTGTACAAACACATCGAGGGGTTTGTGCTATATTGTAAGAAAGGAAGACAAAGTAAAGAGGGAAACGTTGCTAAAAATGCTTATGGTGCTGCCTCATGCAAAAATATTAGAAGAGAAATTGAAACCCATAGGTCAATACCACTTCTGGAACTCCAGTACTGGTCTGAGCTATCAGCTCCTCCCCAAAACTACCCAAAGCACCTCTGCTGCTGCTGTTGCTGTTCAGCATGTCCAAAAGGAGAAGTAACAGTAGGAATCAGAAGAAATAACAGCATAGGATTTGAGGTGGGATGTTCTTTCCCTGGGTACTTTGACAAAGACCGACTGGAGACTAAGTTGGACATGTTTGTCTCTTGACCTCACACAAAAAAGAGTAGACCCAATATTTTATATGAACTTCTCAGGAATATATGGTTCTGGAACATACAATAGCATGTAGGCATTTAAGACATGCAACATTAGGAGACTTTAATTATTACAGTTCTGTTTTGAAAATTCAGACCTCTCCTCTTCAGGACTTAAAAAACTATCTTGTCTGAAATTACTCAAATTTTTCATCTTAGAGACTTTATATTGCATCAGCCCTAAGTTCTTCTCCACAATACAGATAGGAACAATCCATTTCCCTGTGGATTCCCTATTGCACTATGCAAATGCTGGAAATTCACTAAATCCAGTATTATTAATGACCCTGCAACTGAAATGATTACCTGGGATTTTTTAGCCATATGACAAGAGTTTTCTTGACTGTGTTGAGCATTTGCTTATTTAAAAAACCTTTTCTGACAGACAGGAGTGATTCCAAACCAGACCAGATGTAACATACCCGAAGTTTTGCCGTGTGGTGACAAAACCAGCCTATAAAATTACTTTCTGGAGAGTCTCTTAGTTTTGTCAGCATGATTGATTCTTGTTCACTTTTTACTGCACCAGAGCTGGCGTTAGGATTTGGGGTCAGACCAGCGAAAAGGATTCTGGTGACAATAGCAGCATTCATGAGCTCTGTCAGTGCAGCATGGTTTATTTAATTCAGCAAACACTTAGCTTTGGCAGCAGAGAGAGGCACAGCAATGTAGACAGAAATATTAAGGTCGAAGCGCAGAGAAAAAATATTTCTCCTGGTTAGACCACGTTTAGATTCAAAGGAAAGTAGAGGGGGGAAGCGAGGGAGTGGGATTTTTTTGTTTTGTTCCTGTGTTGTTATTTTTCTGAAATAGAGTCCTGTTCTTGTGCTTCAAGAAACATGAGGTGAGGATCATTCAGTGAGGAAGGCTCTGCAGCTGACAGGTTATAGGGCAGATTAAGCTCAGTTTCTTTAGCTGTGCTTCTCTTCAATCTGAAACACTCTCTCCTTTTTCTCTTTGGATACATTAGCTAAGAGGACCAATACATGGGAGTGAAGACAGCTCAGCTTTCTCAGAAACAGACGCAGCACTGAAGAGACACTCCAAAGAGCCCTAAAAAGTACTTGACTCTTGAATAGGTTAGTATTTAAAACATTGCACTGTGTAAGTGAAAAATGAAAAACTGTTCAGTAGAATATGCACCAACACTTTAAAATCGAAGTTTACAAACAAGAGACCCTTTGTTCAGTGGCACCATTTCCTTTGGTGTTAGGAGGCTTTTTTTGTTCCTTTCTGGCTCCAAATTCCCTTAAAGAAACTGAAAACAAATCTTGCTCCAAAATCTTGATGAAAAAATTACATCTAGGTTAAAACACAGAAAAACCCACACGAACTTGATGGGATGGTATACTTGACCAACTCTCCTGTCAAACAACTTCAGAGTTTGGTAGCAATGGAGAAGGGGGGAAGATCCTCATGCACATAAGGGAAATGGCCAACACAACCCCAAAATGTGGCTGATAAATAACATGCAGGTGCAGTTATTATTGAGTGCCCCTGATATTCCCAGGTGACATTATACTGTCAGGTGTCTTACTTTTTTTTTGCTCCAAATGGCTCACAGCTTTTCTGCATGCACTACTCCACAACCATCACAGCTGACAGAGCTGCTTGTGTCAGATGCTGTGAAATTTGAAGGAGCAAGGGCTCCAGGGTACTGTAGTTGTTGTGAGGCTCCTTCAGCTTTATGGAGAGCTCGTCTCACCTTTCCCAGGATAGCATCAGCACAGGCTCACCATGCACTGTAAATCATGTGTATCTAAGCTGCATTCAGCAGAGGTGGGTTTCTGAGAGGGCAGCTGGGCTGACAGAGTTGAGTGAGTAGGTTTGTGTTCTTCTAATAATTTCATTTGGTTTAAGCTTTTAAAGACTTACAAACTTAGAGAGCTGTCCCTATAGTTTTTATATAAATTAAATAAATCGGTGTTCCTGCAAAATGCCTACTGATAACGCCTTCCAGTTGTATTGGTGTGTCTGAATGGCCAGACTTACCTTTACTAAAGAGATGGTGCACCGTTTACAGAAACCCCCCTGGGCTAAGCACTATGGTTACTGGTACAGCCCAGCACCATAACTTGCACAGAAGAAAGCCTTCCATCGCTGAGGGAAAGTGCAGCCAACACACCAGCCCAGCTAGGTGTGCTCACATTGTCCCACACCTACGTGATCTAAACTCAGTCAGGGCAAGCAGGCAATAACAAATAAATGTCCTGGTTTGGCAACCTCTTGCCTTTCCAGGAAGAGATTGTTTAAACTGCTTCCAACAATCCTGCCAGGGCACAGACACTTTCTTCCTTGGCCTGATGGTAGCCCATGTCTCTCTCTGGGATTCTCCTGCCACACAACAATTTTGAAGGAAGTTCAGCCCTTGGGTCAATCTCAAGCCATGCATTTTCCACATCATCCAGGTGATGGCTGGCATTTAGACTCCTGACAGAAGGAAAGGGGCAGAGAAGTAAATTGTTAACAATTAGACACTTACTAAGTTATATTACACTAATGTCTATTATCAGAGGAACTGGATACTGGAATGGGCTACCCATGGAGGTGGTGGAGTCACTGTCCCTGGAGATGTTTAAGGAAAGACTGGATTTGGCACTTGGCGCCATGGTTTAGTTGACATGGTGGTGTTCAGTCATAGGTGTGACTCGATCATTTCAGAGGTCTTTTCCAACTTCATTGATTCTGTGGTTCTGTGGTAGGGAAGGATCTCAGGACCAGTGTGAAGACTTGCTGCTGCCATTGCCTCCTCTACCAAACAGTAAATGGGTGTTTGTGCTTTTGATGGGAGTAAGGTACAAAGGATGCTTTCCTTGCATGACAGATGACAGCCACCACAGGTAGAGACCCCTAGCCTGGTGGGAAGACACCCAGTGGGAGCTCTTGCATCTCTGCAGGGCCCCACTGAACTGACGAACAGGCACTGGCCCAAGCACGATGGTTACAGGCGTTGCTCCACACTGAGTTATATTTAACACAGGAGCCTAAATTACACAGCAGATCAGGAGGACTCCCCTTGAAAAGGCTAACAAGGTGCCACCTGTTTCCCAGGTCAGAGCCAGGATTTTGAAAGCACATGTTTGACAAGACCCAGGTCAACTGAACAAAGTAACATTAATAGGGCCCCCTCCCCTGCTTGGGCACTGGGCAAGAGGCAGCTGCCCTGGTGCCTGGCTGGAAATCAGGAGCAGCCCCAGGGAATCTTGTAGGCTTCCCAGCTGTGGAAAGAGTCCACAGGGAGGATGTGCAGCAGTAACAAGGGAGACAAAAGTGTGACCAAGGGGACAAGGATCTTCTGAGAGATGAGAATGAGCTGAAGGATATTTCATTTCCCCCGATGAGGATAATTCAAATAAGTTCAAAGATACGAACTTCCTCCAGAGCATAAGCTTCTCTGGGGCAGAAACCTGTTAATTTGGAGAGCATACCATGTGTAACAGAGGCTGTGTGGGCAGCTCCATAAACTGTGGAGTGGAGCAGGAGGGGAGACCTTCCTGCCCAAATCAGACACTCACTCAGACAACATCAAATCCACAGCCCGGGTCAGGGTGAGGATGAAGAAAATCCATCTTATTGCAGCCCTGTGCAAGAGCTTGCATAAAGCAATGTACCTGGATATCTCCAAGAGCTGCCCTGCACCCTCCCTCTGGATCCACCTCTGGAGTTTGCTTCAGCTGTTTTTTTCAAAAGATCCATAGTAGTTCCACCATTTTAATACCTACCTACAAAACCTCCTGATGCTCTGGGTTTTAGTGAACCACAAACTACCTTAAAAATGCAACATAAAATTAAAGAATTCACTGCTCATAGCTCCAAGTAGGGAATCAAGTAATTAATATACAGCTTAATCTACAGCCTCTGCTGTTCTTATACAGCTCCAGTGCTCTGGCCTGCAGCCCCTTTGCCTTAATTGCTCTCACTAAAGATAGCACTCTTCTATTGCAGAATAATCTGGTGAATCCTATGCCCATATCAGGGCTAAATGCACAGTGTTTAAGAGGAAGAGAGCTCAAAATAACAAGGCGTTTGTTTGCATTCAAGGAAAAATAGAAAAGTTTACTGGAATTCAAAATAATATATCTCATTCTAAATGAAATCCCATTAAAAGCTAACTTTTCTAATTATCTAATATTATTCTGGCTATGGCTAATATCTCATGGATGATCCTTTGCTAACTTATAATGGTGAGCCACAGCCTGTCTGCATGCCAAAGATACCCTCTTTAAAGAAAAACAAATACCACGGAATGCTTCTGATCTTTCTCGTGTAAGGATTTTTTTTAATGAAACACTATTTAGATGCTTCACAGCCAGCAAACGTAAATAAATGTAATAAAAAATACTCTTCGCTGTGAGAGAGGTCTGAAAAACTGAATTCCTCAAGGGACAGACAAATAAACCAGGGAAAGTTTTATTTCATTATCAACATAGTAGTGGCACACATACATCAGCTGGTATCAATCTTAGTTATAGCCTGAGGCCAGCGACTGACGGCATGCTGCAAATTCAGATTCTGACTTTTCCATCACAGCATGCACTTGAGTAATTTTCTGCAGATTTTGGTTTTCCAATCTGCACTCCTCGGCTGCATCACCTTCCCTGTGCCCGAAATGACTGCCTGCAATTGGAGGTTCAGAGACTTTTTAAGCTGGAGGTTGTATCCGACCAGTTGTTTCATAGACAAAATGAATTTGCCTAATCCTTTTCTGAATCCATTCATCCTGTCAGCCTCCATAACATCTTGCAGCAAGAAACTTCATAATTTAATTACACATTGTGTAAAAAGGTGCTGAAATTAGTAAAAGTCTTTTAGCCAGGAAGAATATTATTATCTGGAGTCTCTTGTTTTGTTGAAAAGCCTTGCTACGTGGGCAAGGACTGCTGGCTCAGCTGCCGACTGGAGGCTCACCCAGACATGCAAGTTTTGCAGCTGCTCCTTGCTTCTGACCAGCACCAAGCAGCAGAGGAGGCAAGGTAGAAGCAGGAGAGAAAGCACAGCTTTCTGTGGAGATGTACAGGCCAAAGGTTGACTGATAAATCATGGTGGAACCTGGCAGATGAGCAACAAGGGCCACAATCTGAACCCTTGCTTCAACCCTCTGCAACAGCCCAGCCAGCCTCAAAGGGTCCCCCTCTCTCATTACCCTTCTTCAGTGGGGCAGGAACTGTTCCCCCCTTAGGCAGGGCTTATTTGAAGAGAGCTTGAGCACCCATGCTCTGGCTGAGCTCAGCAGGAGCCACAAGCAGTCTGGGAGACTCAGAGCAGCATCGCACCGGGAATTTTGGGACTGTAAGTGCAACCATTCACTTACAGTTTTCTCCTCTACCCCATACTGTCCTTAGTGTCATACCTCATCAGCTCTTTTTCAGCTCAGGGTCTCATCTGTAGGTCCCTGCTCCAGCACGATTATGAGTCAAGGTCTGCAGAATTTGACTGAAACCTCCTTGTGTGTGATGTTCCCTCTCCTTTGACAACTCAGCCACACCAGCAGGACTTTTGCTCACATCCCTTTACTTCCCTCAGCCTTAGAGAACTCTAAAGTGCAACTCTAAATTGAAACTCTAAATTGCGAAACAAAACTGCCTGTTTCCCCTGGACATGGACACAAGTTATCCATGAGACCCACTCAAAGGAAAATGGAGCTAAAGGTGAAATGGCCAGCTGCAACTCAGACTGATCTTGCTCTTCATCAAAAGGTGAGACTAACTGCTGTCCCTATAGGTCACGCCTCTCTGCCTTCCAGCCACCATGAAGACTTGTATTTTCAGATCATTACCAGACCTGAAACCATGAAGCTGAGATGCTGAGATCACAAGGCCCTGAACAATACCCCAGACTCCTGCAAACTGCTCTTTCTCTGGCACTTCCCTATCAAACACTGCTGCCTTTGACTGGCATTCAGCTGTTACTGTTTAATACCTCTGTCGGGCAAATTAATGGCAGTTATTTCCATGGGAAGTGAGAAATGGTACAGTAAAATAAGACCCACCTACAAATAACTTTCTCAGCAAGAAAGAAAACTCGCCACCTCATTACTTGCCTTAAACACTTTCCCTGGGGGAGCACCGCATGTTTCACCGAGCACAGCAAGATCCTTGGTACAGCCTGGCTGCTGTTCCTCCTCCCCATCCAGCTGCGTTTCAGCGATGGACTTGGTCAGACAGAGGTCAGGGAATTTAAAAAAAAGTAAATAGGAGTCATGTACTGGGAGCACACATTCACTGCATTGCTGAACTGTCTTACTAACCCGGGAGTAGCCTCCCACACTCCCATGCCGTTAGTGCACAGCTGCTGCTGGAAAGTTGCCTGCAGAGTCTCTGTCTCCTCCCACCTCTTTCAAAGGACCTTGTCTGGAGCTACCAGGCTTCTGCTGGCAATATTTGTCAGGGAACAGAGGACTACTGTCACTTACAAACAAGCAAAGGATTACAAGATGCTTTGATTTCATTGGGAGCACAGAAAGGGAATGATCGCCATTTCAAAAGCTAGAAGGAAACACTGGTGCACAGTCAGCTCTGCATGTTCATTATGTATTTGGCAGAATATATCAATTGGTGTATGCTGAATTCCAAAACAGGTCTAGCTAGAGCCATGCCAAGTGCTATTGTAAAAGGGTGACTGCTCCACAAAGCACCTCATATACTTATGGGGCTCCAGATACTAATTTTGCACTGTACAAGCAAGTACAAACAGAAATAAACATTTTCAGCATAAGGCTTCCAACGGCGCGTCCACAAAACCCCCGGCAAAAGGCCCTCAGTGGCCTTCCCTGGTGCATCCAAGAAGTTGCAGCATGAGACACTCACCAGCACTTCTGAGTCCAAGCTAGAGGTGCAGAAGCAGGACTCGGTTGGAGGGGCCTTTGCAAACCTGCCCACAGACACTGCCCAGGGTGCGGCATCCTGGCTCGTGGGGATGGAGAAAATCTCATCTGTTCTGGGACACGTATAACATTTATTTATTCAGGAGCAGGACTTCCACCTCTAAGAAAGTAGGAAAAGTTGACGTAAATGGGCAAAACTGCTACTCTGAAATTAAAACACATTTCTTCAGCCAGAATCTCACATTAATGTGGTGCCCCACAAAACTAGTAAAGTTTGGATTTTCAAAGGCCCCTTCGGGGATATTTTACTCTACTCCCTTTGAACATCTCTTTGGTCCTTTCAAAAATGCCAGCCTAAAAATCCCTGCTGGGGGGCAGCATGTTGCCTTGCTCTTTTCAGGTCTTACCTTTAATACAACATTAACCTCATATTTTGCATTTTTCCAAGCGTGGCTTTCTGGGTTTGGTACTGAGTCCTGCGTCCCCTTTTATCCACATTCTGTGGATTATCTGATCTGATGAGTCATCAGAAATAATCCTGCAACGGCACTGCTCGATGTAAGAGTTAGTTTGCAAGCTACTTTGTGTCATCATTTATTTGAGTAAACCATGCCACCTGCCCTGTATTTTATCTTGCACTTTAAAAAAAAAGAAGAAAGCTGCCACTAACTGCTGACTATTTTAATCTCAAAATTAGATAACAACACATTTGTGAGATCTGAGCCACCAATGCCTTTCTCTAAACAAAAGCTCTTACCGTAAAAATGCCCTGGTAAGATTTGCCCACTCAAATCTCATAAAGCCCATGTTGTTGCAAGAGCTAAGAAAACCTAGCTCTTTCAATAGAGTAATTCTGGGCTAAGAACATTGATGGCATCCCAGAACTGGAAAGCTGGATGTGTAAATTAAAAAGCAAGAAAGCACATATAAACTCTTAATATCCTAATACCTATTACATGTGATCTCTTTCAAAGTAGCTTTAAATGAGAAGTGCAGTTACTCTTTGATATAGCTGCTAGAAACATAGCCGGGATGCCCTTTGTTATAAATTTAAAAAATGAGTCCACATTTCATAAAGGCTCATAATAAACGAGTCTTCAAAACCAGCACATATTATTCCCTTTTTGATTTTTTCTCCATTTAAAACATAAATCTGCACCAAATACAGAATAGTTCCCTTCACTCGGGAGAATCCTTTTGACCTGACTGTTGGAAAGGATCCCTTTCAGCCACCGTGACAGAAATGATCATACGTGCAATGAGAAATCCCCTCCACACCACACGTAAGTTCCCTCAGGGCTACCAGGAGCTGGCCTCGGCGTCATCTGGAGGCCACAGCAAGTGACCCATGCTGATAAGCAGCTGTACATAGGCCATGGAGTGTGAGCCACAGTGTCTGCAAGCCAAACCTGGACCCAAATCCAAAGGTATGTACCTGGTCACCTCTGAAAACACTGGAAAGGAACTGCACCACCAAAGGGACCATCTGCCTGGTACGACACAAGAGTGAGGGAGGACATTGGGTTTTCACCCAAAAAAATCCTGATCTGTTATTTACAGCTTTCCCTAAGGCACTCATCAGAAGAGCAGAGAGCCTCTTTAAACACAACAGTGCATTTATTCTCACAGGGTAAAAAAAGAGTCTTAGAAGTATTATCCTTGTTTTAGAGGCACAGAACAGGTCCATATTTCTAAACACATCCATACAACCTGAGGCAGCCTGGGGCTTGCTCCCCAGTGATGCTGTGCAGCAGTGGCATGTGCAGGACGCCACAGTGATAACTGCAGAGCCCGGGCTAATCATCACATCCCTGCTCTGGCCCTGCTCACCCCACGTCCTGAAGGAGGAGGATTTATTTACTTCAGAAAGAATTTGGGAATTCAGCCTATGTATTCAACTTGCACATAAATCACGGATGTTATCTAAATGGAGTGGCAAACGCAGACCCAGGGAACACGCATGACTCAGTCACGTTGCCTTGAAAAGGCACCGAAAAGGCTCGATTCGAGAAATTTTAAAACGCAACATTCTTTGTTGTGCTTTGCAGCCCTGAGGGAGCAGCGGGAGCCGGGTGACCACCCCCGCAGGGCCGGGGCGGCTAGGGTGTGCAGGGCGGCAGCGGGGCCCCAGGGGTTCCCGTTCCGCGCCCCAGCTGTGCCACCCCTGCACCGCGCAGCTCAGAAGGGAGTCCCGCTGCCCCTCAGCCGCGGGGTGCGCGCCTGGCCCGCCGGGGAGCCGCGGGACGCAGCGGGGGCTGCCGCAAAAGGCGCCGGCCCCCAGCGCACCCACCCCTCGGGGGACCACCCTCGACATCGCTTCCCAGGGGGAGAAAAAACCGCAGGGGGTTTGCCTAGAAAGACTCCCTTCGAACATCCGAACTGCCTTGTCAGGCGGGAGAAGGGGATTTTTGCCGCCGTTTGTCCGTTTCTCAGGCAATAGAGGAGTTCTGCCCCGCGGGCGCGCAGCCCTGGCCCGGCCGCGCTCGTGGACGCGCTGTCGGGCGGCTCTTCCCGGCGGAGCCCGCTTGGCTCCACAGCCCGGCGGCTTTAAACAAAAGCGTTCGTCTGTTGGTTCGTTGGTTGGCTTCTATTTTTTGTTTTTTTTCTTTTCAGAAAACAACTGCAAGCCCCTTTTGCGAGAATATTTTTCCCCCCTCCCTCCCGCCGGTCCCCCTGACCACCATGTACTCCCCCTGCTCCCCCTTGCCTCCGACTGGCATGCGTCCAGGACTGAGGAATTTTTTTTCCTTCCCCTTTTCTACTATTATTTATTTAATTATTTAATTTCACTTTATTTCCACTGCGCATTTCGGCTCCAGCTCCCCAAACTCTTTGATCTCCCCGGCTGTCTCCTTACCCGGAAGAAAACCCCGGCTCTCTCAGCTGGGAGCTCAGCGCACACGTGGGCGCCCTGGCGCGCCTCCATGCTCCTGCCAAATTTAGTCACACAAAGGGCTCGGGGGGGGACCGGGGGGGGATGAAAGGGGCCGCCGGCGGGACATCAAAGGCGCCGCCGCCCCGCCCCACTCCCGCCCTTCCCTATAAAGGGGGCGCCGGCGGCGGACGCCGCTTCGCACGCGAGAGTGTCCTGTGTCCCCACGCCCCGCTTATTGCGCCCGGAGGGATCGTCAGTGGCACCGCAGCTCCCCCCTCTCCCCGGTCAGCACCCCTGAAGCTCTACGGGGGTCGTCCCGCTGCCCCGAGTGCTGGTGCTCAGCTCGCCCGGGGCCAGTTTCCCCTCTCTGGGTTCGACACCCTCCCCCCCCCCCCCCCGGCCCTGAGTACGGGCAAGCCGGGTTGGGCGTCGGGGAGTGCTCGAAATGCGGGTCCCTTCAACGTGAAATGCAAAAAACCCCAACAAACAGAAACTCCACAACTCCCTCTGAAAAGGCGATACCCACTCAAACAACCGAAAAAAAAAAAGCAAAACCTGCCCAAAATTAAGAAACAAAGCAAATAAACAAACAAACAAAAAACCAACCCAAACCATGGGAAAATATAAACTCACACTAAAAGCAAAAGAGAAAAAAGGAAGAAACTCCTAAAGCGAAAAAATCACCCCTACGAAAGTACCAAACGGCGCGGTAGCCGCTCCGGAGCCGGGTGCCGGGCACGGCGGCGAGCGCACTCCCGGTGGCCCGGGGAGGCCGGCGGGTCCCGGGTCGAGAGCAGGGCCACGGTGAGGTGTCCCCATACCCCGGGCCTTGTCCCCCCCCCACCGGCCGTGCCCCAAGAACTGCGAGTAAAGCGACAGCTTTGTGTTGTCTCCAGTCAAATCTGACGTTGGAGTTGAGGTTTCCTGAGTTTATCTTCTTGTCATAAATCATTACGGTTTCCACACACACATTCCCCCGCCCCGGTCCCGTCGCCCCCACCCCGGCCCCTTCTTGCCTTCAAAATCCTTCCACCAAAAAAAAACGATCCGGGAAAGACTCCAGCCCACGTGAAGGGATGGCGGAGGGGCGGGGGGAGGCTGCTTTTCCAGAGGGACCCGGTAATGAAACAGAGGAGTGGCCGCGCTGCCGGCTCCTCCGGCGGGGTCCCTGCCTGCTCCCGGGCCGCACCGCCCCGTCGGGGGGAGAGGGTTGCCGTGCTCAGCATCTCGCCGAAGGTCTTTTTCAGAACAGGACCGTCCCGGGGCAGCTTTGCCTGGCCCGGGTGTCCCGTGCCCGCCGAGCGCCAGGAAAAGGAAGAAGGGCGGGAGGGATGCGGAGATGTGCGTCTCCGCTCAGGAACTCTCCCTGAGCTGTCTGTCGTTTTCCGAACAACCTCTTCCCCATCGCCTCTCTGCAGCCGTCTCCGAGAGAGAGGGGGTCTCCCTACATCTGGGGAGCAATGCACAATTAAGCCCCTTCCCAGGAGTTACATTTCTAATTTCTTTCTTTCTCGATTATTTATTTCACGCACTTGTTCAACTTGGCAAGTGCGTCCCCCGTTTCCCGCTACCTTGCTCCCTTTCTCGGGGTTTGGAGGGTGTCATTTCTCAGCTGGATTTTAATTACCCGTTCGCAGACGATGACGCAGAGCCGCGGGCGGCGGCGTGGGCAGCCGGGCTCAGCCCGCCCGTGTCCCGGCCGGCGGTGCCGCCGTGCCGAACCCGGCATCTGCTGAAAACGGATTGAGCATCCACATATTCCCGTTCCTCCGGCTGCCGGAGCTTGAAGGTTTAGCAACCTGACGGGGCATGTGCAAAGCACCAAGCACACTTTTCCGATGCCAAAATACTGGGAAGTTGTTTCCTGCAAAATGTGCGCCCATCGCGTTCGCAAAATAAAAGTTGCGGATCCTGACGTTTCCCAAGCGCAGCGTCTGCTTTTGTCTGGATGATTTTTTTTACTGTGCTCGTGCCCTGTTGCAGGGCGATGCCGGATCAGCCGGGAGCTAACGGGGCAGCGCGGTGCTGGAGGAACGGGACAGGGTGGAGGAGTGAACCTCCGTTACTGCTCTGGCTCCATTTACCGGTCCGAAACTGGGACGAGCTCACCGCGGCGGGTTTCGCCCTGCCTCTCGGGGGCTACTACTCGTTTCTGCCGGGAACTTGCTGGATTCAATGGGGATGTCTTAATTCTGCCCTTCGTCCGAAGCGGGCGTGGGCAGAGCCTGGTCAATCCCTCACATACTTCCCACACCGGAGCAGCGCCATGTGGCGATGGGGAAGGCTCAACAAAGCAGCCCTAAAAAAGCAGGTCTGTCCGCCCTTCCCGGGGATGCAGCTAGTGCCTGTGCCCTCCTCGGCGGGCTTTCGGCTGGGGAGGGACAGGAGCGGCAGTGCCCCGGTGCACCCCCCGCGACCCGGACACCCGTACACACAGGCACAAGTGTGCATGTAGACACACACACGGACACAGGGACACACAGAGAGGCTACTCCGCGCAGCCAGAGCAAAGTTTGCCCGGGGGCAGCCCCGCTCCCGCTCCCCCCCGCCCCCTCCTCCCTCCCCGCTGGCGCTGGCCCCGGCCCCATCCTCTCCCCGCCCCCGCTGCCCGGCCCTCCCGGCCCGGACACGGTGTCAGTCACGGCGGCGGTTCCTTTCATCTCCACCGCCCCCGCCCCGCCCCGCCCCGACGGCGGAGGGAGGGAGGGCGGGAGCGATGCTGAAGTTGCGCTGCCGCCGCCGCTCCGCGCCCCACCGCTGCCCCCCGTGGGGCGCCGCGCCCGCTGGCTGCGGCAGGAGGCCCCGCACCGGGCGCTGAGCGCGGAGGCGGCCGGGGGCGCCGCGCCGACAACTTTTTCCCCTGCCCGCGGGCGCGGAGGGAAGCGGGGGGGACATCTCCCCTCCCGCTCCATCCCTCCCCTCTTGCTCTCTCTCCCTCCCGGGGCTGTTTCTTTCTCGGCCCCTCGCCCCTCGCGGTGCCGCCGAGTCGAGTCCAGCCGTGCCCGGAGCCGCGGACGAAGCGGCGGACAAAGGCCCGGTGGGTGCGCGGCACGGGCAGAGCCGGCCCCTTCCCCCGGGACGCCCCCTCCCCCTGCCCGCCTCGCCCCAGCCATTTTAACTCGGTCCCGCCGGGGTGGTGGCAACTTCACTCAGAGGCGAAACGCGGGCGGGCTCCGCTTCCCTCCGCGTCTCCTCGCCCTCAGGGTGAGCCCGGGTCCCGGCGGGGGATGGAGGGAGGTCGGGTCTCCTGGGGGGCGGTCCCTGGCGCGGTCGGGACACAAGCGGGCGTATTTCGACCTACTCCGGCCGTGCGGCGCGTCGGGGCGAGGGTCCCCGCGACGTCGGTGTCGTGCGGAAGACGGGGTACCTCGGCCCCGAGGGGGCGGGCGGACAGGCGGGGGTCTCCGGCTGCCGAGAGCAACCCCGAGGAGTTCACGGGATTTTTCCTTCTTCTCTCCTCCTTCTCCTCCTCTCTCCTCCTCCTCCGCCCTCCTCCTCCTCCTCCCCCCGCTGCTCCTCCCGCTCCCCTTCCCGCGGCGGGCCGGCGGCCGCAGCAGACGCCGCGCTGCCGTGAGGATGCCGCAGCTGCCGGGGGCCGGGGGCGGTGGGGGGGACCCGGAGCTCTGCGCCACCGACGAGATGATCCCCTTCAAGGACGAGGGGGACCCCCAGAAAGAGAAGATCTTCGCCGAGATCAGCCACCCCGAGGAGGAGGGCGACCTGGCCGACATCAAGTCCTCCCTCGTCAACGAGTCCGAGATCGCCCCCGGCGCCAACGGGCACGAGGTGCGCGGCCGCGGGGGCTCCGCGGGGCAGCGCGGACGGAGGGGGCGCGGGATGCCGGAGGGCTCCGGCCGCCCTGGCGGGGGAGGGAGCTTCGGCGGGGCACCGGGGAAGCCTCTGTCTTCCAAATTTCTCAAAAGAAATCATCCTACCCCAAAGCCTGTCTCCAGAAGTGCGTCGGGCAGAGCCGGGCGGGCTCCGCGCTCTGGGATGCGCTGGAGGGGCTGGCCCCTTCCGCGCTTCGGCCCGGGACGAGAAAGTTGCCGCGAGTTCCCCGACGGTGCAGTGGTATTAGACCTCAAGCAGCCATGAAATTTCCTCAGTAAAATCAGCGGGGTCGGAGCATTAGCTATAAACTCTTTAAGGGATTTGCATAAAACTGTTTGGGAAGAAATTCCCGACTCTAAAACAACTTCAGGGCGAGCAGACAACTTGCCTTTTTAAAAATCTTGTTTAATTTTTTTCTTTTTTTATTTCCTATTTTTTTTTTCCTAAAGATCTGCTAAGGAGGGCAACCTGATTTTCATCATTATTTTTGGTATCTTTTTACCAAGAGCGTTTTGACCGCCAGAGTGCCAAATATTTTCCAGAAATGATCCACTTTCATTAAATGCAGGGTGCTTCTGCTCGAAATGCTTTGCAAAGCCATATAGTTATTCATGTTGTCATAAAACAATCGTTTACACAAACATTTCTGGTACAGTTGCCTTCCAAGTGACTTAAGAGGAAAAAGAAAGATGTTTATCTCGTGCTCTTAACTTCTTTCTTCCTTCAAGGAACTGTAGCAGTGTGACTGATAAACGAGCATCCATACAATGACTTTTCTTCTTTTTCTTCCTTTCTGATGGTGGATTCCTTGTGGTCAGGTTTCCAGGCAGACTCAAGCACAGGATTCCTACCATGATAAAGGCAGAGAACACCCCGAGGAAGGTGAGACGCGCACAGTCCTGTCTTGCAATATTGTCCCTCTGTGACCCTCCACACAGTCCTCAAACTGAACTTGGTTTCTTTTGGAAAACATAAATTTAGTGTCTTTTGGGGTAGAGGGATGCCAGAGCGCTTTCAAAGCGTATTTAAAAGGGAGATGAACGTGCAGCGCGTTTATCTTGAGTGACCAAATGGTATTTCTGTTGTTTAGGAACTGATAAGTAGGCCAAATGGATCTTCACTGAAGAAATAACTATTTTTAGGATATCAGCTTAAACACATCTATCTCTTTGCTCATACAGTGTGCAGTTCTTTTCAGAAACCCTCTGCTTTTCTCCATTTAAGTGACAGCCAAAGTCTGTCACTTAAATGTCCTCTTTCGAATCTAAGTATGAACAGACCTCCTACATTTTTTAATGTACCGACTGGTTAATTTTGATTGAGAAGGACAGAGGAAATAGCAGAGTTCACTGAATATCATTTAGGAAGCTGGACACGCGTGCAAAGAATGTGTGCTTTGAAGGATGGGAGATTATGTTTAAAATCAAATTCTTATCATCGCAAACTAATCCAGATTATAAATTCCATATAAAGACAGATACAGTTAAGTCCTGGTGCTTGCCGGCACTCTGTGGCCATCTTCCTCCAAATTTGTCATTAAACAGCCTAAAAGCAATGATGTCTATGCTCAAAGCATTTTGGCAGTGAAGGGGAGGTGATCAGCTCTGGATAGTTTTCTTTTCAGCTCTGCATCTTCTTAAAACCTCACTTTCAAACAGTAACCTTGTCAATGGGCATGTAGGTGGGAGACTTGTTCATCCCCATTTGCAGGACCTGAACCCAAACACTTTATTTTCCTACAAATAGCCTCCCTCATTTGGCTTCCTTCTTGACTGTAGTACCATGTGTGCTCAACAGCCCCCCTCCCAAATTGTTAGGATCTCCTTCCAAGCCACCCCCTGCCCTTTAATTGTTCCCAATGAGCATAGCCAGAATGAATTGTTCGCTGCACACACTGGCTCAGCAAGAGAAGGAAACTATTATATCTAGTTATCACAGCCTTGTCCTCCCTTTCCTAACAATGATGTTGGAAACCCACACTGGCAATAATTCTGAATCCAAAAATCCTAGAGGCATGTGTAAAATCGGGGAAAGCTGCTACTTGAGAAATGTGATGTCATTGCTAATGTGTCTACTTTGATTTGAATGTGTACTAGCAAAATGAGGCTATTCTGTGTTTTAAACATAAACTCCTCACTGAGAGTACTTGCTCCTTTAAGAATTAACTCTTCCTAAAAAAAAATTTATTACAAATTGCTTCGTATTGCTTTCTGTCAGCAGTAATTTCCATGAGTAAGGAAATATTTGCATGCAGAACATTTTTATATATGCACAGTACCTATTTAAGTGCTCTAACTTATGAGAAATGCATATGTGGGGAATAATGTAATCATTGTTTCGTCTTCCATAGGAAAGCATCCAGACAGTGGCTTATACAGCAAGGGACCATCATACTCTGGTTATTCTGGGTATATCATGATGCCAAATATGAATAACGACCCATACATGCCTAATGGATCTCTGTCGCCACCCATCCCCAGAACAGTGAGTTATCTCTTCCAAAGGCTGGTTTTGGCAAGCTGGGTTTCCTCCTCTTTGGTCTGCAGAGTCTGTTTACAAGGGGGTCTTTTGAGTAGCTTCAGTGACGATGAAGGTTGAGCTTCTGCTGTTCAGAGCCTCTGTCCAGTGGAGTTTGAGAGTCTTAGAGGTGTTGGTCGTGATCACGGTGGAAAAGCTGAGATTAATGTCTGTGAACAGGGCTGGGGGCTTTGTGGGGGGAGCCCTGGTTTACGACTGCATGATAATGTATGGCAGAATGATGTAAATGCCGTCTTTGTAGTGACTGGGACAGATGTGAATTTTCTGGCTTTAACTCTTCATTTGTTGAGGAAAATCAAGGGCTGGAAGCAGAACTGCTAAAGTTGCATGTCAGTAAGATGAGAAGATTGGATTTTTTTTTTTTTTTTTGCCTTCAGATGTGGCATTGCTCTTTGCTGATTGATATTTATTTCCACCATCAGTTGGTCTGCGTGAAGGCTTTATCTATCTGGCAGCATTGCTTTGAAACATACCCTGTATCTTCAGCCAGAAATTGTGAAATGGTCGTTTAGGAATTAATGTCAACCATGATGCAGTAGTTACAGCTTTTCCTTACATTGTGGCGAGCACTGATTCTTCCAGGTTGGTCCCTCTGTTTCCATTGGTGCAGATGCATGTTTAATGGATTTTAATGTACTTTTAATTCTGGATAGTCAATTCCCATTTGTTTTTGTAAGCCTCTTGGTATGTATATAGAGCAACGGAGAGGCAGTATTAAAATGAGCTGTGAAAATTATATTAGTAGAACCGGAGTGGAGCGGGAAACAATTTGCTTGTAGGCATCCTGCTGGAAAAATGCCGCTGCCGTTGTGCATGCTGTGATAGGAGAAGTTGGATGCTGTACCTTCCCTGTGACAAAGCAGTTTTCCCTCGCACTGGATCTTTGATTTTTTACTTGGAGGTCTCTGTCATGGCATTGTTTTGTTCTCTGATGTTCTTGATTTTTATTCAGGACTGTGGAATTTGACTTCAAAAACAAAAAGAAGGGGGCCTGATCTGTACTGGTAATTTGACAGCAGCAAAAAGTGTTAAATCAATGTATATTTCGAGTTGGAATGACAGGGTGCTTTGGCACTGAAAAACACACGGATCTGCATTTGAAAGACGCAAGAACTCATGCAATACATTGCCTTCTATAGCTGTGGGGGGTTTTTGTGTATAAATTCCAGTTCAGAGGCCTACAGCCATTTAGGGTGAAGCATGATGATCACAGTCTGTTGATATTTGTTGTTGTAAATGCTGTTCTACAGAAAACTTCTGTTTGGATGTATCATAGGGAAAAGCATGCAGCTTTTCAAGAGGCCATTGAGACTCAAACCTGCCCCTTGGAGGACTAGGAAACTTCTGACTTTTGGTTTTTTGTACCCCCTCTTTGCCATGTTACCTTCATAAGAAAGTCCTGAGTGCTGGTGCATGGCTTGGAACAGCCAAATCCAATTTAATTGTTCTCTGGGTATTTTTTCCATATATGCATGCCGTGGGGCTGCCACTCTTTGTAGATCTGGCATCAATGCCCTCAGAATATCATCTTGCGGAGGCTCTTGTCTCAGGTACTTGAGGAACTGCCCTTTGTGGGTACGGTAAAGGGGAGGAAGGGGAAAAAAGCATCTTGTTTTCAATTGTAAAGCTGCCTGCTGAACATCTGAGGGTCTAATTTAGTTCAGTGCTGCTCTTGCATGTTACAGCAGCACCACTATTTCAATAAAACAGCGCTGTTGCAGGGCTGCAATGTTGACATAAGCCTGGAGTTCTTTCAGTTTAACCACAAGGCTACACGCTTGAGTTATTAAATAATTTTTTTGTTTAATTGAACTATAATCTTTGTTAGGCTCGTAGCTGACAGTCGGGTTTTGATGCGCGCGAGATCAAAACGCGGCATCCCGGAGGTGACATGCTCGCTCGCTCCACGCCTTACCACGGCCCCGGCGCCGCGCCGCACTCACCTCTGTGCGGTCCCAGACGCTGCCCTCCAGTTTGGCTCTGCCTCCCCTTTCCAGGGCAGCGTGCCGGGGCTGGGGGCAAGGAGCAGCTGAGAGCAGCAAGCACTGGAGGCAGAGGTCTCCCCTGGCGTGTCAGTCCCCAACCATTTGTGCCTGGTGTGTACCTGCGCCCTGCTATTTGCATGACAAAGACGCTTCTTGTTGATGCATCTGTTGCCTGGAGGTGTTAGCCAGGATTAAAAAGGCGCCCTGGGGCACTGAATCTTTTTTTCCACCTTGGAAGGACCCGCTGTCGGCAAACTGCCCCGGGGATGCACTCCTGGGGAATGGCGTCCAGACACAGGGCAAGGATGCTCTATGAGGAGGGAGAGAAAAGCTCTAATGGAAAGGGGAAAAGTTACTTTCATCCCCCATATGTAGGGGAAAAAAAACCCTTTCCTTTTTTAAAAAAAGGCAAATGCTGTAGAAGCTTGCTTCGTAAAATTAAAAGTACAAATCTACAGTCAGACACAACTTGACTAATAAACCAGAATAAAAAACCATGGAAGTCTAATTTCAGGGCAGCTTTTGGAAGGGAGAGGGTGTTTGAGAAGGATTTAGAGTCTTCCAAAATCTCTGTGTTAGAGAGGTCTTGTCCTCCCCATTCTCCTCCTCCAACTTTTTCTTTTTTTTCTTTTCTTTTTTTTTTAATTTTCTTATTTTACTGGCAACTGATTTGCTTTTTCCAAGTTGTATATGTAGGAGCAGGAGAGTGTTAATTGCGAGTTCAGGTAGGAGCCTCGTGCCGCAGTATGTGTTCTTATCAGATAGGTGGGTAAGTGGAAAAGTGAAGCAGTTGGTTGAGGTGGCTGCAGGAGAAGTGGCATGTGATAGTACCAAACCGCAGTAACACCTGGTGAATGTGCATCCTGTGTGTTCGAGATATCTTTTGGTGGTTTCTGAGCATGGCAGGGGTACTGAAGATGGGAGATGGAGGCAGATGTTTGTTTTTTAACGTGTGGGTTTTTTCTTTGGTTAGCAAAACTAGTTTTGGGGTGGCAAACCTTTCTTGTTTGTTTGATGGGAACGTGGGAACAGAGGAGGTGACTGAAGAAGGATCATTTCTCCATGTTGTAAATTCATCCAGAAGATAACTTTGTTTCTCCCTCATTCCCCATGAATTAAACTTCCTATGGAAAGATAAGAGGATTTCTACAACCTCCCTTTTGTCTGTTCTTATGTGTTCTTGGGGTCGGGGTTTCTTTCTCCATGGCTCAACCGCCTCTTTGTAGCAGCTGGATGTGTTAAATAGGTCCGAGGATACAATGTACAAACATTTTATGGTAACTTGCAAAACGCAGCACATCCATTTGAAAATGACAAGGAATTCTTCTAAGAGTTGGATTGCTAGGAACAAGGCAATTGAATTGTGGATATTGTTTCTGCATGTGTGTTTCTGCATGGCAGGGGGTATGGAGTTAGTTCGCATCTTGAAGAGCTGATGTTCCAGAAGATTGGGAGATTAATATGTGCAGAAGGAAGGATGAGGGTAGAAATAGCAAAAATTAGTGGCTACAGAGCCTCAGTGAGAGGATTTCATTTCCCTAGCCACATCTTCTATTCCTCTGAAAGCTGGCTGATTCACTTGCTTGTGGGGAAATTTTGGAGCTCCAAGGGGAATGTATGGGACCTGCAGAAGGATACAAACCTGATTTTTCATTGTATTGTCTTTCCCTGAGAATTTGCTTCTGCTTACTATGCAGTTGTAGGGAATTGCTGGGAGCTGTGGTCAGCTGAAAGCTCCCTGGCCCAATATGAACTAGGCTTTCGCAGTATAGAAGTTGTGGCTCAGCTCCTGCTCCCATATCACCCACCAGAAAGCTTTGCTCTGATTCCCAGGTTGGCATTGGAGCAGGATGCTCTGGGGGCCTTGGGCAGCTGTGGTCCTGTCACAGACCTCTCTCTTCCCTCCACAACCCCAGACCCTAGCTGGAGGAAACGTGCAGCCGAGGGGCTCCACAAGCCAGAGCCGCTTATCCAACACCGGAGCTCTGCGGCTTCACCCTGCGCGGCGCACAGCTTCTCAGTGCAGTTGAATGATCCCATTTAGCCCCTAAATAACTTTGAAATCAAGCAAAGAGGAGCACAAAGCTTCCTGGCTGTATGGAAGCAAAACTTGACAGAGTGTATTAGTGTTTGCCCAGGGAGGAATTCTAGCACTATTTTCTGAGGAGCTCGGTGAGTCGTGCCAAATGGCAGCACCGGGAAAGAACAGGAATCTGCTCAGCCCTAATAGTGGGACCTCATTGCTGCAAACGCGTCTCTCAGCTGCTCTGACTCAAGCAATCATGACTGATCAGTCTAAGATAGGAGTCAGGCCACTGTGAAACATAAACCCAAGCCATGAATGGTCATGGGATGAGTTTTGGTGCTGTTTTCTTTCTCCCACTTAATGAGATGAATCCTCCATTTGGAAAAGGGGGCAGAAGAAGTTAGCACAGTGGCTCTAGGCTGTCCTTGTCTGAAGCTTGGTCTGGTTGTTCCTGACAAGAGCTCCAGGCAGTCTCAGGTATGTAGTTCATTGTTACCGAGATCTTTGGCACATACTGGTGAAGAGAGCACCTTTTCAGCTTTTGCTGCCTTCTCCTTGTCACATTGATGCAATTAGCAAATCTATGTGATTGTGAATGGGCAAGGGGAAAACAAAATGTTCTCCTGATATCCCAGTGCAGAGGCAGCAATTGTGTGTGTGTGTGGCTTGAGCAGAGGCATTATCAAAAACCCCACCCATTAGAAATCATCAGTTGGAGCTTTTGTAGTGCAATACATGTGTGTGTGTGTGCGCACGCGTGTGTATGTTTATGTTCTAAATATCCCTTTTTTTTATATATCTAGGAGCTAATTCAATATAAACTTTAAATGGTAGGGCTGCTGCTTACTTTTTAAAGTGGTTTAAGCAAAATGTCATTCCTGTCTCTTTTCCAACTTAATCCCAGCACAGAAAAAATGTTAATAAGAATAGCTTGTTATGGGCTGCAAGTGCCAAGGAGGATATGGCTCAAGAAGAAAGCCTGAAGCTCCACAGGTTCAGGCATCAAAAGAGGAAAAGGCTTTTTCCAGATAGTTGCAGCACTGCATGGCTGCAGGCATTGGAAAGCCTGGGTACCGCAGGCCTGGCTTCTCATGAGTACTTAACTTCTGTTTATAGTTAGCAAAAATGCCTCCTGATATGGGAAGGAAATAACCCACACAAAAGCATTTTACTGCTGCTTAATATTTCTGAAGTCCTATCAGATGCATGTGCTTTTTTTTTTTTTTTGCTAGTAGTAAAACACCACATCTCTCAAGAAGACGAACGTGCAAGAGTCTGTTTTAATATGGACACCAAACATCTTGCGGCCTGAGGTCTGTGTGTTGTGTGTCCCTCTGTGATCTCCCGTGCTGCTTTCACATGGATGGACAGTGATCCAGCATGTGCCTGGTTCAAGGGAAACACTGCTGGGAGCCAGACAGTCTGGCCTTGACCTGGTCAAGTCAGGTTGTCCCAGCTTGTGTCCTCCCCGCTGCTGCAGGGAAACCATGTGCTGTGACGCTCCAGCTGTGCATGTATGGCTCCCATTTACCCCAAACTGCCCCGTCCTGGGTAGCAGGCATTTCTCCAAGCTGGTTTTAGTTGTAAGACATGTTTGGCATGAGGCTGGTGCTCATCTGGCTGCTGGGTTTGATTCCTTTCTGCAGGGCACTGGTGGCAGGAGGTGCAGCTGCTTGGCGTGCTGCTCCTGCCTGGGCACTTGGGAATTAGTGTCTCTGTTGCTCTGGCCCTTCAAAAGCATTAGATTCACTTAAGAAAACTGTATTCAGAATAACTTAATCTAGCAACCCAGTGGCTTCTATTTGAGACCTGGATCTTGTGGATATGTTTATTTAGTTTGAGATTCCCACTTCAAAGGAATCTGTCCTCTCAGCAAGAAAGTGATTGAGCACTTAAATAAAAATACATTCATTGAATCTTTGGGATTGAGCTAAAAGTGCAGTAAGGAGTTAACATGTGCACCAACTGTGCTAATCAGTCAGGGATTGCCTGCTCTCCTAAAGGGGAAGAAAAGGGGCCTGAATGGCCTGAGAAAAACTGGCTGGCCTTCTGTGGCTTCTGGTAGTGGTGCTGCTTGCTGGGGCTTCAGGATGAGATGAAGGACCTAGAATATCTTCACTTGTGATCTTCAAAGTTACCAAGTCCCTTGTGTAGAAGAGCATTTTTATGGAGCTGAAAGGTCAGCTCAATGATTGTTTATTTTCTTTAAATGGCTGTGGATATAGGTAAGGTTGAGGCATAAAATCAATAGGACGAGCTTAGTCAGCGAAAATTACAAGTGTAAAGTTACAGGGCTTTGATTGAATATTTATAAAATTGGCAGCTGAACTTAAAAAGTAAGTGTAGTGCTGTCACCAGCTGTAACACATAAACCAGAGAACTGCTTTGGCTAGGAGTTATTAAGCAAGCCAGAGAGGAGTTAATTCCCAAAAGCGTCTGTCTATCCAAGCACTTTCAGTACTCCAGCTCCGTACTTCAAACAGTGCCGCACGAGTCAGCGGGCAGGTCTGCTTCACCCGCACCAGGGCAGGGGGAAGGAGTCCCGTGGGAGCACAGGACTTCATGCAAGCGTTTGCTGTGAAGTACCTTCTGACAGTGCTGGTACTTCAAAGCAGCAGGGTACATGTGCAGGTGCTCGTGGTGCAAGGCAGCCCCAGTAATGCTGCTTTGGCAAAGAGCAGCAGAAAGCTGCTTGTGTGACCTTTTCTTCTTCCTTTCCCCTCCTCGCTTTCTGAATAGGGAAGCTTTAAAACAATTTGAAACAGGCTGGTGCTGCATGTCCAGCACAGTGCCAGGCACTGCACATACCCAGCAGCCCTGCTCTGAGAAACCTGGAACTTGTGGGAGCTGCAATGAACCCCACAGTGTCAGCACAAGGAGCGAGATTGCACAGAATTGGAAGGCATGATGCTGAAATCCTGTGGATACTGATGACAGCTCAGCTTCACCTCAGCTGACTTGAATGTAGGTCCGGATGGGGATGCAGTCATTTTCCAAAAAAACCAGTCTGGAAATGGTTTGATTTATCATGTATGTTCAGAAAACAGGGAAAGGGATCATGGAACTTTTGTTGAACAGTTGAGTTGGCTCAGAGGCAGAGAGCAATGAGCTCTAAAATGCTATCCCTGTAGGCTCTGTATTTCCGAGTAGGCATCCCAGTGACACTGGCTCCTCAGAGCTCTGTAACTGGTCACTTAGCTATGCTATAAGGCTCTATTTCTTCAATTTTCTGCCTTTTTCTGTGTTTCAAAACTGCCTCAGAGGTTTATCTTTGTGACTGTCTGTTGTCTCTCCACAGTTCTGGCATATCTTCTTGCCTTGATCTTTCTTCATCCCTATCAACTCTTGCATTGGCAAGCTTTGTCTAGCATAAAAAAAGTAGAATGTGGAGGTGACGATTAAAGGTGTCACCGCTTGTCAAACGCAGACCACGCTCTGGGAGAAGGCCTTTTGCCTGCCGATGTGCTAAAACGCAGACAAACTGTGTCCAGCAATGCAAACGTGTTTACTTTGCTAAAATGCCACAATCCAGTGATTCGTTGAGGGTCCCTCTTTTCTGAAGTTTGAGTGATGCTGTATGGGGTTCAGGAAGCCACAGTTACAAGTGGTAATTGTGTTTTTTTCTTGCTCTTTATTTTGCCCCCTGCCAGTCCTGTACTTCCTTCACTGCAGTTTTGTATCATTGCCATGTGCCCTCACAGTGAGCAAGGTTCTTGCCACCAACCCATGTTCTGTCCCATGCCACAGAATGCCATGGCACATCTTCCTCAACTAGTTTTTAAAAAGTGGCTTTGTTCTCACATCTGTGCCCTCTCCTCAGTTTAGGCTTTGTGGCAGTTTGTTCCACCCTTGTGGTCTGGTTGGCAGCATTTCTGTATCTTAAGCTGAAAAAACACTTGTGCACAGAAAAGCTGAGGTGAAGCAGGAGAATAGCTGTGCTTGACCCAGTGCAGGGACCCCTCCAAACTGGGGGAGCCTGACTTCTCCCCTGAATGTCTGCATGTGAGTTAGGCCCTGCCAAGTGTAAAAACTGTCCCTGTGTTCACATCCAGGTCCTCCTTTTTCAAATACAAACATTACGTGCAGATTCCGCCTCTCAGGGAGCTTTTGGGAGTGGGGTGGGAGCTCACGGGTAGGCGAGGGTCAGGTCTGGGAGCCCAGGGTGGTGGGGCAGGCAGGGGCAGGCCCAGCTCCCCTCCAGCCTGCTGGAGATCAACACAGGAAGAAGCAGTGAGCTCACCCAGCTGACACTGGGAGAGCTGGTGAGGATACTGAGGAAATAAACCATACGTCGAACATTCTACTGGAAGACATTTTCAAAAACTCAAGCGATTATAAAATAGTTTACCCTGAAGAAAGCCCCTTGTTTGGCTGCCCTCTGACTGTAGCATGCCAAGCTGTGTTTTGGTCTGGTTTTTACTGCCTGTTTGCCTCCTGCACACAACTGAAATTCAACTTGAAAAAATAAGTTTCAAATGAACGTGTTGGATTTGAAAAATTTGTTACTCAAAACCTACTCTCTCACATATTTTCATGTCTTAAATACCCTTGCTATAGGAAGAAAAGGAAGCTGTGCTGGATTTAAAGGAGAAGAAAAAGAAATAAAACTTTAAAAAGCTTAGCTCTTACGTGTGTGGATTTTTCAGGTTTTGTTGAGACTTTTTTTTTTCCTATCTCAGTTATTTTGAGGATATTTCTAAGATAAGAGTGCAGCAATCCTGTTTTAGATGTAAATCTTCAGAAGGAAGGATTGGAATAGGAGAACCACAAGTAAATGCTAATTTATTAGGTGACTCCCCAGACAGTTTGACAGCAATATTGCAAACATTTTTTTTTTTTAATAACTGGCAAATATAATCTTACCAGAGTGACCTGTAAGAGGATGACTTCATACTTTGTAATGAGGAAATACTAAGAGACTGTAGGAGAGCTGGTCAAAATGCTGCCTTGAAACATTTTTTAGTTCAAGGGTGCTTCCAAAACAACCTGTGTAGCGAGCTTTCCCTCTTTCTTTGACACTTTAAATCCTTCCTTTTATTGCTTTTTCTTTCCAAGGATATGTGTGTAAGTGAGAATAATGCAGGCTAATGGGGCAGAACAATAAATATTCAGTTGGGAAATGTGGTTGAATCAAAGCCGGTTCAGAAACCCCTGTGTTGAGGGCACAGGCAGACTTCCTAGGAGAAGGAGATCTCAGCAGTGGGTTTGTGAAAATGCCCTCCTCCATTAAATTAATCTCTCTGGCCAACATCTAGTGGACAAATTATTTTTTCAGGTTCATTAGGAGAAGAGCCTACAGGTGGGTGTTGCATTTTTTATCTGGAGGTGGTGTGTCACAGTCCAGGAGCCTGTAGCTCACAAATCAGCCATGGGCTGCCGTTGGCCTTTCTTGTGTTACCTGCGCTTCCTCTGTCTCCTCTGCTGGGTTCTCCCAGGAGGGGAGGGCTGGTTAAACCAGTGGCTGCGATTTGAGCCTAGGAGGTTAAGCCAGGACTGGCAGAGGTGCCTGTGGTAACAAAAGTGCCGCCGGTAAGTTATAGCTGCATTGAGGCTGGAGCAAAAGTTTGTGCCTGTCCAATTAAGCATGAAATAGGTAAATTCTGTGCATAATTGTCCAACCTAGAGTGTAGCATGAGGACGTGACCCATGGAAATTGCGGTGCGTCAGTGACTGCCGGCAGATTCCTGGGAAGTATCCCTGGCGCCCACGCTGGCACTGGGGTTGTGTGTGTTTGTGCGTGTGGATGTCCTCTGCTTCCCCGCACTCTGCTCCCAAAAGCAAAGGCACAGTCTGGGAGGAGGCTTCTGCAAATGAGAACCTGAAAAAGCAACATTCATTCAGGGTCTTAGAGGAAGGTGAAGGCAGAGGTGGGAACAAAATCCCTATTTCCTGAGTTCACTTCGGGAATTCACCTGAAAGACAGCTCACTTATAAACATATGTTTCTTGAGTTGGTTTTGGTTTGGTTTGGGTTTTTTTTTTTTTTTTTTGGAAAGAAAACGAGAAGCCTGAGAAAGTAAAAAACCAAGATGTGTGTGTTAGAGGGAGGAAAATAAGAGTATTAAAGCCAGTGCAGATAGGAAGAAAGTTTGTGTCAGTGCTGGCTGTGGCTGTGTTTCACACCTAGACTTTGAATGAAGGAGCAAACAATCTACTGAAGTTTCTAAGTAAAAGCAAGAAGGGGCCTAAGAGAACTAGCCCAAAAAAAGTTTTGTCAAAAAACAGACTCTGTGTTTTCTCATTTTCCCCCCCTGCCGTACAACAGCACCCATATCTTCCCACTTGGTTTTCTGTTTGCTCTCCCCCCCTGCAGGGGACCAGGCTGTTTGCCCTCAGCACCATTATTTTTATCCTCCACTTTTGTCTCCATCCCTCTCAGAAGTTCAGTGCAAACACAATTAGATAACGAGCATGGTGCACTCCCTCTCCTGGGAACCTGCCATTGATTCACGGCTCTTGCACACAATGTGCTGGGGATGGCTGGCCAGGGCTTCTCTGTCAGCTGCCCTGGCACCGGCCTGGTGGGACTTTTGTTGTTTACTGTGGGGACGGGAGGACCTCAGAGCAGCTTTTTGGGATGGCAGCTCAGCAGCAATGGCATCTTCTCTTCCTGTTCCAGCCATGGTGGGCACCTGCTGAGGCCTCAGTGATGTCCGTGCCCTGTGCCTCAGCAGCCTCTGGTGGGAAGAATGGTTTACAAGGAGGTGCTGGCTTATTTGCAGCTGGAGGCTTTAAACTTTTTCCTGGGCATCCTGAAATATCTTCTGTTTTAATACACTACAGTGCAGCCATTCTGTGATCACTGGAGCACAGCTCTCAGCTTCCTATCTATGCTTCTTAAGCAGTGTGCCCTGGTGCCATTGCCCTCCCAGGTCATTGGTGGCATTTTCTTTTTGTCTTCACAGCTTTGTAGCTGCAGCCTGTACACTGTGACCACAGCTGGTGGCTGCATGGTCCCCAGCACCGCAGCCAAACCTAAAACTCAGTTTGTTGTGGTCCTGAAGGTAGTTACCTTGTAGGGATTTCAGTTCCTGATTTCAGGAGCTGGTAAGGTTTGTTTTAAGGGTCACTGGCTCTCCCTAATGTGGTTACCAAAGAACCCTGCATGAGGAGAAGCTGTGCCTCTGACTGGGCACGGAATGATGCCTGCGCAAGTTTTGGAGTGGGCTGCACGGGCTGAAAACCTGACGGACAGCCTTCAGGTGCCTCTTTTGGGCTAAATAGTGTCTCTTGAGTTTCACTGAATAGCTGCAAAAAAGGAGCAAGCTTTCAAGAAAGAGTATCAAGTAGCAAGTGAGTCCTCTATAAATGAACACAAAAGTCCCCGGAAGGGAAGAATTAGCAGTAATTACAGTAAAACATACTTTTTCATCATAGTAATGGTTTGACGTTGAAAGGTAGGGTTGCAGCATCATGTAAAAGTTATTTTTCTGCTGTGTCTTCATAGTGGTGATTGTTTTGGAGACCTTTGCAGTGCTATGCATGTTACTTGCTCAGTTTCTGGAGGCTGCCATTCGTTTCCAGATACTTGAGACTCCTTGTGGGATAGGAAGAAGTTGAATTATCTGCCCTGCAGATAATGGCAGCAGATCTCTCTGTTTACAGTGACTGCTTCAGCTCTCTGTATCTTGCCACTCTTTCCTCTGTGTTGCTTTATGAGCATCCCTCTGCTTATCAGAGTGAACACCAGAGCCACAAAGAATTAGTCCTAATTTTAAGAAGCAGGCTGTGCAGAGGAAGCAGTAAATTTGCTGGGGACGGCAGAAGAGTAGAAGGGGGGAAAGCTCCAAAACCTTGGATTACCACAGAAAAGACTTCTGTCTTGATACTAAAAAACGATAAGCTTTTACATCTTGGTAAAGAGCTTGCTACGTTTGACTCTAATTTCAGCCTCGGTATGGTTAGTGTGTTAAGGAACAGTCAAAGTGAAAATGAGACAGTTTACCAGCCTTGAAATGACAGGGACATAAGCTCTGCGTCCATAGGGAGGGAGGCCAGATCCCTTTGCTGTTGTCTTTGAGTCGGGGTTTTAATGACTACAGGGAGGAAAGGAGTGTTAGTACCGCAGAACAAAAATGATACAGCTAAGAGGAAATTATTTTTATTGCTAATACATGGGTGCTCGTAATGTTTAATTCTTTACAGCTTATGCTTTATTTGCACATTCTTCCTTCCTCACCACTCTGCACACTGTAGCAGCAGGACCATATTTCAAAATTACTGCTCTTAAAGGCTCCTATTCAGTGGTTTTACCATGAATAAACATATTTGTCAAAGTTGCCCTGGTGGTCAGACTGGGCAGCACACGCACACAGAGTAGTTCAGTTGCTGTGTCCTCCCAGGCTCTTACTTCTTGCATCTTTCTTATCCTCCCTCCTTTCAGCTGATAGGTTTTTAAAGTTCCCTGAAAATATTTTCTCGGGGTAATGTAGATGTACGTTTGATTAAAATTCAGGACAGTCTTTTCTTGATAGAAATTTACTTTTGTTTTCCCTAGCAAAGCCAGATGAGCAGAGAGGATGAGCATGGGAGCTTTTGATGCCCCTGGAAACGATATTGTGGCAAGAGTAGTTTTAAGGCAGCCTAAGAATTGTCTGCATGACTGGAGGAGAGAGAGTCTTAAATAAAGCTTTGCAGTATTTTATACTTTTAGGTCATTATTTATCTTTTTAGATAATTAATGGAGATTTAGTGTTTGTCTGCCATGTGCTGTGTGTCTGGTTTAAGGTAAATGAACTACTGTCAGTTTGCTACAAGGAGCTGCAGAGACAACAGCTTAGGCGTCTGCATTATTTTCCTTTGCATCAGGTGCTAAAAGTCACTAAACGTACTGTGAGTCACAATATTTTTTCCCAATTTGACTCGCTTGCCCAATCGTATTTTTACTTCAGCCTTTAGGCTTGAAAAAGCATGTGCATAATCAGTTCATTTTGTGTGGTCTAGGCTATAAAAATGCCCCCTCTGTTCTTTCCATATGAAAAACGTGTTTTTAATTTTGGGGAACTTATATAATTTTCTGTGCTTTCTTTTGTATCTCAGATTAAAAACAAATGCTCCCTTCCCCTAACTTTGCATGTTCCAATTATGGAGTTGTGAAAATAAGTCATCCTTCAGCTTTTGTTACTTTAAAACAGCTATCGGTGATGTCAGAGTCAATACTAAAAGCATTAAGAATGCTGGCAGAATGTAATGCAGCTGCAATCCAACATGATGTTGGAAATGGGGTTGAGAGCATAAAGGCTTTCCATATTCCCAGGGCGCACAACTGCTCGCGGCCTTGGCTTTGATCTCTTCAAAGGCTGCTGCCTGCTCCTAGATGGAGAGACTTGGCTGCCACTCGCTCGCATTGAAAAAAGGCAGAGGTCTCTATTCAGGCAGAAATCAATCACTGTGCAGAAACAATTATGTGTAATTCAACCATCATGAAAACAGGGTGAGATTATGGGTTTGTTACCTGAGTGACTGCGTGGAGATGGGGAGCAGCGGACGCGGGAGTCCTGCTGACATGCCACATCTTGATGACAATTATAGACACATGAATGATGTGGCGGGCGGGGGCGGCAAGATGACAAATGCTGGTCACGCTGTCCAGCAGAGCAGAAAATGAGGTTACAATTGGGAGATAATGTTTGCATATGTAACCATATTTCAGCAAGCTGGGCAACTTCAGGGAATAGCAGAGACTGGCGATCGTAAACAAAGTCGGTGTGTGCCATGACTATCGGCTTTCTACGACACAGAAATGTGTGTGTGCAGTGAGAAACCTGGGTGCCACGTCCTGAGGAGCTGCTTGTTTAAAACAGCCCAGAGGCATTTTTGTCTGGGAATGGGGGGAGGGAAGAATTGCCTGGGAAAAGGAGAAATCTCCAGAGTTTGGCCCTCAGAAGGCAGAAGAAACAAGCAAAAATCGGTGTCCATCCCTCCGTGTCTCGGGACAGGGTGGTATTAACATGGCAATGAGCAATGGCTGTTTATGAGGAGCACTGAGGAGCGCATCTCCATCTCCTACCTTCCCCTCCCAGTGGGGATTTTCGCTGGCCTCATGGCAGTGCATCTCTGAGTGAGAGCATTTCTACATTTGCATGGTAACATTTTGGCTGCAATAGGCTGTCGGTAGTGTGACGTGATGCTCAAAATATCTTCTGATGTATAATGGCCTCCTTTAATTAGGAACTTTTTTTTTCTTCCCCTGAGTGGTGAGCAATAGCTGTCCGTCTTTAAAAAGGGAACTGGCATGTGCAGTATCTGCCATGAGAATATTTATTTAAAGTATTATTGCCTATAAAGTCTCAAAATAGTTTTCCTCCCCAAAAGGCAAAATAAAACACAGATGACTGATTATAAAATGGTATCCCTGCTCACTTTGGTACACAGGATGAGCTTTACCTTTTATACTGCTCGGGCTTAGACATCAGAGGCGCAAGAAGCTGCTTTGAGTTACAGATCTTCAAACAATAAGTCAAAACAAAAAATCAATCCCTCCAGTCCCTGGGTGCAGTTAGCTAAAGATAAAAGAGAAAAATAAAGTTATGCTAAAGCAGATAGAGGAAAGGAACAGATACGCCAAGGAAACACAGAGGACAAGTGCAGAGTTGAAGTGGGCCTAGTGTGAGCCAACATCAATGAATTTTTATCTTATCAAAAAGTTTTAGGGTTGCCAATTCTTTTCAAACTGGATCCACTCTGCTCCAGGGCTGCCTGAAGCGTTGTCTTCAATAAAAATTGCTTCTCCCTACCCCCCGCATACCTCCCTCTCACTCCTAAATGTAATCACATGCAGGGATTAGCCTGCACCTAACTCAAGGTATGAAACTTCACTGCAGACTTCAACAGTAAATCAAGGACTCTGATAGTCCCTTGTTATTACAAATATGAACTGAAATTTCTTTTTAAGTGTTTGGTGAAAGATGCATCATCTCAAAAAAAGTAAAACTGTTTTCTTCTGGGGTTATTTCTCCCCCCCACACCTCGCAATAAATTTAAATTACTAAGGAATTTCTAAAATTGATTTTTTTAAATTTATTGGAGTTATTTAACCCTTTTTAATAGCTGATACATGAAAATTTTAATGCCAGTTAACTGTCGGTATTGAATCAAGTATGTGGCTTAAGCCTTAACCTATAAAGAAGAAAGCATCACGCCTCAGTGTTGCAATATGCGACCTAAATCCCTCTGTGTGTCTCTTCAGTACTGACATCTCTGGGGTCTAATCAAACCAAAAAAAGCCTTTTTTAAAAAGAGATCTGTTGGCTTTGAGTTTTTTCTGTTTCTGTTGCATCTTTCGAGGTGTTTATAATAGGGGTGAGCACGTGTTTCTGTACTGTTGGGAGGAGATCGAAGTGTCTCTTGGCATCCCTGGTTCAGGACAGCTGGTGCTGGTACTTGGACATAGGCACACAGACAGACAGGAGATGGTAATGCTTCAAGTAATAGCTATTCCAATAGCAGAAAACACCTCTATCCAACCAAAAGTGAATAATAGACCTAGGTTGTACCTTGTGCTCAAAAATACCTGAAATGAACTGATATTCAATGGATTTTGGGAAGTCTTGTTGATGCAAAACTTCAGCTCAGTAGCTAGTGTCTCAGGGCCTGTTTCCCCATCTGTGGTGTGGCATAATATCTGTTTCAGAGGTGGGGCAACAGAGCAGAAGAGGAAGAATAAAGGGTTCAAGCTATGCAGATTAAAGAATGCTAAGGCAAGGGTATTGATGTTAGGTCTTGCTCTTCAGTGGGAATTTGAGGGGGCGATTTCAGACAGCTGCCTGGTAACCCGGGGCTGGATCTTCTCACTTCAGGCTGTTGAACTGCTGCCTTCGCTGCTTTGAGAAAAACAGAAAGCACTCTTTTCTACGTGAACAGTTGCATGAGCTGCTACAGAGGTGTTTATGGGATTGTGAACTGAATGGGAAAAGGGTTAGAGAGTATAGATGTTACTGTGAAATATGGTATGGAATACGTGGCCCACACTGTGAAAAAAAATGGTATCTCTAGTCTCTCATTTCAATGAGGTGGAAGTTACTGTAGGTAACTACTTAGAAGAAATGTTCAGCCAGTTATTGCCTTAAAAAACCCACATAAAAATCTGCAACTAGATAATTATTCCCATTCATCTCTGGGTAGATTACATCCTAAAGATAATATTTTTTTAATTGTTTTAATAGCTCTCCTTATGGTTGTCTTCTTTGAAGTGAGGAGCAGGATGGCACGATACCTCTCAACAGCAGCAGCTGCACAAGGAGCCAAACTGAGGCTGGAGGCTGCCCAGCTACAGCTCGGTGTTGCAGACCTGCTTTTGTCCTTTACCAGTTTTGATTTCCTTCAGTCCAGCTGTAGGTGAGGCCTTGTCATCAGTAATTGTCAGCCTCTCAAAAGAAACATTTTATGTTTTTTGGAGGCAAAAATGGGCTTGGTACTCAAAATGCTTGGTATTCAATATAATGCCTGCTGACTGGTGTAGTTTTGCAAAAGCCAGTGAGAAGACCAGCAGTCCTTGGGATGGCTGATACAGAGCAGAGATCTGCAAAATAATAATCCTACCCAGAGGAGGGGGATGTGTGAGGCCTGTGGTGCATTGTGATCTTTTGTGTCCGTCCTGAAGGATGCTATGCACAAGCTGCAAAGTGTGTTGGTTTGAGTCAGGATGAACTAGGAGACTCACAGGGCTTAAGCAGCTCACTCTGAAATGGAAAGTGCCTTAGCTTGAACTTATGAAATATATTTTGCTTTTTTGTGTGTTTATTTTAAACATTTGTTGAATGGAAACAATGGTTGGAGCAGAGGTGAATGGTAAATACAATGCTCTGCCTGGCCCCTCTGCCCCTCCTGCCCTAGGAAAGCAAGCTCGTACCTAGCTGCTTTGGGAAGCATCAGACATTTCCCTTTCCCATTTCAAATACTTTGATTAAAGTATTGAAGACAAATGTGTCGATTTGGCCTAGTTCCTCTCAGTGTGAGGCTTTTCTTTCTTTGTCTTTTTTTATCTGGCCTAGCTGAGCAACGCAGCAATAGCAGCTAATTGACTTAGCCTGTGTCAACTCACTGCAGTACAGAGACTTGGTTGTTTCAGCTCTCCCAGTACAGCAAGCAGGAATAAAACCAGCAGCTAAATGCTGTGCCAGGCTAGGATGGAGCCTGGGCTAAGTGCAGAGCGAGGCCATGGCACAGAGGTGTGTACTGAGGAGCCCCCAGGGAGCCCCTGGGAAACCTGTGGGATGGCAGGGCAGGCACAGTTTCTCAAAGCTGGCCTACTTGGCCTCTAAAGTAAACACTAATTTGTGGTCTCTTAGTAGGGAGGGAGCAGTCCAATAACACCGGGATAACTTTCTTGCCAGCAAGGCTTGTTGTTCAGGGCAGCATTTAACTTCATCTAACTGGGACACTCAGGTTTCAACAGCCAGCCTGCAAAACTGGCAGACAACCTGAGGGTGCCAGATGATTTGCTAGACGCCCATGATGAGAAACATCTTGCTGGGTCCCCGACAGGTGACACAGGCCCTGGGACCTGCTCATTGGCATGAGCAGGTTCTTCTGGTAGAGAGGGGGACAGAGCTGACAAGTTTTCAGTGGCCATGCCTGGCTCTCCTGGCACCTGGATGAAGCAATGTATTTGTAAGTGCTTTATGAAAAACATCCTTGGATGGGAGTGGGAGCATCAGTGGGTGCGTGGGGAAGGGCTCAGAAACATGAAGTTGCTTGTGGCTGCAGGAGTGAGGAGTGACCAGCTTGACCTCCTGTTGGACATGCTTCTGCCCCGGGATGTCTCTGGCAGCAAGGAGTCCTCCACGGACACCGGCTCAAAGGTCTGCCCTGTTAAGTTCTGTCCCAGTGGAGCCGAGCCTTAAATAACAGGCAGATGTTTGCAGAGCATGTATTATGGAAATCAGACTAGTCATAACTTGACTGCTCTAAAATAATGTGTGTCTCTTCTAAAGAGTGGCAGCTCAGTTTTTTTTGGCTCGAGGCAGAGACAAATTTGTGTGCGCAAGGCAGTGGCCTGTGTGGGGCGGCCGGGGGCCAAGCTGGGCCATTCGCATCCCTCGGGGCACTCGGGCTGTCCCAGGGTGGCACCGACCTGGCAGCACATCCCCTGCTCCCGTGGGAGGGTTTTACTCCTTCCAGCTCCTCCTGGCTATTCCCAGCCCCTGCCCCGAGAGAGCTGGGGGCGCCGTGGCAATTAGGAGGTTGTCGGTGTGGGTGTGGCCCCGCAGCTGCTGATTTGCATGTCTGCCTACATCGGGCAACTTCCATGTTTCTCCACATTCCTCCCCAGGGCTGCCAGCACGTGGCCGTCTCTCAGGAGCTCCTTCCCACGCCCTGGCAGGTGCTATCCAGCATGTGACACAAGTCCTGTCCTCAGTGCCCCGAGCTGCTGGGTTCAGCTTGGTGGGGTGGCTCAGCAGCACACAGCAGGTTGGAAACCTGTGGCTGCCTTTCATGGTTCCTCCTCCTGGGAAGTAGTTGTGGGCAGAGCTTCTTTGTCATCGGCGCTTACACAGGGTCACCTGCAGGAGTAATTCAATGTTAAAACTAAGCCCTAGTCTTGTTGGAAACTTAGTTTATTTTTACGTTTCCTGTCTTTTCAACCCTTGGGCTGTTCACATTGCCCTCGGGCAGGTGTTGCTGGGGAAGGAGGAAGGCTGTCTCCTGCTCTCCCTTGGCAACCTCATCAGCTGGACCTGGAAAAGTATTGAATTAGCTTTATTATGCCACTGATTTGAAGTCATTACTGGTGTAAGCCGATGCAGTTCCATTATTGTTGATGGGATTGGGACTCTTCATGTCACAGGTGAATTGGACTCAATTAACCAAAGCCGTGGTCTTAATTAGAAGCTTGGCTTTCAGTGGCTCCTCCCGGGCCCCGGAGGTGGGACGCCCCCTGCCATGTTGTGCCACTCCACAGGGCTCAGCAAGTCAAGGGGAGAAGATGCCACTTTTTCCCATGCAGCATCTGCATGAACTGTGTGGCATCCTCTCCTCGTGCTGCACATCCCCTCAGCTTTGCTCTGGGGGAGAGGAAACCCAGCACAAAATGTGGAAAGGGAAAACCTGCCCCTTTGGGCTCACGAGTGCAGACATCGGTGCCTATGTCACATCAGCTCTGGATCTGCCCCCATAGCCTCAGTAGTCCAGTCAGGGGATGAGTGTTTTGCTCTTTACTTGATAGTTAGTCAACAGTTTTGACAGATAGTTGGCTTGACAGGCAAAGTGGGAGGCTTCATGTTTTCACTAGCTGACAAGTTTTCAGTGGCCATGCCTGGCTCTCCTGGCACCTGGATGAAGCAACCTATCTGTAAGTGCTTTATGAAAAACCTGATGCTCATTACTGCACTTAGATAGATAGAAAAACCCGGGCACAGGGAAGGAAACATCCATTTGTGGGACTGGCCAGCAGCACAGATCCCAGGGAGGTCCAGGGTCCTGCCTCCCACTTGCCCTCTGTGGAACAGGGACCTCTACCCAGTGAGCTTGCAAATGGTTTCCTGCACCCTGTCTTCACCTTTCCATAGGAGAAGGCGGCTCTCCCGAGGCACGCTCGTGCTGGGGTGCCAGCACGTGCTGCTGCAGCAGGGCTGGAATGCAGGACCATCCCAGGGGCATGCCTGGCTGCCTTCCCTCTGCTGCTGGAGGGGGCGACAGTCTTTTTTTGAAAGCGTGCACCCTCCTGCTAAATATAGCATCAGTGCAGACTCTATTTTTAGTGTGCGTTTTAAGTGCACTTTTCAGCAGAAGCCCTGCAGGATTTCAGCAACAGACCCCACAGCTGGGTGTCCTGGGGGGTTCTGTCCTTTCCCAGTGAGGAAGGATATGCTGGGGATGGAGAGCTCATGTGGTGCACATCCGTGGCCCCGTGTGCCACATGCTCACCGTCCGACTGCTGCAGAACAGGCAGTATAGCGGCTGATTGCTGCCTCCCGCTCAGGAAGATCTCCTTCCTCTACCTGGCTGCTGGGTTGTTTTGTCCTTTCTCTTCCCTCCCAAAGCTGGTAGGAGCGTAGTAGCTACTTGGAAACCTCTCCTCCAAGCTCAGGTGTGGCTGTGGTTGGCCAGCTTGCTCTGGAGTTAAAAGGGACTGAGCCGTAAGTGTGGATGAATATTGGTTTAACCTGCAGCCTCACGTAAATCCCTTTCAGACCAGTCTCCCCACTGCAGTAGGATTTGGTACCGTTGCTGTTGCACCCTGTCCTGTGTCTAGCTGTGGCACTCCCTCTAGATGGCAAAGAGGGGGTGAGAAGAGGAAGGCCTGGGCAGTGGGAGATGGCTCAGCTCACTGTGGTTTAGGCTGGTTGTAAACTGTGTTGCTCTAAGTGCTCGTTCATCTGGTTGTATTGCAGGTGGCAGCTTTTCTTGGGCCAAGCAGCCAACCCACTAGCAGCCTTGGGGGACTACCCTTCTCTGCTCCACAGATGTTAGGGAAAGGCTTCCTTTTCTGGTAGCCATCCAGAAGGACTCAGTGGTTCCCTAACCAATGTCTGGAAGATACGTGAGAGGAGACCCATGCTTAGCACCTCTGAGTTTGTGATGTGCAAAGTGTGCTTGTAGTTGCACATGCTGTCAGCACTGTCCTGCATGTGGCCTGTGCCTGGGGGAGGCAGGGGAGAGAAAGGTGCTGCTATTTTTGTTCCAGTGGTGGTTTATGATGGTTGTTTCGTTGCCTAGATATCTTACAGTGGGTGGCATTCACATCAGACACTACCCCACACCTGAAAAACAGAAAACAAACAAAAGCTGAGATAAGCGGTACTTTAAGGAAGATCAAAAACTTGCCTGCATGTTTCTTCTTCTTGGGGAAGCCTACAGTACTACTGACAGATCAAATGCAGGTTTAGGTGTGTATTCATGGGGTCTTGGTGGGCCCCACTGTTCCCCTCTAAAAATAGCAAATGAGTGGTATTGCTTAGAGGATATGACAAGTTTGGTATGAATCATCCCATCAACACAGGAAAAAAGTATTCTCTGAAAAGATTGTTTTTGACCCTACGTATATGGTCAAACATTGCCTCAGAAGCTGCTGGGACAGTGCAGTGCATGGTGGGGGATGGTAAAATGGCTGTGTTTCAGGCCATGATCACATGAAACACACTTCTTTTTACTTCATCTATGTAACAAACTTGCAGTGGTGCACCTGGCACTTTCTGAGCCTGTTCTATTCTCCTTTCAGCTTGGCTGTGCTGGAGCAGCCCTTGCTGGTGCTCAGCATGCACCTCTGTATTTCCAGCCCTGTTACCTCAGACGGGTTGAACCCCAATGGCCGAATGAAAAGTGTAGCATTGCCGAGCTGTGCTCCTGCTGAAGGTTTATGTGCATCTTCATTTCACTTGCATAACTTGCATATGTAGGGGCTACTCTCTGCTGCTATTGCTATGCAAGAAGTCAGCCTCTAAACTTAGCTCTGAGCCAAGACATCTTCCCCCGAAGATGCACAGCACTTCTTTTCACCATCACTGCTGACAGGAGGGGGTTATATAATTCAAAGTTCCTCTTTCAGTGCTCTTCAATGCCTGTGCTTGCGTTTTGCCCTTCTCATTTCATGCATGGTGACCCTTCTGTTGCAGCAGGGTGAGCGGTGCCAGGCTGTGCCGGTGTCGGCAGCGGGGCCAGCGGGTGCCTGGCATGCACGGCTGCGGGAGCTGCCACTGGTGTTTCAGAGGGCACCGAGCTGACTCTTCTCCGATCTAAGCAAAATCCTGTGCCAGCTGGGTAATGGGGAGAGATTAATGACTGCCTTGGAAGCCAGTTTTCCAGCCTACTGGCCGGAGGGCAAGCATCATGATAGTTGTAGCAGCTGGTTTGGAGAGGAGGGAAATGAAGGGAAGATAAAATTGCACACCCAGAATGCCAGGGTAGCCTGTGTCCATGCTTTGATGTCTTCTCCCTCCACACCCTCCTGTGGGTTAAAAATGAAACTAGACTGCATTTATAATGGGTGTGTGAATATCTGTATTTAGCTGCTGCAAGCAGGCTCCTGGACTGAATCCTTGTATGTGGAGAGATACAGTTTGGCCAGATTTTTTTTATTTTCTGTGCTCTCATTGTGGGGACTCACAGACACATGTCATCTCATCAGTTCGGACATCACAGAACTAACAAATTCTGACATACATGTACGTGCTGGGTTATGAAAAGGGATAAAGGGAGATTAAACACATTTTAATTCCTCCTTAATGGCCCTGAAGTGTCTAAGTCATGGTTAGGACTGTGGAAAGATGGCCCATTCGGGTCTGCAGTGAGGACACAGACACACATGTTTATTTCCAGTGAAATAAACAAATGTAGCTGCCTCTAAACCTCTGAAATCGATTTGCACATCAGGGAGAAGCAGGGCTGAACATCCTCCCCGCAGTGCCCATTGCAGAGGGCGGGAGCCATCCTTGCACCCTCAGGAAGGCCAGGACAAAACACGGGGTTCCTCCCGAGTGGCAGATGGGGTTTGCATGTGGAGGCAGGTAGTTCAGAGGAATTGTTTGCCTCCTGTTACTGTGCATCACTTCTGCATCCACTTCTGCATGGCGTGCTTTAATCAGCAGCCCTCCCCTCTTGGCCCCCAGGCCTTGAAATTCCACAAAACCCAATTAAGAGAGATGAGAGAGCTCTAGCATGTATACATATGAAATTTCAGAAGGCTGAAAAAGAGACTCTTAATACCATAAAGCCTGCCCTAAAGTAAAATTTGCATCTGAAATCTACATAGTTAACCCCGTGAGGAAGGCAGTGTAGATGAGTACAACTTCTTTTCCCCCCCAGAGGGGTAACTTATCCAGGTCTGCTCGGTTTGGCATCAGCCTGCTTGCTGAGGAGTGCTGCAGAGCAAGCCCTGTGCCTCATATACAGCCTGCAGAGAGCATCAAGGAATTATAGCTCCAACTTCAGAGGCTGTACTGCAGTGTCCCAAACAGAACTGAACAAAAAACAACCCCAGCCTGAGAAGACCATGCAAACTTCTCTAGGTTGGTCACCAAAAGCAGGCTGGGTGCACGAGGTGCTTGTGTAGACTCACTAAAGGAAGTATTCAAGACTGATCTAATTATCACATACAGATTCAGCACATTCAGCCCAGGGTTCCAGGTGTTTCATGCTTTACTAAGCGGGTACTACAGCAGCTTGTTTAAATTGCCCATCATGAACTGCCCTGAGAAAGACACCCATCTTTAAAAGAATCACAAACAAACAAAAAACTCTTGGCAAATCCACTCCTTTCTGTATCGCTTGAGTGTTCAGAGGGGAACTGGGGATAAAGCTTTATTCCCCTTCCATGCTTTTATCTATCTCTTTTGCTATCTTGTTTGTATAAGATACAAAATTTCTCCTCCTATTATCCTACTTACAGCTTAATCACATACTAATTGGAGACCTTCCTTCTGTTGCTCTGATCTTTTTTGAGTCTCTGTATCCTCCCTAAGAACAGTGCACAAGTACCCTCTTCAATTAAGAGAAATTAAACAAGAGCTAAAAACTCTCATCTGAAGGCTGTCCGTGATTCCCTTGGTTGACAGCCATGGGTTTGGCTGTAAAGTGGCTGAAATCTGGGGAGGATGGTGGTGGGGACTGGGCAGCGTGCTGGGAACACAGGTAAGTATTTCCCTGCAAAAACACGAGGCCTCAAAGCTGCTTTTTTTATTACCTCCGGATTCTGCAAAGGGCTGGTTATCTCACGCTGCGAGCCAGCATGATCAAAGCCCCGGGAAAGGTCAGGCATTCCTCCAGGAGTGACACTCAGCTGCCGGCAGCGCTCCTCCAGCCCACAGCTCCCACAGCCCGGCTGTGGCACCACACTGAAATCCTTTATCTCGTTAACGAGTGAACCTACAGATTAGCCAGCCTGGCCTTAGCTTGATGTTGAGAGCATGTAACACCTGGCCTGGCCCTTCTGAAGAGGAAAGGTGGTTGTTTTTTAAAAAAATAATGTTGTGGGGGAGGCAGCATTTCCTTCCTCTGACTTAGAGTGAGAGAGTTAATGCTGATAAAAGCTGTGCTCTGTCTCTATGCTACACCGAGGGGCTGCGCTCTTCACGTTCTCAGCTCCTAGTTCTGTGCAATTGATAAAAATGGTGAGTGCCAAAATCCTGGGTGTATGAGAAATCACCTACGGTGTCTTCCAGTGAGGGGATATTGTTTTCTCACTGTTTTGATAGACTGGCATTCAATTACTCACTTTGAGCTGGTTGTCCCCCACAAGCAGCCTGTGCATGGACAGGGAGGTTTGGGAGGGCAAGCAGAAGGAAGAGGTGTTTGAGATGAGCAGATCCTGTCTGTCTCTGCTGCCACACATGAGGTGCCATATTTTTGCATCTCTGCTAGTTCAGTGGCATGCTGGAGCACATCCCTTGAGTAGGGGTGACAAGGATTCACCCCATGGCTCACAGTCCTGTCTCTGGCTGGCTGGAGACTGGCTGTCCTTAGCTTGGTTGGTTGGAATAGGGTATTTGCCATCCTTGTCTTCAGGCACGGGTGCTGAAACTCTGAGAAAAGTAAGGGGAATTCTGCCTGTTTAGTGGTGTGAATAGTGTCTTGGCTGTGAGATGGTGGAATTATGTTAACTGCCTGGAATTTGGGGTAATTTTCAGTTTCCAATGAGGTTAAGGTATCCTTATACTAGGTGTAGGATAGAAGTAAGAGGGACCATGCTTTCTGTCCATCAGAAAGGGTACTTTCTGCCATAAAGCGGGAAATAAATATATTTTTTTGGAGCAGAGCACTTGATTCCTTGATTAAAAGGTTGAAATGAATGTCCCTTAATCTGTCTCCCAGCCTGTTCCTTGAAAAGAGGGGCAGTAAAAATTTGCCTCATCTGCAAATAAACGTGGCAAACTGTGTAGCTGGCTGTGGACATGTGGCCTCTTGAGCAAACTCAAAATGTCTGTGCGCAGCATCCATGGGGCCTGCAGCAGGAGTCCCTGTGTCTCCCACCTGAGAGCCAGATGATCCTCAGATCATCCAGCTAAAAAGTCTGCTCCCTGTGCAGGAGAGAGGTGAGGGTCTGGTCCTTGCCTCTGAAATGCTGGCAAAGGGGAAGGAGTCTGCCAGTTCTGGTAGGAGCAGGGGAAAGAGAGAGAGAGGAAAGGAGCAGGAGAAAAAAACCAAAAAATGGTCTCCGGTATGTTGTTGCCGACCTCGCCCACATTGCTGGCTGGGGGTGGCAGCAGGAGGGGTTGCTGGGTGGGAGGGTCGCCAGCGGAGCTTGCCCAGCCCCAGTGCCAGGCCAGGCTGGCCACTGCAGCAGTTCCAGGGTTTGCTGCCCCTCAGCAGTGGATGTGGCATGGGCAGGTCTCATGTAGATCCCTTATGTGTCCACACCAAAAAAGAAAAGGATTAGTGTTGCACTGGGGCATCTCTGGCACTCTTGACCATTTGCCCTGTCAGCAGTGGATGGGGGTGAGGGGCTGAGTGCTTCCCCAAGCCCTCCTGGCATGAGCTACTTTTTTGCCTGATAAATTGTTTAGTGGTGTTTTGCAGAGTCTAACGCACTGTGTTGCTCCCAAGCGCCGCCTTTATTGCAATGAAAAGTACTGAGGAGGGATGTAGTTACGATAAGAAATTGTCCATCCCGGCCTCTGCCATGCTTTGGGGGGGGGAGTTAATTGCACAGGGGGAGACTAATTGAATGAAAAACCGAACTGTTGGTAATGACAGGGTGATGGTAAACTTTGGAAGTGCCTCTTTAATGCAGTTGAGCATAACTCTCATATAATGTTTGAGTTTAGCAGGATTGAAATATAATTGCAGGGTGACCCGTTGCTACTAGTGGGGCTCTATGTGCAGCTCTAAGCCCATCTGGAAGGGTGATTTACTGGAGGCTTGGGCAATCAGGCAATTTAGGCTCTTTTTTTTACGATGTTTAGGCTTCTACCCATGTTATAAAGCACAGCCCAGGGCTTTTATGAGGATGTAGGTGCCTGCTGCACAAAACTTAGGTTGTGGGCTGGGTGTATTTTTTGCTTTTAAAAGTGATTTTTAAATTTTAAAGGGCAGTTCTTGAATTTAAAAAAAAAAATCAAGTCTAGCAGGAAGCAGAAATATCCTATGCAGGATTTAAAAGGCATCATGTGACTTGTGCATACCAGCAACCTTTTCTTAAGCCCTGTGGCCAAGTGGGTGAAGGTGCTTAGATATAACAGACCAAACTGAGTGGGGTGGGAAGAGGGAGTAGGTGAGTCCCATGTTTCTTCCTGTCTCCCCCCATCTCATGGGCTGCCACCCCAGCCACTGGTGTGTCTTCAGGTCCGTGCCCAGGACAGCCATGCACCTGCAGGGGTAAGGCCTGAAAGCTGAAGGAAATGCCTGGTTTTAGGGAGCCTGAGGGTGCTGTGCAGATAAATGAGCCAAGCAGGGCCGGGGGACCCAGGAAGCTTCCCAGGGTGAGTACAGGGTGATGGAGCAGAGGCAAGGATGAGTGGTGAACAGGGCTGGTGAAGAGTTAGAGGAGAGCCAATGCCACCAACACAGGGAAAGATGCATTTTCTTAAAATCATAGAATATCCTGAGTTGGAAGGGACCCACAAGGATCATGGAGTCCAACTCCATGTCCTACAGCATAGGACACCCCAAGAGTCACACCATGGGCCCCAGTTTGTGTCCAATCGCTTCTTAAACTCTGTTAGGATTGGTGCTGTGACCACTTCCCTGGGGAGCCTGTTCCAGTGCCCGACCACCCTCTGGGTGAAGAACCTTTTCCTGATATCCAACCTAAACGTCCTCTGACACACTCCATTTTGGGTCCTGAGGACTCCCTAGGTCACAAGTGTGTGTTTCCATGAGGATAGGCAGCTCTTAGGGGCTGATCTAACTCCAAACCTGATGTAGGAGCATCCCTTCAGGGCTCTTTTGTTGGATTCCCTCTGCGTCTGGAGGCAGGGTTTTCCATGAGGTTGCTGTATCCACTTTTTGGGGAGCAAAAAAAAATGTTTCCTAAGCTTCCCTGGGAGACACAACCTGCAAGCACAATAGTGGGGTGCTCTATATTATCTGGATATCCTTTTTCCACTCCTCCTGCAAACAGGCAGCTTGCACAGGTCCATTATTATTACAGTCCTCCCCTCACTGGAGTCATCTCCCACTGTCAGCCCACCACTGGGAGGTGTCAATCCTGGCTTTTTGTGTCTTCTAAGAAGCCTTTTGGCAAACAAGACTAAAAATAATGAGCATTTAGATTTTGTCTCAGTAGCTCAGCATCCAGCAGTGTTATGTGGTAGGTTTATTGCTCCTCCTTATTTCAAGAGTCCAAATGAAACATTCAGCCTTAGTGGTTTGGGCCAAAACCCAGTGTTTCCAGCCCTGCTCCTTTGAGCCCATGCCTTGTTCGGGTCATTCTTTGCTTGTCCTTAGCTGTGTGCTGTGATTTTTGTATTTTTAGCTACATAAAAATGTAATTTTAGGGCATGTTTTTGTGTCTCATTGATGTGACAAACCCTCGTGGGAATGATCTATAAAATTAAGTTAGTAGCTTTTCAACACTTTTGTTTGTACTGAAATCATCTTGCACAATGTGGTAGAGAACTAATTCCTGTTGTGACCTTCTACTGATGGTTCAAATAACCTGTCTAAGAGACATCCTGTTTCTGGAGGGCCCTATTGCTTTAATTCCTGTTAAAATTGGTTTTGTCTTCTGTGGAACAGTGCTGCTGAATTTAAGTACTTGCAAATGCGTTTTACCTCCAGATAAACGTTGCAGTTTGCATTTTCAATCCCAGTGAAGCTTTAGCAGACTGCTACTTTTGGCCTAATGATTTGTACGTTTTTAGGGATTTTTTTTTTTTCTTTTTTTTTTTTAGTTTAAAAATGAATATTTTATTTTAAGCCTTTGGACCATCTTGCCCACATCCAATGATGGATGTCTAATGAGATGACTTTTTGCCTCCACTAAATGGTTATATTGTTTGCACTGATGTATGCTAAGACTTGATGCGTTAAATCTTTGGTCATTAGCCGATGCCATTAGCAGAAAAGTCCAAATCACTTAGAGCTGGGACTTAAGACTTTTCATTAAAACCCAAATTTGCATGTTATTGGATAAATCTGTTAATACGGTTTAGCCGGACTCAAGGAAGTTACTTGAAAACTTTTTACAGTGCGTAGGCAGGGTCAATGATGCCTGAGAGCCTCAAATTTGGAGAAGATGCCCCCTCTGAGGGCATATGCTGAGCAACCCCTGCATCCCTCCCACCCAGCCCTGCCTGCCCCCGCAACCCCTAATGCCGTGCGTGCAGCCCCAGCTGTCAGCACTGCACTTCATAATGGGATCAGGTCTGCTCCACTGCTGCCAGGAAACCCCCCTGAAGGAGCTAAAATCCCAGCAGCAGGGTCTCCTCACCTCATGGCAAATCGGGGCAGCCTTTCCTGCCACTTTGGAGCCAGAGGCAGTTTGGCCTTGGCACTGGTTTCCCTGCAGGAGTCTTCAAGCAGCATCAGTGCAGTGGGGAACAGGGCTTGCCAGGAGCAAAGGCCAGCTGAGAGGAGTCATTGACATCATCAAATTCATCACTCCTCCATCGTCACATCCATTTCGATGGTTTTTTCTTTTTGTCCCCTGTTTTTTAGAGGGCAGATGAGGCAAGAGCACTTCCCAAAACATCAGTCATGTTGGGTAGCTTGACCAGTCCAGCATGATCTCTGCTTTGCTAGAAGTAAGAAGTTGCTGCCTGGTCAACCTCTAAGTTGCAAACTTAGCTGTGGTGAACAGAGGTTTTGAACACGTAAAGGTGTGCCACGTGCTTGGACAGGTGTCAAGCCCTTGTCCTTACCTTCTATATGTCATAGCTAAGATTTTTTTCCCCAATACGTGTCATACTCTTGCATTTTCTTAATCGCGAATGTCTATTCAGTGCACCTTGAAAACTGCAGCTCAGAGAGAAGTTGACCCAATTCTCAGTTTTCTGGGCCTCTGATAGTCTTTGTTATGACATATGGTATTGAATAGGCTGTAACATAGACTTAATATAAATACATTTAAGAGAGGTCCTATTTCAAGCACTTTTGATCCACTGTGTGTGCAGTGCCGAAAGGCATCTTCCTGTCACCAGGGTGCAGGATGGATTTTTTTCTTGGTTCCCTCCAGGAGCCTGGGTCTGTATCCTGTGGGACCTGAGGAGGCCGATGAGGAAAAGTCATCCCATCCTGTGACGCACGCTGTCTGCCAGAACAGAAAAGCTGGGCTTCAGAGGTTGTTGTCGTCGGACAGCCCGCTTTCACACAACACTTGTGTTCTTAAGTAGTAGAGGGTGTTTTACTTGTCTGAGCCACTTCCAAGGTCTGAATATTGGACTGAAGCACATCCCTCTGCCTGTGAGAGAAGCAGGGGGTCTGAGCACACTGGAGAAAATGCCAAAGTTGTTGTGAGCAGGGATCCTGATAACCTTGAGGCAAGCAAAACAAGCTCGTGTCTTCATCTTAACTCAGCAGACAGCTCTGGTGGCAGAAACCAGAGAGGCTTTGTCCCCAGGGAAGAGATGAAGATGGCACAAGAGGTGGCACCAGGATGGACTCCAGCTCCCTTCCCCCCACCCAGACCCCCTGGGGCTCCCTGTCACGTAAGACTGTTCCCCCCCGGCAAGTGGCTTGGCTGTGGCCACTGGCTCCTCTGATGTCCAGCGGGCTTCCTCTGGTGGCTTAGGACAATTGTCCTTATTGTCCAAGCAATCAATAAGCCAGAACTCTGCAACCCAGAGGCTCAAGCTTGGGCTTGTTAAAACATTGCTGGGCCTCTGTTCTCTTTAGCCAATAATGAACCAAAAGTGTTCTGGACAGGTCAGGAAACAATGGGGGAAAACACCTTTCCAGCTGATGGGCGTATGTGACAAGGATGCACTAGGCAAAAGAAGGGATGCTGCACAGGGTAAAGGCCCATGGGGTGTGTCACCATCCAGAGTATTTGTAGTGGCAGCAGTCCCATTTACCAGGTTTTTGGGGGTGCTAAGAGATTCCTGGGGTTGAGTGTGTGATTTGATGATGCAGGTTCCTGTTTGTTGGGTGTGGGGCTTGTCTTTATATCAGGAAAAGCGTTAGCTGTTCAGGATGGCCAAAGTTAAAGGACCATCTTGCAGAAACCAGAGCTTAAAACAAACACTGGCTGTCAAATTGTGGAGTGTTTGCTGGCAGTTAATCTCCATCCAAGAGAACCCATTGCTGAGTTTAGAGAGTGAAATAAGATGCTGCCAAATATTGTAACAGGGAAAGTTTTTTCTGTGAGAGTGTACCTTTTCTGCCAGTTTAATGCCCTATCAGTCATATTTCTAAAACCAATGGGCTGTGTAAAACTAGGTGTAATCTCTGTATATGTGAACTTGCAGTACAGAAATTGAAGTGGGCTTGTCCTCCCGTGGTCAGAGCCTTACAAGACCTGCCTGGCTCCCCACATGGCTCACCAGCACTCCAGGTCTCCCCACAGCCTTCCTGAGCAGGCAAGAACAAACAAATTAAGAAATCATGGGAGAGAAGAAAATGGAGATAGCAGGGGATTTCTAATCAAGCTATTTTAATACTGGGTGTGCTTTAATCACTTACTTAATGGCAGCGCTTAATGAACACTTGAAATAAAGCATGTTTCTGTCAGAGATTCAACACCCGTGTTTCTAAAGCTGTCTTGAGGGAACTCAAATGCTTATTACAACTTTTCAGCAAAAAAAAAATCACAGTTGTGCTATATTAATTTCCAAGATTGAAGGGGAGGGAGGGGTGAAAAAGTTGGAAAAAGACAAGAATGTAGACAAGGCAATAGTGGTGGTTGCTTACTAGCGTTGCAATTAACCTGAATTTAGTGACTGATAGTAATCCATCCAGATAGATACTTATTCTAGGCTTTGTCAAATCACATTTATGCTTTCCTTTGCAATGCTCCCCTGGCTGTTGCACTGAATTTTTTATTGCACACCAACCCTTTGGGCTTCAGGCAGAACAGTTTTCTCCAGCTCCTCTTGCCTGCCCCTGTACACTGCCTTGTGCACTTCCAGCTGTGACACCCTCTTGCTTCAGGTGCTGATCTTTGCGCCTGTGGACTGTGGCATGATACTGTTGGCCATGAAGCTGCCTTTCCTGTGCATTGCAGACAGAGACACTTGCTGCTGGGCTTCCCAAAAAGGAAAGTGGTTTGAGCAGCTGGAAAAAGGTCACAAACTTTTCCTGCTCCCAAATAACCATGGGAAGGTCTAGCAAGGGTCCTGTGTGCCTCCTTCACCTGCTGATGTACTGGCAGCTTCTTCTCTCCAACTCCTGAGGGCTCCTGGCATGCTCTGACTCTAGTTTCATGATGCAGTGTGTCCTGGGGAGATGGGGATACTTTCAATGACTGACTTAGAGTAACTTCCTTGTTCTGCCCTTTCCTGACTCCCAGCATGAAGTGCAACTTAGTTCAATGGTGAAGAGTTGAATACAGTACGTGAGGAAAAGGGGGACCAGGAGGATTTTTTTCTGACCTTGTCAAGCCATCAGTTTGCCCCCTGAAACATGCAGTTTTGATTTTAGTTTTGTTCTGAGTAAGTGTTAGCAGCTGTAAAGCTGTAAAGTTTCACATCAGCATCTATGCAGCATTTCACTTCACCTCCTCAAAATGGCGAGTCCCTGGGGTGTCCCCCCTGCTGTTTGTAAGCAAGAAAGGTCAGTGAGATAAATGGCCTCCCACTGCCCAGTGGTGAAGCAGGGTTAAAAGACTGCACCATTTTTATTTGTCTTTCATAAATCACAGTATTCCTAAGCCCCTGTTTCCTGTGAGCAGTGTGTTCCTATCCTTGTTCCTTTTAGCTTCAGGTGAGGCTAAAACCCCCCACCATACCCACTCTGGCATTTTCCCAACTGCACTGTCCAAGGATTGGAGAAGATTTAGAAAATTAGGCATAAAATCATCTCTGCTGTCATGAGCCTAGAAAGAAGCTGGACATAAAACTCTTTTCTCTAAAAAACGGTTTGGGGCCGGGGGAGTAACCTGAGCTCCCTGTATCTTGACCTTGCTGCATCTTTGCAAAGTTGTCTATGAAAAGGAACAGTACAATAACTCCCAGGGACATGGCAAATAGTAATTGCAATTACTGCTGGTGCTGATGAGCTTGTTTCCACTACTGGTAACTAGTCTTGGCCAAAACACCTTACTGCTACCGCCTCCTTTTCCACCACTGGTACTCCTTTGCTAAAGCCTGTCTATGATGAACCCAGACATGGGCCTAGTTTTGACATTTCTCCAAAACTACTTTCCTCTTGATCTTGCATTTTTATTGCAACAGCTGGTCAGCAAAGGCATAAATGCAGAGTTAGTTTAGCCATTAAAATGCTGTTGGTACTTTGAGAGGACAGCTGAAACTGCTGTCTTTCTGGGTTTGCTAAAACCTTCAGCCTAAGGATGATTTCAGGGCTCCAGAAAAGAGAATAGGCTAAAAAAGGGATGAATTTTTCTTATCTCTTCAGATCAAGGCCTCAAATTCCTCCACAATAACAGGACCATTTGGTCCTTTTACTTTGAGGTACTGCTATAGCAGTAGTGGAAAGGTTTGGAGATGTTTTGGTGGTGGGGTTTTTTTGAGGAGCTGTCTGTTGTATCTTCCCCCTAAATTTAACACTTGTTGTCAAGAAGTTAAAGCTGTTTCTTCAAATGACCTCCTCTTTCAGGAATGAAAGGTAATGCATGCATTTATTCATCCTTAAGTTGTTTTTTGTTTTGTTTTGGTTTTTTTGTTAACTTATTCTAGTCTTAATTGAGAAGATCATCTGCTAGTATCTGTAACCCATGCATAACTTGCTGACGGGAGAGGAAGAGTGGACACGCTGGGGCATTCTTTTGGCTTTTTAGAAGCGACTTTGTGTTTAAAGAAAAGAGGAAAAACAAAACAAAAACCAGCCCAGCACCTCTTTGGGTGTTGACGAGGGATGCTCGTGTCTTGTGTGCAGAGGCTTGCTTGCCTCACAGTTCTCTGCAAAGCTCCCTGCCTGCCTGCAACCTCCTTTGTAGATGTGTGTCCTTTGAAGGGTCATTAATTTAATATCTTTCTCTGTGCAGCAGCTGGAACAAATGGTGGCCCAGCTTCAGCAGGAGCTCCCAGCTGCCTGCCTCGCCCAGCACTGACCTACAGGCATTTTTGCCATGGCTGTCTCAGGCTTTTTATAGTTTTTGCACACTTGTTGCATATAGGATACCTTACAGGTGTGGGCCTTCACTGAAGCATTAGCTGGCTGTTTGGGGAGGGCGTGAGGTTTGGTTTTTTCTGCTCTTGCTTTTCTTTGGAAGCATTTCAAAAATGAGGGAAAACTTACTGGATTCAGACTGAATATGAGCTGCAGCATTTCACCACCAACTCACTAGAGATTAATCTGAACTGTCTCATAGTGTGCTCCTTGGATGAGAGGGCAGGCACATGTCTGAAATGGTGAGCGGCTCTGTGCGTGCAGGTGCGGCATTGCCAGTGCAGGGCCTGTGGCAGCAGCTGTGCCAGGGCCACAGCCAGGAGATTTCTCACCCTGCTCCTTGCCCTGGCAAAAATGCCTGAGTAGGTTCAATCTTAACCACTTGCAGACTGTGATTGCTGTTTGCAAGGGAAGTGTTTGCTGTTGTACTGACCTGTTCCTGCGTTGCTTTAACAGAGCAATAGCTTTAAACAGGTGTCTGGTGTATAGCAAAGCTCCTGTTGGGATAACGCCTACTGGTGGGTCAGGGCCCTCTTCCCTGCAAGCTCTTACCCTTTGCCCACCAACATTGTACTGGGGATCTGGGGGGTTTTTTCAGGTCAGTCATAAAACTGAACAGCAGTTTCATCTTAGCCCTAACTGGCCAAATAATTTGGCTTCTGCTGTTTCCAGTACATGTATGCTCTCCCAGTCTTGGTGGTATCCTTCAGGGGACTGTCCCCTGCCTGCACTGCTTCACTTCAGCCTGAGAGCACATGCATGGGAGAAGTAAAAGAGACCAAGCTGATGAGAAAATGTGCCCCAAGGAGGGCCACAGAGAGTCCAGTTCCCAAAGGATGCTGGTGTGGTCTGTGCTGCAAGACTGTGTTCTGGGACTGGAGCCCTGGTGGCCTTGTGGTCTCTGAGAAGGAGACCACCAAGGTTGAGTTGCTCAGGAGTGTCCCTTTGAGCTGAGTGCTGTGGGGCACAGCTGTATGTCCCCAGGCCATCAGGAATAGGCTATCCCTTTCCCATTAGCCTTTAGTGTTCATAACAGGTCACACATGCATGATAAGGTGTCCAAAAACAAAACAGGTGGTCTTCAGGTTGTAAATAACAGGTTCTCATATTTAGTAATTTACTTCTTTCAAATTGAGTGTCTTGAGCTATGCTGTATGTCCCATTTCCTTTACTTTCCAGGTTGCGTGAAGAAGCTTAGGCACAAAGAATGGAACTTCAGTGGTGTGGTGTGGTGCAGTGTGGTGTGGTAGTACACCATGTATGCAGCATCAGAGCATGGGACAGCTTCAACAAACATTCAGCTTCTCCATATTGTCTTGGAAATGAGAATGGAAATGGAAATTTCATCCTCATTCACTTTATTGTGGTTTTAGAAGCTGCCTGGGTACCTACTTGCACCAAAATGCTATGTTTTGGTGGGTGGATGAAGTATAATTTCTGTACTGAAATACCAAAGAACCTCACATAGGACAGTGTGTAATTATGTAATTGTCTCACTCAAGGCGTGTGGACTGATGGGGTTTTGCAGGAGATTTTCAGGCTGCGCTGAGGAGAAAAGGCGCTCTGTGGACCATGCCTGTATTAGATATAAATGTCACCAGTGTGCCAGGGAGAGCTGTGGTGGTTGTGGGCTTGGTCAGCAGGTGCTCAGTGAGCCATGGGGAATGGAGTTCCCCCTGCATGGAGGTCATGTTGACCAAGATTGTGTCTCTGTCAGTCTCTCAAGTTTTTCTGCAGTTGTGTGCATTGTCTTTGGAGGATTCGGGGAGACAAATCTAGTAGGGATGGCATGTTTGCGGGAGGAGGAAGCCAGTGGGTAAGGACTGGGATGCAGTAGAAGCAGTCTCATCAGCACAGTCTTGTACCACAGTGTGAGGCAGGATTTGGGCATGCCTCACACCCCTGGAAAGCACTAGTGCCCACTGTGAGCAGTAGGTGGTGGAAGGGGCTTTGGGAACATCCCCAGTCCAGATGTCCTCAGGGCAAAGGGTGCAGGGCAGTGTCCATGGGACTGGATGGGGTGCCTGGGGACAATCCCTCACCCCAGCCGGGGTTGGGAGTGCTGAGAGGGTGGCGAGAGGGGCATCCAGGCCTGCATACGAGGTCTCGGTCTCCTGCCCTGAACCCTCTCTGTGAGGAAAGCCCAGATAACCCATCTGGGTTGCCTTGTAGGGCAGGTGCTGTGGCAGAACCACTTCAAGTCCATAGGGCTTTTGGCAAATACGTCATCAGGCCTTTGCCCTCCTGGTTTTTTATCTTGCGTGTGTCACCCTGTGCGTCCTCCCGCTGTCAATCACTGTGGCCATCTTGGTGGGACCAGAGGGAACAGGGAGGCTCAGCCTGTGCCCAGCAAGCCACTGTCTGGTGTTATGCTGGGGTGACCAGCAGGATTTAGCTGCCAGAGCTCCCTGGGTCTTCCCAAAGCAGTGTGGGGCAGGCAGGCTGGGAAGCTTTGCATTATTGCTATTATTTATCGTTACTTTTTTCTCCCAGTTTCTGGCTCTGCAGACCCCCAAATGCTCTTAATGGAGATATGGCCCGTTTATATGTTAATTTTAAGCCCGCTGACAAGCGGTTTGCTTTTCTCCTGACTTCTCACGGTTCCTTCGCCCGTTGAAAGCCGCTGCCATGGGCTTAGGGGATAAGGTGCCGAGAATTAGAAAATAAAATCAAATCTGCAGGATGCTGGAGAGCAAGAGGGTACAGGGATTGGCATGCTCTAAGTATAAACGCGTGATTTCTGAAAGCAAGGAACCCTGATACCAGGGGCGTGCATGACAATTACATCCAGTACAATACAAAATGTTAATTACTAAATTTTGAGAAATTAATGCTGATTAGCAGCTGTGTGTGTGTGACCTAAATACATCTATTGCTTATCTTTATTCATAATATTCAGTTTATTGTTGATAAAGTAATGGCTGAATGGTGGGCTGGCTCATAGCTAAAGACTGAGGCCCGATTTGTAAATCATCTGAAATTTGTTGGCATCTGTTTTTTGTGGCATTTATACGGATGGAGAAGATGAATAGGAGTCTGAGGTATCCCCTTTTACAACTCAACTCATAGATATTATTGAGAATTCATATTGCTTTTATTATTTGGTCATAAAAATGGACCTAATGCTTGTTGGCTTTAAAACACCTACTAGTGCTGCTTTCTCTCTCCATCTTGCAAAATATAAGACAAGGCCGAAGCTTAAATTAAAATCCTCAGGTTCTTATCTCTTTCCCACAGGAAAGCAAATCTGTGTTGAAAACCGTAAAATTAAGAGGAGAGCAAGGATAGCATAATTTAGCAAAAATTCATGGCACCAGATTCTGAGCTATATGACTGGAGGGATAGGTCAGACATTAAGAAGATAGTGCCTGCTAAGGCAAGTTCCTTAAGGTGGTGCTCTGGAAACAAGGAAAATGGAAAATGCTGCACTGGTTCCCGTTTGCTTCCTTTCCTCTACTCCTACCGGCCTTAACAATAAATTGAGTTGTCCATTTAATAACCTGTCTGCTTCCAGAAGTCCAGAAAAATCATGGACTTGTGCATGGAGCTATGTCCTAAAATCTGCTTTGTGCCAGGATTTCAATAGTGAACTCAATGAAAATTAATTTTATTGGCCTCATAAATTATTTTTTTTCTTAATTCCTTATGTGCGACAGGCTGTCCTTGCTGTCAGTGTGTCTGCCTGAAGGATAGCTTTATTTTTTGGGGGGGTTTATTAAAAACCTGTTTATTCCATAATTATTTGTGCTAAGGGGCAGGGTAAAGTGGCAGGGTACAAATGAGGAGTGCCTGGTACATGCTGGCATCATTACTATGGCTTGTCCCACTGTGGAAAGAGCAAACTGAGTTTCAAGCAGTGTTAATAATGCAGGATTTCATTGGGATTGAGGAGTTCTGTTGTCTTGCAACCTTGATCTAAGGGCATAATTGTGGACAGGATCCTTCCACCATGCTGCCTGCCTCCTCCCCTGTGCCTCCGCACTCTGGGAAGTGCTGGTGGGAAGTGTGCATCTTTCCCTGCATGGACATCACCTTATGGCACCCATTTCAGAACCCTCGTGGGTGTTTGTAGCACTTTGAGTTCTCCTTGATAGTCAGAGGCCTCCCAGCTGTCCCCGTGCACTCAGCAGGTCTCCCCTCTCACTGACCCCCTTGAGAGGCCACTGCCAACTGCTTATGTATGAAATCAGGCTTCTAAGGGTGCCCTTTTAGTCACCTGGTACACAGACCAAGAGTTTTCATCCAGAGTGTGTAAAACTGCAAGGGACAAACTTGCCATTCCTCTGGTGATGGTGGGGGTTTGTCCCAGCTGTGCTGTGCCACGGCTGTGCAGGAGAACAGTGGAGAGGAAGAGGGAAGTTGAGGAAGCTTGTGTTGCTCTTAAGGCTGGAGATATGGCAAGCCTGTACTTTAAGCCTTCTTTTTTTAAATGCTGTTCCTGTAACCAAAGGGTTTCTTCAGCACTGCTGCTGACTCTGCTGTCCTTAGGTCACAGCCCTTCATGCACAGTGCCTGCCTGCCCAGCACATTGCTCCTCCTGCCCTGCAGCTCTCCATTTGCCATTTCCGCAGCCCTGTCTCAATGTGTCCCAAATGCCTTTCTTCCTGCTCCCGGCCCCCACCCATTTCCCTGCATTTCCTCAGTAGCTGCATCCCTCCTCGGGTGCCAGTGGTTTGAGGATGCCAATTCTGGCAGCAAACCTGGTTTCCATCCACTAGCCCCAATGTCATGTCTGTCCATCTGTTTCCCCCGCTTCAGCAATGCAGATATTTTAAAACAGCATTTTGGAAATGTCGTCTGGTTTTTTTTTTCAAAGCAGAAGCCTCACTAACACAATTTAACTTTTGTCCTTCTCTTGCAGTCCAACAAGGTGCCCGTGGTACAGCCTTCTCATGCGGTTCACCCCCTCACCCCTCTTATCACCTACAGCGATGAGCACTTTTCCCCGGGGTCACACCCATCTCACATCCCCTCTGACGTCAGCTCCAAACAAGGTGAGCCCATCCTTTCCCAGCACAGTGGAAATGCAGGGTGGTCCTGGTGCCCTCCATGCTGCTGACAGAGCTTTATTTGTAATATTTTAGAGGGAGGCTTCCAGATGCATATGCCCACTTTCAGAGATGGCAGTTCTGCTGTGATGCTGATATTTAAATTGGCGACTTAAATTTTTATGCTCTTTCTAATGTGATAATTCGGGCTTGTTTTTCTCATCAAAATCTTTCAAAATCTCGGTAAACAACAGCCAGTCTTCACCATCTCCTGTGGTGCCCAAGGCTTGCAGCATGCAGATGCAGAAAGGGCAACCTTCCCTCACCTTTCCGAAAACAGAGAGACAAGTGCTTCAGAAGTGGTGTTATTGAAACTTTTTCTTTCACTTTATTTTATGTCCTTGTATTCTAGCTGTCCATTTTCTTCTATATGTCACTTGGCATAATCAAAGCATTGCCCATAAAAATAGTTTTGAGCCTGTGCAAGTAAAAGCTTTACAAATGTGACATTTTTGAACCTTCTTGTGCTGGCTGCCTTCTGCAGAAAGCATCTTGTTACATGTCTGAGTCATGGATGTCAGTTTTCTCTGCACCTCTAGGACTCCTTAAGGCAAACACAAAAGCCTCCTAGATCCACATCTGGGAATGTCAGACCAGCCCTGCTCAGAGTCAGTCTGCAGGCCCCCAGGGAAGAGCAGACAGTCTCCAAGGTGTCAAGCCCAGCCTGTGCCAAGAGCTTTTCCCAGTACTCAGGAGAACCCAAGGGATTCCTGGGAAGGGTGTGCTTGCTTGCAATGGGTTGCAGGAGCTGGGGAGGGATGTGATGGATACTGGCGAGATGCAAGGGGAGGACTGGCCATGGCTGTCGCGGGTCTGAGCCAGGGTTTGGGTAAGCACCTGTGCAGAAGAAATCTGCATGGGAGACCTGGTGATGAGGAGGAAAGGAGCGAGAGCAGAGGGTTTACAAAGGCATTCACTGTAGTCTGTATATCTGCATGGGCAGGAAGCCTGTCAGTGCCATGACTGGTCCTGGAGGGTGCTTCTCCCTGCCTCTGTCTGTGCTGGCATGTCCCACCATGTGCTGTGACACCCAGTTGACAAAATCGTGAAGCTCTGCTTTACCTGGGCACACATCCACATGCACAGTAGTCCCATTTATCTGAAGAGGCTTCTAGTCATCACTGTTCAGGGAGAGAGACTTTTTCTTCTGTCTTTCCCTGAATGCCTATGCTTTATTTTGGCTGTGCTATGGAGATAATAACATGGGCTACATCCAGAAAATGCTATGGCCTGTTGGTTCTGTGTGTCTTTTGCTATTTGGTGGTTACTTGTTTAGTTTTTTCTAGGGAGGGAGAATACAAAAAGCACTCTGCCTGGAAAGCCTGGCCTGTAGATACATATATAATACCTCTTTCAGACTTGGAAGAAGCAAGTGGAGACCTCCTGTCCTCATTTGTCTTCTTCCTTTGCATCAGTGCCCAGGAGAAGGATATTCACACTCATTCCTTGAAATCCCAGGGGTGCCACGCGTTAAGAGAATGGGATTTCCACCTCTTGCTGAAGCTGGCTGTGACAGCTGGGGCACAACCCGCTGCTGCAGTTTGTGAGCTCAAGAGGTTTTTGCTTACTGCATGCTGAGTTTGCCCTCCTGTGCCCCATTTTTTTGCCTTTACCCCAGTTTATTTTTGTATTCCTGTACAGCAGACCCCAACTAAACAACATCTGGTTTGTTGTTGCTGCTGCACATCCTCTCTTCTGCCGCTTCTCTACCCTCTCCCCTGTCCAGCACCCCACCAGTCACATCCCCATCCCTGAGTGCAAGCCTGCCGAGGGGCTCTGCCAGGAGGCACAAAGCTCATTGCCCTCTGGTGTTCCTGAACGGGCTCTTGATCCCTTTGCTCGGTGTCTGGCAAAGATGGCAATGGATGATGTGGATAATGCAGCCTGGAGACTGCTGGTTTTGTCTGGGATGGTCTCCTTGATGTGTGTGGTCTTTCCGTCCATGCTCCCTGTTTCGGCGCCACCGGCATGTGGGAGCAGCCGCACTGAAGTAGCCCATGCAGTAGCTGCAGAGAGGATTTTTCTTTTCCTCAGGTCCTCTGCCAAATGCCTCCAACCATTGTTTCTGTCCTTGCCTCCCACTGTGGGTCTGGAACAAGGCAGTGCCCTGGCTCCCTAGCCCTGATGCCAGGATGCCCTTCTCCCACCAAAATCCTCCAACAAGGGGGTCTGCAGCAGCTTGCCCTCAGCACTGCCTCTTGCACCCAAGGCACTTTGGGATGGACACACAGAACCACCTTCCTAAAGGCAGTTACTTTTTTTTTTTAATTTTTTATAATTTTTTTCTTTAACCCTCTTGGGAGAACTTGCTTTGGAGAGTAGTGGCCATGTGGTAGCTGTGTGTGCTCCTGTGGGCATTAGGTGCTGGTAGCCGTCCATAAGGGGCCAGAAGTTTTGGATTAGCAATAACTATTGTGCATTAGTTAAGAGAGAGCAGTGTTGTCTCCGTGGATCAGAATTGCAGATTCTGGAGAAGAAGTGGCCCAGTTCCTTGTGCAGAATTTGTTCTGGCAGGGGCAAGGTCATGTCATCACTTCCAGGAGCATCAGTCATCACCAGAGATGTGAGAGATGAGACACTGGGCTTCTTTAACACCTTGTTTGGTTTTCTTTTTTTAACCACTCGCAAAGAGTGTTCCCTCTCATGTAAAAGCCCTGGGATATGTAAAGTGTTTCCTTTCCTGTTAGCTACCAGCTGTTTTACACCTTTGAAAAGACAACTGGTCAGAAATTTGACTCTCTCAAGTTGTGGTTCCAAGTCTGAAAATTTAGGTTTTTTCAGACAATAACACCACTGGTATTATTTTCCATGCTTTCCTGTACATGGTCCTGACAGATATTCTTCAAATCTTGTAATTAAATTCAGAAGATTTAAATACAAACTGGGAGGGGAATAAATCAGTAACATCAATCTATAAATTAAGTGTCAAGGTAGCATATGCTCAGTCTTGGACCTTTGGAGTGTCACCACATTAATATTTAATACCCTTTTAAAGCAGCTGATTTAACATGTGAAGTAGACTTAACAATTCCTTCTGCTTCACCCCCTCTTCCCTAAACACATTTAAATAAATCAATGTCTTTGTGGCCTCTGCAACTGTAATTCCATGTCTCCTTGGGGAACAAGGTTTAGGTGAAGAATGGAGACCACAGACCCTTTTGGGATGAGGATTAGCTTTAATCTTGAGGTGATTCTTGCAGTTGTAGGACTCTGTGTTCTGGGGAATGTGAGCTGATGGCTCATTCCTGATGGGACTCTTATTTTTCCATGAAATACTACCATTGCAAAACAGATTGACCTTGGAGCCCACAGGAGTCAACTTGATGAAGAGCTTAGTTGGAACTGGAGTGACAATTGGAAGCCAAATGAATCATATCAAGTGTGACCATTACAGGCCTGAAAACGATTCTTAATTAACCACTGATCCTCTGTGGTAGCAAGTTTCCAAAATCTGTAAATCCATAAGGGAACCCGTGAAAATATAAAAGTAGCAATTTACCTAATCTAGTAGCTCTGCTGTGCTGCCTCTTCAACAACGCTTTATTTTCCCCTTGTTTCATGATGTGTTAGAGGAGGTCCTCAGGTTCCAGTCAGGTTTGGTGAGACCATTGAGAGGACAGTAGCACCTAATGCACTTCACAGGAGATCTAAACTTGCACAGGTCCTTACCCATACATTTATTTCCTCCTTCCACATTGTTTTTTCCAGTATCTCCCTTTGAATTGCAGTATTGTGTGCAAATTGTTTGAAAGGTGGCCCATGGAATCTTTTGCTTTTAACACAAACCAAGAAGGTGGTTATTTCTTATCCAGAGTATTAGTTCCACTGTAGTATTAGCTGGGAACTGTAGGTCATATACGGAGTATTTTGAGGAGAAAGTCACTCATTCTTCTGTGCTTTTTAACAGGCATGTCCAGGCATCCTCCAGCTCCTGATCTCCCTACCTTCTATCCCTTGTCTCCAGGGGGGGTTGGACAGATAACACCACCTCTCGGCTGGTAAGATTTTTTAGCTTCTTTTCAGACAGGTGCATGTTCACACCATTTGCTATTGTTGAATCAGTCGCAGCATTTACAAAACAATGTCATTCCAGTAAGAAATCCCTACTTTATTTTAGTTGAAAAGATGAAAAAATGTCGATCTTTGAAATGAATTGAATCTGTTTTTCGAACACGTACAGAAATTGAAGTGTACAGATTTCACTTTGAAGTCTCTATGTTTCTTATGGCTCAGATTTGTGGCTCTTAGCTTTTGGAAAGATAGCAGAAAACAGTTCTCAAGGAATTAAATGTAAATTTTAATAAACAAAATTGCAATTAAGCTTTTGGAAAGATAGCAGAAAACAGTTCTCAAGGAATTAAATGTAAATTTTAATAAACAAAATTGCAATTACTCAGGAGAGGGGAGGTAAGAAGGAACTTTGAAGTATGTATGCATGGGGAAATCTTGAAACTGCCCCAAATGGAGAACAAACTTTTGTGGTCTGCTGCTTTTTACAGTTTCTGTATGGAGAAAAGCCTCTGTCACTGGGATCTGGCTGCTCTTGCTAATACTAGCACTCTCATGATCTCTTGCTGCCACTCAGGGTGGAGGAAATGTGGTATTTTTGGAGTAACAGATTTGGCAGGGTGCTTCATGTCTACTTGGGGTAGATATGTACTTGCCTTCAGTTCTCTTGGAACAGGGAATAAGGAAACTCGGCCATAATTTCAGTGCTTTAGAATCTGTATTGTGACTAGTCTGTGCCCACGCAATGAGGGATGCAGATTTTTTTTGGTTTTAATGTCTCCATGGGAGGGAAACATGATCCAGATGACAACAGGCAGAGAAAGTAGAGAGCAGAAGATGGTGAAATGCTGTATTGCCGGCATATCTTTCAGGAAAGGCCACATGCCTTTTTGGAACAAATAATTAGTAGATATCAAACTAAAATATGGAAGTATCTATTTTTTTGATTTTCCCCCTCCCCCCCCATTTTGCTGCTTAGCTGTCTCCTCACTTCCACTGCCACCAAGCAGTTGCTAGCATGCGCTTTCCAGATGTGGTCAATCCTTTCTTCTGAATGGTTTCTTGGTGCAGAAGTTGGGGGGAGGGAAGAGGGAAAGAGAAAGGAGAGACAAGATCCAACCTTACAAGACTCTGGATGCGTTCAGCAGCACTCACCAACAGCGGGACGTACTCAGCTGTCCCTCGTGCTACGGCTCCCTGCTGTGAGGTAGCACTGTTGAGACTTCCTTCAACTTTTTTTTTCATTTCCTCTTCCCTTTGAGCACTGCTCATTTCCAGTGACATGCTCCAAGAGTGAAACCTTACTGTGTCCTGAACCTTACAAAGGCCCAGTTCCATTTTTTCTCGTCTGATTGACCAGTCAATAAGCATCTGAATAGCATTGATGTGTTGATGTGTGTGGTGCCCCTCTGGTTGGAAGAGGTGTTTGGGCTGAACTGGTATTTGCTTGCATTACCATTGCATGCTACTCCAGGGAGTTCATTGTAGTCATGACTGAACCATTGCAAACTGAAAGTAATCAAAATGTAGCGATGATCATAAAAATTAAAGACCTCAACTGACAGACTGGTGGCAAAATATTATGTATATGTGGGAGTGTCAAGGAGGGAAGACCTTCACACAAGCTTCTCTTACTGGACTGCAAAGTTTGATCTTTAAGTAGTAAGATTGACTTGTGTCGCTGTGGCCTTTTATGTGGTTGGGTTGGAGTTTTTTAATCAAACAAATTTCTGCTCAGAAAAGCTGTCCACTTGTACCTCACTATAGCATATGCTAATGGAGAGAGTCCTAAGTTTTCAAAGACTTAATAAAACTGTTCAAAAGGCTTTTTAGCTTAATAATTCACCATCTGGTGTTCTCGCTCTGATCTACAGTAGAACTATTTGGAATAAGATGCTTTTTTCCTAAGAGCTTGTTTAACAAATCTGATTCCAGTGCTTCTAAAACTAGGTGAGAGAGGGATAGAGATAGAGGAGTGTGCATGTGTGTTATGTGCCCTGGGGGAGGAAGGCTGGTTGTTTTGCTTTCCTTCCCAGTGGAAACTTAGATTGGGAATCTTTCAATAGCAAGGGAGAAAGTTCAAAGCATTTAAGTACTCATTAGTTTCACTAGGAGAACTCTTGAAAGTATTAGCTCTTACTATTCATTTGTGACTGAGTTCCCATCAAGAGCTTGTAACTCTAGAGTAACCACTGAATACCATATCGTATGATTGATGGGTTCCTTTCTTCTGTGACCTCAGGCAAGGTCAGCCTGTATATCCTATCTCGAGTGGATTCAGGCAGCCCTATCCATCCTCACTCTCAGTCGACCCTTCCATGTCCAGGTAGGTGTAGGAGGTGAATGACTGACTGGGGAGTAACTGCTGGCATTAGAGGGCAAGTTGCTCTTCTGCTTGCATCTTGGTCTGCCTTTGCTTGCTTTTCAGTCAGCTAAACCCTTATGCATACATTTTTATTTAACTTATGTGTTGTATATGCAGTTTGCCTGGATCCCACACTGGTCTCATTCAGCATTTTCTTGTCAGTCTCTGAAGTGTTGCAATGAGGAGCACCAGTGAATTGTCAATAATTAATTGAGCTGTTTCATCTGAAATGAGTCATTAGTCCATTTCTAGATGCAACACATAGTGTTGTGCATAGCATCCTTGGGTTTTGCTCATGTCAGTATGCAGCCAGGTGGATTGTCACTCTAGTCTGCGTTCTCTAGTTCCAATTTCAAAGCTGTTGGTAATTAGTCTTGAATCACGTAGGTAATGCTCTGTATGGAAACTTGCTCGCAAGTAGGTATTTCATAGCCCAAAGCCACTAATGGCAGGGGATGCCAGCACAGTATTTGTACTGGTGTGTGACTCAGGCACTGTGTCTTTATGTCTAAGTGCAAGCAAGCAATGCTAATTGAGACTTGGGCATGACACACTCCAGACCTCCTATGCTCTGCTTTTGCATTCTAAAGACAGCTTCTGCATCCTGTGCTTGGTGTACACGAGGTTGCAATATACCATTCTTGGGGTTTTTTCTGTGACCTGTAGAAGACACACCCTCTTGCACAGGGATTTAAGGCAGGCCATTTGATAAGTGGGGGGTCCTTTTGCCTCTTTGTGTGTGGGCTCTTTTGGATTATCACTGTCCCTGCACTTCTTTACAGGGGAATGATAAGCATGTGCCTGTCAGGGTGTTTGGGAAGAAAACCCATTCTTCCTCTAAGATAAAATCACTTGATTTGGTTACAGGGCTTTGTGTTTCCTTTATTTTGATCACATGAAGGAAAAGGGCAACAAGGGGACTAAGGCATGGTGAAAGGAGAGGCTGGATGCCATTCCTTAGCCATCACTCCATCAGCAAAACTTTGGAGCATGAGCTTGTTTTTGATGTTAACAGTACTTTCCACCAGTTTAAAATACAGCATGCAGGTTTTCTGCTGCTGCTGAGCTTGCAATGTTCAGCACCTTCAAGTTCTGTCTCAGCTGTCCTTAAGAGTGACCTGGGTTAGTAGGGTGGGATTATTCAGTTAGTGGTATTTTGGTTTTATTTTCCATTTTCCTTCTTGTACAAATGAAAGGAAGCTTTAACTAGGACAAAACTCTCTCCCTGCTCCCAGGGATGCAGGATTTTCAAAGTTTATTTTAAGCATTTGAGGTAAGAATAGTCGGTTCAGATGAAGTGATGTTAAAATCTTTTACCATAAGTACCTTGAAAAGTAAAGAGAGCCATCAGGGACTTCTTGAAAAGACTCTTCTTTCATTTTATTTGTTTCTGCATGGCAGTTTCCTCCTTTGCATTGGCTGGTGGTGGATATTTCAAGAACGTTTATATCTTGGTGTGGAAATACACTTTTTTGGTTAAGAAATGTGTATTTTTATTTCTAGACAGTGCAACAGTATAAACATTAAATATTTCTTGCATGCATTGCTAAAAATGTTTGCCTGAAAGGTAATAAAATAACTTCTCTACAACCAAAATGTTGACTGATTTGTTTGTTTTTCTTGAATAATTGGGCTACAATGCACAAATCTTAGCCAAATATTTTTCATGTGCTCTGTAAGACTTGTCTTCATTGCAAGCTCTGTAGCATTTGCATTCTTAGAGTGTCCTGCTGCTGTCATACGTGTTTGATGCCTGTCTTCAGTGGAGTTACAGACCTTGCTTTGTTTTCTCTTTTAGGTTTTCGCATCACATGATTCCTGGTCCTCCAGGCCCTCACACAACTGGAATCCCTCACCCAGCTATTGTAACACCTCAAGTAAAACAAGAACATCTGCACAACGACAGCGAGCTAATGCATGTGTGAGTCTGCCTTTCTGCACTAGCTCATAATGAATAAATGTTTGAGAACTAACTCTGTCTGGAGAAGAGTCAAGGATGTTTTAAAAAAAGTGTCTTTCATAATCTCTCTGAATTTTAACTCTTCTCCTATAACTAAAACTGGAGCTGTGAGCTACTGTTTGGTAAGGGTAATGAGAAGCCATTTTTCATTCCAGTCCAGCATTTTTAAGCTGTTGGCAACAGCCATCTTGATTCAGTCATAATCATGGACCTGTCCAGCTGTGACTCGTGCTCTTTCTGCTAGAAAAGTCCTTACCTGCAAAATTCACTAGTAAAAAGCAGTCTCATTGCTTAGTACTCAAAGGCAAAAGGCCTAGGAAAGAAGGGGATGAGAAGGTATTCTCCTGCCTATGGCAGTGGTCTTTTAGGGTACCATGGATAGCTTTTCAAAAAGAGAATTGAGACAAGTGATGAATTTGGAACAGATTCACAGATTAAATGTTACTTGCTAGAGAATGTCAACCTGACGTCCTCCCTGAGTATTAAACTAAAAGATGTGAAAGTGGATGGGACGTGACCACTGAAATTCTCATTCTTACTACTTAAGTGCTACTGTAACCACAAGTCAGTAATGTTCCATTGGATCTTTTTTATTAATGCTTTTTTTCCTTTCCTTTCCCTTTCCCAACCACGTTTTAGGAAGCCTCAGCATGAACAGAGAAAAGAACAAGAGCCAAAAAGACCTCATATTAAGAAACCTCTGAATGCTTTCATGTTGTACATGAAAGAAATGAGAGCAAACGTCGTAGCAGAGTGTACTTTGAAAGAAAGTGCAGCTATCAACCAGATCCTTGGCAGAAGGGTATGTACCAGGAGGGTTTGTGAGTGCTCACGTGTGCTGCTAATTTGTGTTTCGCTTTAGCTGGGTGTGAAGGCTGACTTTCTGCTTGAGGTGATAACTGATGTGCAACCATTAAATTAGCTATAGAAGATCAAACATGCAACAAAAATAAAAGTAGTATCTTGATTTTCTTTTTTCAGCATTAGCAACATCATCAAATTTGTGTCTGTTCCACTCATGTTATGGTGCCAGCAGCTCAGACATGAAATAGCCTCAGTCACACATGAAGGAGCATTTTAACCAAGTTCTGGGTCCTCCGTTATGCCGGTGTCCATCAGAGCAGGAAAGGATCATTCAAAGTTGAACACTGGATGCCACTGGAGATGAAACTCAAAAGTGAATATATTGTGGTCCAATTGTAAAGTCATGTAGGTTGGGAGGGACCCATGGAGGTTGTGTAGTCCAACATCTGCACAAAGCAGGTCCAGTTACATCAGGTTGCTCAGGAACCTGCCCAGTCATGTTTTGAATGTCTCTGAAGTCATCAGCCGAGTACTGATGATCCCAGTACATGTACCAGAGCTTTGCTGAGAACTGTTTGCTTCTGTGGCATTTTAGTTGTTTTGTACCTTCCACACAGAAAAAATGCTATGGAGGCCAACTCACAGTACAGCCTTTGTGTTCTCTGCCAGTGTTATTCTTCCAAGGGAAGGCAGCAGAGGTAAATACCCATTTTGCAACTGACTCCCAGAAATGAGAAAAGGGGTGACTTTTGTATCAATCTGAGTAGGGATTATTCAAATTCCCAGTGAACACCTCTTTTTGATCACTGACCAAGGCAGTACTGAGAGGCATTGTGACTCTGAAAACCCTGTGCTTTTAAATGGGAAATCAGCACATGACCTTAAAGTGCTCCTTTTGTATTACAGTCAGAAGACTTCCTGCTCCAAACACAGCAGAAATCTATTGGTACTTGTCCCAGTTCATGCAGTCTTCTGCTTTGTTGTTCTTGTTACCTCCCCTTAAAGGACATCTTGGTGCTTGCCTTTTCCATGCTTTCATACAAGTCTCTAGGATCATATATGGGCCATTTGCTTAAGAGTTGGACTTGATCCTTGAGAGTCCCTTTAAACTCACAATATTCTGTGACCTGTGAACTGCTCTTTACAGGTGACAGCAGTCCCAGATGATTGATCTTAGTTGCTTAGTATATCAGCCTAGTTTTCTTGGCCTGAACAAGGGCAGTGGCTTATTTATCTCTGCTTTGGCAAGGAATCAAGCCTCAGGGCTCCATTGCCTGTTTTTTCTGCAGCTTGGACTCCTCTTTTCAAGTTGCTGTTCTCCATGAAAGTACCTCAAATTCCACTTTTGCTGTCGTGCAAACGATGCATGAGTTATCCAATATAATTGCTTGGAGATTAATTAACACTTGACAATTCAAGTGTCTCATGTTCAGTCATCCTGGTCACTACTTACCCTGTGCTACCCCAGAGCAGGAACCACCTCTGTTCTCATGAGCTGACACTTTGTCTGCTGCTGGGCTCTCTGATGCCACAGCATTGTGGTCACTACCTGCCAATTTTTGAATGTGCATGTGGAGTTTGAGAGTTGCAGACAGGCTGAACTGCTGTGTTCTCAATAACACATCCAACTTGCCAAGTCAAGGCAGACGAGCTTTAGTTCACGTCCTCTGACATGTAACTGAATAACATATTAAGTCATACAAATGCGATCTGATCTGAAATCTTAGTTCTGTATGTAATTCTTGTATGTGTGTCTTAATGATTTCTTAAGGATTTTTGTCTGGTTTTTGGATTTTTTTAATAACTTCTCCCCTCACTTCCCCATGGATGTTGTCAAACAAGAAGATGCATCTAATGCTGCAGCAGTGGAACTTAATTCAAAATAAAAGGCCTTTACTCTTTCTGGTTCAGGTCTATGATAGGTGTTTCAAAAAGGACAAAATTACTAGATACTAATGTAGCTTATGCCTTTTCAAATTTTTAGGTTGTGAGGTTTTGCGTTTGCATTTTTTTTTTGGGGGGGGGGAGGTGGTATATGTTTTTAAGTACATGAAACCAGGAAATTTATTCCTGCTTGGCTACAAAAGTCAACTCATGTAATCTGTAAGACTGTAGTTCTGTGATTTCTTTATCTTAGAAACTTTTGCAGTTGCCATTTACTTTTTCAACCAGAAAGCAGGTACCTTGAAGTTCAATACTTAGAAGTTGATCTTGGAAAGGGAGTGCTAGTGCCCAGAAAGCCTTCTGTGTTGGCATTGAAAACTTGAGTCTAGCTGCTGCTTGAAACCAAGACAGCAGACCCCTCTGTCAAGGGGAGATTGCTGCCCTTCAAAAGCAGCACAAAACCCTTCAGTTCTGTCAGGAGCTAAAGGCTGGGTTTTGTTGCCGTTTTTTTGTTAGGGTTTGCTTTTGTTTGTTTGTTGTTGGTTTTTTTAAGTAGTGTTGGGAGAGCATGGTTCTGTGAGCAGACTATTCGGTGAGCCCTGTTTCCATAAATAATTTTTGTCTTGCTCAAGGCACTTGGCAGTTGCAGAGCTGACAAATGCCTGAAAGTCAGTTAATAAACACAGGTGCTTGTAATTGCTAATGAATTTCATTTTTGCAGTGGGGAAGGACTGAATCAAAGTCACTAAAACACTTGTTCAAGTCATCTGTTGCCTAGGTGTAAGTTAGTTCCCAGTCTAAATTTGTGTTTATTTGTTTGCAGTGGCACGCTCTCTCCCGTGAAGAACAAGCAAAATATTATGAACTAGCTCGTAAAGAAAGGCAGCTACATATGCAGCTTTATCCAGGCTGGTCTGCAAGAGACAACTATGTAAGTCACTCACTTGAAGGTTCCTTTTTAAAATTCACTTTCTTTTTGTAACTTTTAAAATTATTATTATTGTTTCTTCTTTTTCTCTATAACTTGTGGCAAGTCCTGGGTGAAGGGATGGTGAACATACAAATAACATAAACCTTATATTTGTTTTCACTTCAAGCACCCAGAAAACTTGAGATTTTGTTGTTGTTGTTGAGATGCTTCTTATGAAGTTCACAGTTTTTGCGGGGAAAATATAACTTGGAAAGTTTTTTTCCTAAGACAGTGGCCACTACTCTCTGGAAGCTCATGTTGTCCTATACAGCTGTGAATTTTTTATCATTTTCTATTTGATTGCTTATTATCCAGAAATCTTTTTTAGACCTGAGAAAAAAAGGGGTGTCTTGCTTTCAAGAGAACTGCAAGCCCAGGGGTCTCAATGCAGACTGAACTTCAGCTGAAAAGAATTCAGAATGGTCCATCTGTGCAAATCTTGTATAAGTAACCTTCATGGTAGAGCCTTCTGTTATACATGTATGTGTGTGTGTATAGTATATATATATATATATATATATATATATATATAAGTTATACATGTATGTATCTATATAGAAAAGTTTTCTTAAAGTTACTCTTGTTTTATAATTAAATATCTAACAAGTTCATAGCACATCACACAGCTTGCAGTGCATGCTTACACTATGGTGCCTACAATGAGCTGTCAGTGTTGCCAAATGTGATGATATCAAACTCAGAAGCTGCAATCCTGAGAGGCTGATCCTAATCCAAGATCTGGGCTCCTTTCTGTCCCTCCCTTAGATGTGACACCATCTACTGGGATAGGAAGTGTACATGGTATATCTGGCTCAGTTTTCCTTCTGCATTAGGTGGACAGTAGTTTTTCTCTACTTTGGTGATGTCTTTGGGCATTAAGGATTGAGGTACCTAAACATCTAGTGTTAACAGAAACTGTAGAAACTGGCACAGAATGCATTGACACAGAAACTATGTGATTATCTCTGAAGGAAATGCCCTGGTCTGGCTGACATGCATGCCCAGTTTTGTAAGCACAGTCACAACTGTAAGCCCTAGCAGCTTCTTTCTGTCTGTTTTACACAGCCTATAAACTGTCCTGACATTACACAGGTAGGGTTTATTTCCAGTAACCAGACTGTGTCAACGGAGCTGTCTTGAAATATAGGTGGGAACAAACAGGGTCTTAGGGAAAGACTCCCCGGAAATGAGGGGATTTTTCTTGTCTTGAATTTACTTTCTGGAAAATCACACCACTTTGGAGTCTTGTCAACTTGTGCTTACTGGACATCAGGCTTCAAGATGGTCCTGTGATGTTTGGTCATGTTGGCTTTGAGAACCTTGTGTTCTGCCCCAGCCTATGTCACACAGCACATGCAGCGGACCTGCGGTTTCTTAAATGCCTTGACAGACATTTGGAGCGTGTGAGGTGGCACGTAAGAGGTATCTCTTTGATGTGCTTCCAGCCTACATCCTGTGTGGAAGTATATCTCTGACATACTCCAGTCCTGTATGTTACAATGAAGAACTCTGCTAACTTCCTCTTGCAGCCCTCCCCTCTGCCTCTCCAGGAATGCACACGTTCTGCAGTGGTGGTCAGACGGTGATCATAGGAGAGCACAGCTTATTGCTGAAACCTTTTCAGATATATGTCATTTTTCTTTTTTTTTCCTCTTTGGTTTTCCTAACTTTAGCAGTCAAAAAGTGAAATTGTATTAATTTGGCACAGGTATTACTCCAGTATTTTGAGGGTTGGAAGTGACTTGGGGGAGGTTCTTCTGTTTCACAAAACAGTACGAGTGAAAAATACATACTGCATGGTTTTGGTTCTTCTATTTTGGTTTGTCTGGTTATTCAGGATTTTAGGAATATGAAGAAAATGTTAAACATTATTATTCAACTCTTGACACTATCTTTTTCATATGTTTTTACTACTGCTACCCAAAGCAGTCATGCAAAATTGTGTGATAGACATGAGAAGCACAGTGTTCTCATAACGTGAGGGTGTCTGGGTGTGCTGCAGTTGTCAGAAACTATCTTAGTTGGGAATGCTGACAACTAGGTTTCAGCCCAGTCTTCCATTCCTTCACTTGTGTTATGTCATAGGTAGATCTCAGATCTGCTTTCAGTTTATGTTTTAGCACTTGAAGTCAGCCTGATGTAGAGAATAAAACAAATTTTCCTCCCATGACTTTTCCATGTTAACATCTGCACTAATGCAGTTTCCTCTCTAAAAGAGTATTGCCTTGGTGCCCAAGTGATAAAGTATATTGCTGTGAGTTCCCCAGAGCCCTTGAAATGTGCTTTCCAACTTCTAGTCTTGGTCCTGGCTTTGGAATCTTGCTCACAAGGCACTGCCCAGCCCTGTTGCCAGCCTTGGGATAAAAAAGGACAAGAGCTTGAGAGTCAGGCAGGCCCAGACTGTCAGAGCAGAGTGCAGGCTACTTAAGTTCATGTGCTGGAGCTTCACCATAGCCTGTGTTTGGAGCCCTCACTTGCCGTCCATCAATCAGTGAGCACTGCAGGGGTTTGAGGTGGTTTCTCACATCACCTGCTGTCCATCCCATCACCTTGCAGAGTTAACTCACGGAAAGGTGTGTCCCAGCACCCCAACCCTTCCACTCTGTGGCCACTGTGTGTGTGGCATGCTCTGTGCTGGGACATGCAGCTGCCAGCCATGAGAGTGGGGGGCCAGAGGATGGGCAGCAGGCTGCAGCTCTGTTCACAGCAACCATCCCAGGCTTTGACAGAACTCATCTGTTACAGCCTGTCTGGAGGCTTCTTTAAAATATAAATGGATATGATTTTTCCTTAAAACACACAAAAAGCTTTCACTGACTATACAGGGCAAAAAAGACAAGTCATATGGAGGAATATCAGTGGTAGGGTGGTGCAAGATGATTAAGGTTTAAAATTGTGGGTCTAAGCTGACCTTTTGTTTCCTGACAGACTGTGTGAAGCAGGAGCTGTGGCCGTTTCCATAGATGGGGGTGCGGGAGAAGGCTGAGTGTGTGGGTTGGCATGCTGGGGCCAGTGTGGTCTCCCAGAAAGACAGGTGCCAGGCATTCGTGTCCTGCACCTCAGCTGAGGGTGCTCTGCTGTACAGTCTCTGCTGTTTGGTTATTGCAGAGTGCACTCTCTGGGCACAAAAGCCAGACTTGGCTTTTGTTCAGGTACGAGCATTATCAGAACAGTTTTTTGGCTGGTCTGCACCCTGGGGACAAGTCATGGTTGTCCTAGGTACTTTCAACACCCTGTCAGCTCCTACCATGTATGACAGTGTAAGTATCTGAATGTGTGAAGAGTTCTTGTAAGAGCCATAAATGATGATATCAACATACATGTCATCAGATTTTTGAGCGTGAGAAGTCTTCTAGGTGCTTGAGGCTGCCAGTGTTAGTTGAAAAACTCCCAGAAATTGTAATTCCATGTGGATATAAATATAAGTATTGCTGGTGTGCATATTTCTTCATAGACGCTCAGAGCAAACTTTGTTAACATTGAACCAGTTGAAAGTGGGATAGAAAAGCTACACTGAAAACAATTGGGTTTTTCCCTAACAGCCTTCTCTGTGTCCACATGACTTTTGCTGTGAGGGAAGAGACAAAAAAAAGTTCTGTGCATGTAATAGTATGATAAAATTTCTTGTTTTTCAGGGGAAGAAAAAGAAGAGGAAGAGAGAAAAGTTGCAGGAATCAGCATCAGGTAGGCCATGAGCACCTCTTACTTGCCTTTCACCTCAGGTGTATTTTAGAAACCAGAGCTTGCGCTATTTAATTTTTATGAGCTTATGTCTAACACTTGCTTCTGATGGATGTTTTAAGATATTTCATTTGGAATGTGAGCTTGTGAACATGCACACAACCCATGCCTCCTTTCCCTTACACCTTTCTGAGCAGCAGTCCTGATGGCATCAACATCTTTGGCTGAACTTACACATTGCTGCAATCACTGTCCTGTTTTACCTTTGCTTTTCTCCTCAATCAGTGTTGTACCATCTTTAGACTTAACTATGTCTCAAATACTGTGTGGTATTATTGGACACTGGAAACTTTACACAGATCTTTTGTAGTAACTGTATTTTTTTTTCTCAGTGTATTTTACGTTTCTTTGTACACTAACAGCTGCCTAGTAGGTTGGCTAAAAGCATCAGTGAGGTCTTCTCTTTGCCTGTAAAATATATATAAAGAAACACCCTGTTTTCCCCAAGAAAAAATGGCTGGTATAAGAACCATAAAAAAACCCAAACAACAAAACCAAAAAACACACAAAAAAGTCCATGTAAGACTGTAGCAAACAAACTTATTTGGAATGTGCAAAAGCTCTGTAACAGAAATTTGTTAAAGGAAAACAATCTTCTACAGGTACAGGCCCCAGAATGACAGCTGCCTACATCTGAAGCATGGTAAGAACATCTCTAAAGCTTTCCTGCTGATAAAACTGAATTGTAAAATAAGCCTTCTTATAAATTTTATGCAATAATATGAATTTAGCAAAAATTGCAGAACTACCATATCCCAAAGCTAATGTTACTTTGATTACTGATGGTTTTTATACCGGCTATCTATTAGGTGTTCACCATTTCACTGCTTAACTGTAGTATTTTCAAATTGACCACACCTCACTGACTCGCTGCAAGTCTGCCTGTGAACCAGGGATGGGTTTATTAAGCAGTGCAAGCCCTCCCAGACTGTCACAGCTCATAAGAGCAGGTTAGAGGCTGGCTTTGGAGCACATTTTATGTGCTGACATCAACAAGATGCTGCCTGGCTGGGTACACCTTTTAAAAACAATTTATTCACCTGTATACTAACAAAACACCTACTAAGAAGATGGGACTGTATTTCAGTTGTTTCAAGAATTTCTCCCACAACTGTACAGTGGTATTTCATTTGTGGTGCAGGTTGGGGTTTTTTGTGGTTGTTGTATTTCCAGCATGTGTTTTCTTTCTTTATATCATATTATCTGCACTGAGGGTGGAATGACTAGTGATTACACATGTGTAGTAACACCATCTAGTCAGCTTGTGAGTGCACACTACCGCAGAGAGATTCTAATTTCTCAGTGTCTGTGTTGGAAGGCTGGTCCTTCTCTTTCTCTCAGTGTGATGCATTTTCTAGTAGAAATGGCATTAATTTGAAATAATAGTTGTTTCTAAACTATCTAATTAACCCAGATTGCTCTTGGGAGATCCCCAAGAATTCCAGGAATCATGCAAAAAAATAAGACTTTGTAAAATGACCTACACACTGTATCAGAAATGGGCTCTATCCTCTCTTCCTCTGCCTTGTTTGGCCACAGGATCCCTGTGGCACTCAGAATAGTCAGCAAAGCAGGCTCCTGTTGGCCCTCTGCTCTGCTTGGACTTTCAGCCAGAGAAAGCCAACTTCAGTTTCCTGTGTGCAGTGTGTCAGTCAGCAGTCAGCATGACTCAAGCCTCTTCTGAAGTTATGCCATTATGCTGGTTAGTCTAATCTTGGTTAAGACAAGACTTTGGTGGTTTGTTTGTTGTTTTTAAAGCTGAAGTAAAGTGTAAAGGCAAAATGTGTGCTCTTTTTTTCTTCCTAATAAGCAGAAGTTTTTCAGGCAAGCAGACAGCCTTGCCCTTTGCAACATGCCTGAGTTATGCTGATTTGGGATGTGGATTGCAGTGTTGGAGTTCTGTAGCCTATACAACACGTAGCTGTAAAGCATCTTTACTTAGAGTATTATATCTACTGAAAAAAAAAAAAAAGTGCCTTAACCTTGAGTTTTATAATTGGTATTTCAGCTTAGGTGTCCAGGTCCATGATTGTTGTGAATATTTTTCCCTTTGATGCTAACACAGTACCGGTAGGCAAAACACTCATAATTTTATCTGAATTGATGCAGAGCAGTTGACTGGGATTGGAATACAACTAAGGTTCAAGTGACAGCTAAAAAACAGGGAATATTTGGTTTCTTGGATGCTTTGCAGTCTTGCCTGTGCTGACCTACTTTTGTTGGAGTTTCTCTGCATTTTCTGTATTAGAGGTTGAGTGTTCTAAATGTGGGGGTTTTCTCTCCCTTTGACCTTTACATTCCTGCCTTTCTATGTCCTGTCAGGCTTTGCAACAGTGTGGAAACTGTTGGCAATACCTGTCTCTCTGTCTTGAGGCAATTTATACCACAGAGTGCGTGAACAGTAGTATGTTTTCCAGGGAAGGAGAAGCGTGCTGTTGACTCCATATATGCACATGAAGCCAGCCTCAATAAGTGTTTCAGGCCGAGTGTATGATCTGCACTGGAGCTGTACAGATGTGCTCTTGCTGGAAGTAAATGCACAGAATGATTTAGGGAACCCAAATCAGCCACACTTCAAAGTAAACTTCTGAAGGTTAAGACTCTTGCCCTCTGCAAGCCTAATCCAAAGAATGTTTTGCCCACAAGCATAGTATCTTACCAGGCCCACAGCAGAGCTGTTGAAGTCTTTACTGGATGGAGATAATAAGCTTGGGAACAGCTTTCTTACTCGCATGGATGGTGTAAGGAAGAGGGGGAAGGAGGGTGGGAGGTCTGGGAAGGAGACAAGCGTTCTGTTATCTGAGAAGAATCAGAAATGAGTAGGTGGCAAGACCAAAGAAAGAATCTCAAGATCAGCACAAAGGAGATCAGCTAGGGCTGTAATTACAGTGATGTAAGTGAGAAGGATGAAATGGTGGGAGGGTTGTGTGGTGGGATGTTCAGAGGAAAGTAACGGAAGAGACATGCAAACAGAAATGATTTAAGATACTGTGAAAGTTTTGGGTGTGGGGTTTTTGTTGGGGTTTTTTTGTCCACGAACATTCAGCAAGTAACTGATTTTTAAGGTGGACCTCTAATCCTGCTTTTTGACTTGGACATGATTAGAGTGGTAAAGTCAAGGTGGTTGCATTAAGTTGCCCCTTTTCCAAGGATTGTATACAGCAGCAGGCATCTTAAGGCTTCACTGCTTCTAACTGAGTTCTGTGATCTCCAACCTACTGAATGGCCAATTTGTAAAACACTTCAGAATGCTTTAGAAATACTGTGACCACATGCACCAGTCTTTGCTGTATTATCCTGAGGTACTCCAAAGCATGTCTTTCAAGAGTTGTGGAACTGTCCCAAGAAGGATTTTGTTTGCAGTTGACATGGCCCAACACAGTATTTGAAATAACTTTGGTTTATTGAAGAAATAACTCTTATTTATTATCTTCTTTTGGAATCAACCAAGAGTGGAATTAGACCGGATAATGCTAAAAATAAATTGAGGAGAGGCCGGGAGGGAAGGGGAGATGAGGAAAGCTAAGATTAAGAACAATGTAGAGATCACCTGTTGAGCACCTTTCTGAAAGGTGAGTGTTTTCTTTTTACTTTAAGCACAGCCTTCTAGGGGATTTGTAAATAGGAGCAATTTTGTGTTGTAAGCGGAGATTTCTAATTTCTTATCCAGTTAGACTTTTGGAAGAAAGAAAAAAAGGGTGATTTTTAGCATCTCATGAGTATTTTGAAATCAGCAAGGAAATAGAAGGGTACTAACAAAATTTCCTCATTGTTCTGCAGCATGGAAATACTTAACTTCTTATAACTTGCTCTGTATAGAACTGTAAAAGGCACGTCATTCGACATATGGCAGGATCCAATTGGGAAACAACATAATTTAACATTGTGTTTTGGCATATCTTCAAGGGCTAAAAAGAGTGATAGAGAAGCTTAATAGACATTTGAAAACCTGTAAGAATAATATTTGTGCCTTGCAAAATTCCATAACAATTAGCATCCACATTAGCAAAGCTTTCAAAACGAAGAAAACTTGACTAATACTGATTTGCAATCAGAAGTACTTAAAGGGATCATATTAAGACCATTTAACTTTGAACAATGAATTATCTTAACATTTCAAGCTTCCTACATGGAAATTAGAGCCAAATTTCAGCAGAGAAGTGATTTTTGGGTAGTAATTTATGACTAGATTGTGTTTTCCCTATTACTTAAAAATAAAGTGGAGTGAGGCTGTGAAAGCAGACTATAAAGTGGACCAGTCCACAGCCAGAATATGGTGGAAAATAAGCATCTGATGACTGTGGTCATGGTTGACATCTGAGAAAGGAGATGCAAAGAGGATGTGGTACCTTGCTTTCTGAGGCATGTTTTCAAACATGGCTTGTCCAGTGCTCTTGAAATCGTTGCTGGACTAGTCCAAATTGAAACAATGAGCTATTCCCATAGCTCTTGACTGCTCAGAAGCTTTAAACAGAGCCTGGAGAACTTGCGTAGAAGTTAGTCTCTGTGAGAATGTGTGTGCTGATGGTGGTGCAGAGATTTGTCCTGATTTGCTTTAAAAATTGTTTCCTGTGTGACCCATACTTCCCTATTCCCTGTTTTGCCCATGAATAGTGGCCTTCAGCACAGGCAAGAGGGACAGAATGAGCAGAAGAAAATTTTCTGGATTGAAATATTTGTTTCATTTCAGATAGGCATAAAATTTCCAAAGAAAATGAGTATGCCCTCAGACAGATCATGGCTTGTCTTGAAAGGGACCTTAAAGATCATCTAGTTCCAACACCCCTGGGACATGGTCAGGGACACCTTCCACTGGAGCCTCATCAAATCTGGCCTTGAACCCTTTCAGGGATGGGGCAACTCCTCTGGGCCTCACCACCCTCACATGAAAGATTTTTTTTCTTACTATCCAATCTAAACCCATCCTCTGTCAGTTTAAATCCATTCCCCCTCGTCCTATCATTACATGCCCCAGCTTTCCTGTAGGCCCTCTTTAGGAACTGGAAGACTGCTATAATGTCTCACTGGAACTTTCTTCAGGCTGAACAAGCCAGATCTCTCAGACAGCTCTGTCTGCAGAGGAGAGCTGCTCCAGCCATCTGAGCATCTTTGTGTCCTCCTTTGGGCCCACTCCAACAGGTCTATGTGCTTTTACTGTTGGGGACCCCAGCACTGGATGCAGCACTCCAGGTGGAGTCTCACCAGAGCAGAGCAGAGGGGCAGAATCCCCTCCCTTGCCTTGCCAGCCATGGTGCTTTGGATGCAGCCCAGGATGAAACTGACTTTCTGGGCTGCGAGTGCACATTGCTGGGTCTCATCCACCAACACCCCCAAGTCTTTCTCCACAGGGCTGCTCTCAATCCATTCTCCACCCAGCCTGTATTTGTGCTTGGGATTGCCCTGACCCAGTTGCTGGACCTGGCACTTGTCAAACTTCATGAGGTTTGCACAGGCCACCTCTCAAGCCTGCCCACATCCCTCTGGATGGCATCCTGTGCGTCCCCTCCCGCAACTCAATTCTGACCTGATCTTGCCAGGGTGAAAGACAGAAGCCCTCCTCTCTTTCAGGCTCTCTGACATAAAGGAGAAGGTCAGAAGAGCAAACCCGAAGAGAAGCCACGGCCCCACGCAGGTGGCCGGTACAGAGGGGCACTGACACCTGCTGGGAGAGGTCCAGCAGAGCAGACCCAGGTCCCTGCTTCTTTTTACCATCTTGGTGGAGGTCCCTGGTGAAGTGCGGGAAGGAGGGAGGGAAGGAAGGCAGGAAAGAAGGAAGGAGAGAAGGAGTGCGGGAAGGAGGGAGGGAAGGAAGGCAGGAAAGAAGGAAGGAGAGAAGGAGGGAGGGAAGGAAGGCAGGAAGGAAAAAGGAAGGGGATAAAAGCTATTTTCAGTGCAATCAAGGGACATGGGGAGGGGTAAGTGAGGGTAGTAGCAAAGCATACATTTTACAAATTAAAGAACAGCAGAACACTTTCAACTAGACAATCAGCACAGATATGGGATTAGAAAAATAAGAAAAATTGTTAAGGATTTTTTCAAAATGGGTGCAGCATAGTCAGCTATGAAGCTGATCTTCAGTGTTTCATATTTAAAATTGACACTGACAAATGGAAAAAATAGGTAATTCAGGAGGTGAATGTATATGTTTGTTTTGTTGGAGATGCCCAAGTTGCAGAACCAACTGTGAAATTAGAGGTGCTTAATGAAGTTTGAATTTAACCACATTTACAAGTGATTAAAAAAATCCCAAATTGTTTCACTTCTGAGGTGTTAGCAGCAGGCGGCTTGGGCTAGAACGAAGGAGAGCAGTGGGACAACTATTGTTCTATCTCTTCCTGTGGGATAGGGTGGGGACAGGGAGTTGACTGCTGGTGCACCATTCTTCTCTGGATAAAAACGGTGTATTTTGGTGGATTTAGTAAACTCACCACCAGACTGAGAATTCTAAGGTCATGAGAAAAACTCTGTAGAAACAAACTGTTTCATAAATAAGATGTAAGGTTTGGAAATGTCATTTCATTTCCAACTGGAAGAAAACTTCAGCATTTTAATGTTTTTCTCAGGTTTATATTGCATTTTCACTTTTTTAGTGTATTTACATGAAAAATTTCAAAATGAGTTTTTGATACTGTGTTTCTGACCAGCTAGAAAGCAAGTTTTTATGATACTGTCAAAGTCTTTCCCAGTTGTTTCTGGAGACTAAGCTTGGGTGAAATCTGTCTTCTAATTTCAACAGAATTGTATTCAAATGCAATTCTGTCAAAGCTTAGCAAACCCTAGCATACCCTTGCACTGACTTTTGCTTCCATTTGCCTCTGATTTTAGAGATTGTGATTAAAGAGGTCTTCTGATATGCATTAATGCAGACCTAGCCATCCTGTAGACAAAACTAACCAAAAGGACAGAACAAAACCAAAGAGCCTGTCATGTTGCAAAAGTCACTGCTAATAAAGCAAACCTTCTCATACCAGTCAGTTCCTTAATCCTCTACTTTAAGAATTTTTTATGCAAGTCATCTTTTAAATCTCTGACTCTTTACCTGCTTGTTAAGACTGTACCATATAAACAGTTTTGAAAGCTTGCAGATTGGAAAGCTGTACAAGTAAGGAAGCCCATAGCACAGCCAGCTGAAGCACCACTGTCTGGTCACTTAAAACATGAGCCTGGCAAGTCAGTGAGACATTATGGGCTTTAGTCAGAGCTTCCAGGACATGAGCTTTCAGCTCCTCCTTCCAGTGGTAGGAGCAAATGTTGGAAGCATTTGTGCAGCAAAGGCGTCATTGGAACTGGGGTGTAGTGTGTGAGCAGGGTTAGAGGCAGCTGAAGAAAATGGTACCAGTGACCATCTCTGAATTGGTGTTCTTGCCACAGGCATCAGTACAGTGGGATCAGGGGTTAAGAGAACTATGTAGGCTTAAGTGAGCAGAGAGGCATAATTTCTGAAGTTGCTTCCTCCTTGCAAACATTATAGGATATGTGTTCCCTCATTAATATTAAACTCAGGAGTTTATGAGAGCCTTCTATCTATCTTTCATCTCAGGGATACCTGAAATTGCACGTGGTAAAATATTATTGCCAAAATAACTACACAGAATTGGTTTCTATGGTGTAAAGGCAAATGCACACACTAGGCGGTGGGACTACATTTGGATGAATAGCTGGTTTTCTTCCCATATGTGTGTCTTTTGAGGTACAAAGGCTTTCTGTTGTGTATTTTGGACCAGTAGAGATTTTATGATGAGATGACTTAATTGCATCAAAGTGAAGTTGGTATGTTTGAATTCTGAAACTAATCTGCTGTGGAAGTGGTTTCTGTGTACTGATGTCTAATGCTTGTAGTGTTGCTCTGTGGATGCCTGTGTGTAGAAGAGTTGATGGAAGCTCAGGAAGATATTCAGGTTATATCTGACTTGCCTTTGGTTTCATGAAAGCAACTGTTTAAATTATTCCATGTATCAGAAGATTTAACTGTTGAGATTGTCTTTCAAAGTAGTGTAAATTCTAACCTATGTTTAACTCTGGCAGAAAAAATTATCTACAAAGAAAACTGTACCTGTGTTATTTCTTTCTTCTGAAAGAATTTTCACTTACTGCTTTACCAACACCTCATGTTCTTCTCTGTTACAGCAGGTGAAAACTGAAGTAGCAATTTCAGTGCCCCTAGCTCTCAGTCTAGAAAACAAATAATTTAAAAAATAGTCTTCTGAATATTTATTATATGCCATAAAGATTCAAAAAGGAGACAAGCCTATTTCTTCCTCCCTCTTCCTCACCTTTAGTATACTGTTCCTCTTTAAGAAACTGCTAGAGACAGCTGTCTAGAGGCAATCTGGTTTTTATTATAAACATGGAGCCTCTCTCCCCTCCTACCCCCAACAGGAAAAACATGTCTTGGGTCTTCCAGTAAGACAATTTAAAAGATTCTAGCTCAGTGATAGAGCTTGTAGTTTTGTGCTGCCTACACTGGGGGCCTTCGATAAGAGCCACACCTGCTTGGCATCATTGCCATTAGCTGCACTAAATGGGAACCCTAAAATACCTGGGTGTTTTCCGTGCTTAAACTAATTTGCTCTGGAAGAGGTCTCTGGCTTGGGAAGGCTGGGGGAAGAATATTCCTGCTGCTCAATTCATGCATCTAGCTGAGGTCAAACTAAGAGGACAGAAGTTAGGACTCCAGGCTCCACCTGTAATTAATGGACAGGTATTTTTAGGGGCAGTTAATTCAGGGCATTTAAAACAGCAGAGAATAATTTGCTGTTGAAGTTTCCATTCAGTTACCAGCAGTGGACCAAGGTTAAAACTAGCAAGGGTGATGGAGGGGTTGGACAGACCAAGAAAAACTTCATACTGACACAGTTTCAACCTGGCAGCATCTGTTACAGTTTTAGGGTACAATTTTATGTCATTTCTTTGGATACAAAAGCAGCTTATAAAGTTTCCTCTACTGCCTGCTGGTATCCAGCTCTTGCAGAGAGGGCTTTTTCCTGCTTCCCGTAGGTCTCTCGATCCATGTTTTGTAACAGCTTGTGGGACCCTGCAGCAAATCGGATTACTAAAATGACTGGGGTTTTGTTGGGAGGTGCTTTTTTTGTTTAGAAACAACAAGGGTTGTGGAGTGTTTGTTTGTGTTTGCCCTGAACATCTCAAGGATCTGGTTTGGGCTAAACCCACAAACCATGGCACAGCTGGGCAGGAAGAGGAGCAGACTGCATCTATATGCTTGTGCCTGAAACCCTTTCCAGCTCTGCTATTAGAGAAAATAGAGGGACTTCACAAACAGCATGAACCACCCTGATAAATAATGACCTGGTTTTGCATAGCTGGGTTTCTGGACTATTGAATAAACCCTGGCTGGCAGTAAGTCGAACATGTTCATTTTGGACTTACAAAGAAAATGACAGTTTCAGCTTTTGGGTCCCTGAACTTGCCATGTTGTTTGAAGTACTGGATTAAAGGACAGGTTTGGAGATGGACTTTTTTTTTTTTTTATAAAAAATACGTGTAACTGTCTGTTATATATAGTCTTGTCTCTTCTTAGAACTGTATCCAAACAATGTGATAGGGAAAGGTGTAGAAAAAAAGTACCTCATTTAAAAAGTTTAATATCCCTTGTCTTCTGTGAAGGGTTAGGTGTCTCTTTTACTCCATACTTACTCCTGTACTGACTCGGACACTCTTGACTTTCTTCAAAAACCTTTTCTGATTAGCATGACCTAGATGAAACTGCATAATTCTCTCCCTTGTTCTAGAAAAGTTAAAAGACCAGAGGAGGAGCACAAGACCTTTGCAGACTCACCCTTCAATCCATCTCATTCCAAAGCATGGGGAGGGCTTCGGATCCCCTTGTGATCCCCTCAGCCACTGAGCCCAGGCTTGCTAGGAGAATTTAGTTTTACTGCAGTGATTCCTGGATTACAGTTTTATCACTTCAGTAGTAAGGCTTTTCTTTTTGCACTGTATTATTCTTGAATCTTATGTCTGTTTCTTTCTTGAGGTGTTATTTTCTTTTTCTTTTTCCCCTTTCCTCCTGTAGTCAGATGTACACTGCAAATGGCACAGACAGTGCCTCCTATTGTGGCTCAGGCTCAAGACTTCACATATGTAAAATGTGACTTGCAGCACTTTCTTTGAAGCCTAACCACAGCCAGGGAGCTGTAATTGCAGTCTTTGATTTGTGCCGACTTCACTTGTGGATTGGGCTTTGCTAGGGCATGCCTCGCCTGGCGAGACTTCAGCTGCAGCCCCCCAGTGAAGCCTTAGATGTGGGAAGTCTTCAGTCTCCTTAGCACATGCCTGTGGTTTCTTGAAAAGAATCCTGATTTGACCTGCTTTATATCTGTAAGGCAACACCATCATCACTCGTATTTTTTAGGTATTATTTGGTTTATCAGCAGCAGAAGCAATTTCCAGTGTGTAGCCTTAATGTGCAGCTGGGGAAAGGCTGGGTTCTAGATGCTGTTTTCAGGATAGCTACTGTGTAATTTGCTGTACTGCAGTATTTGCTCGGAAATAAAAATACGTGGAGCTTCCCTGTGCCTGTCCCCTTCCAGAATCACCGTGGTATCTGCAGCCTCTCTAGAGGAGCTGGGCACAGTTAGGAGCTATGGAAAGGAGGCAGGTGCTGCAAAAGCTGCCTCTGGATTGAGAAAGAAGCAATGGCCGCTGTTGGAAAAAGCTGAGGGCCAGAGCAAGGCCGCAGTCGTTATTTTAACCTCCTGACTTCAAAGAGAGCTTGCTGGTAAGGGAAGGGGGGAGGAGGCAGGGAACCATCTCAACAGAAGAGCATTTCATTTCCTTCAGTGAAGTAGACATTCCTGGCTGCTAATGGGGAGTAGCTCTGAATCACAGCGCTTGTATCAGACTGCTGTGAACTACTGGCCTGGCGCCTCAAGGCCATTCCTCAACAGGAAGCTGAATGTTTTCATGTAAGACTGAGAGGAAAACCTTCCCAGGAAGAGCAACCTGGACCAAACCTTTGAAAATCCGGGATGAAAAGGCACAAAATAAATATAAAGCTGCAGGGTGCTCTCCCCAGTGTTTCTCTGCTGTTTGCTTGGCCTCTCTTTCGTGCTCCTTGGAAAGGTAGAGCCCTTCGTAGCTCTTTGATCCGCACGTGTTACGGAGCACTGCGCTACTTTATAAAAAATAAAAAAAGAAAAAGGCAGGAAGCTCAGGAGGCTTTTTTTAGTTGGGACATGGGCTGGTTTTATGAGGAAATAGGAACTGAATTAGTCAATACAGACCACCTTTGTTGAAACTGCTGGTTTGCCAGTGGACTTTTAGCTATGCTGTTTAAGAGGCCTCAGTGGCTTTAAATGTCCTTTTGTGGCTACCAGCAGCAGGTGAAAGTTATTTCTTATGTATCAGGGATGGCAGTATTTGGGCAAGGAGGGAGTCTGCATCAAATCTAAGCTATAAAGAACAGTGTGCTATAAATTCATGCTTGTGTTTTCTAACTTAGTCTGCAGCTAAACTTCAGTACCCTCAGCTTTCCTTTCCACTATAACAATAGCCATGTGGGTGACCTCTGATAAGGAGTCAACTTGTTTAGTACGACTTTGAGGCCTCAGCTTATGTTGATTAAAATCAAAGGGTACAAAATCAGTTTTGGAGGCTTTCTACCCTGGACTACATGAGGCAGTGTAACTCCTTACGCAGGAGTTGCCCCTCTACTATGGGTGAAACGTTTTGCGTTGTAATGGTTTACATGGAAGCTGCAGCAGATGCCAGGTGGGTGCTCAGTCATAAATGGTCCTGGTTTAAATACTGCTGAAATTTAACATAATGTAAAATTTGCTGACTAATTCAGCCTGTGGCTCTTGCAGGCTTAAGCAGTTTATCTATAAGTTTTCTTCATAAACTTGTTCTGTCTTGCCTCTCGTGACTCAAGGTGCTGGCAGTGTATCTTCTTTATGTGACTAAGCATTTTGTGTTTCTTCTGGTGAAAATTTGTTTACCTTCTCCACTGAACTGCATTCTTGTGCTAATTTTGATCATTCTCAGAAGTTTTGCTCATTGAACCCTCTATTTGTTTAGCAATTGAGTGGTACATGGAGACCTAGAGGTTAATGTTGATTTTTCTGAGACACCATTAATCCCCAAACAGTTACTGGAGAGCATGTGTCCATGTGTTGAAAAACATCTGACTCGTTAGGGAGATTTTGGGTGGAGACCCTGTTATAACCCACTTGTCTGGATCAGAAGGGTGAGGGTGATGGTTGAGTTGGCAATTGCATAAATGAGCTGATGTAACCCAGAAACCTAGTGGGGAAGGACTGTTCCTCTCTGGATGAGCAATTCCTATTAGGCCTGTACTGTGGGCTATTTCACATGCTCTAAGAACATAAATCCTTCCAAGATCCTAGTGAACTTTACTGATAGGGATGAGGCCCATGGTTCTTACACAGCTGGAAGGTGTTCCCTACCCTGCTGAAGAGCAGAACAAATCCTCCCCAGTCATGAGGACGGATGGTAGAATCAGTGTTCACACAAGCCTCATCCACCACATTCCTCTACAAAACCGCTTGCAGAAGGCAGCATTTTTTCATTTCTGCAGGGAGGAGAGCTTGAGGCTCTGAAATAGAGGTTTAATTGACCTCAACCACTGCACTGCAGTACCAAAGCCTGAGGATGTCTAGTTTTGTAATGGTATCTGGGTCAAATGTTGTAGATAATTGAAATCCACTACAAAAGGGAAGTACTTCTGTAATATGCTGGATGCTTAAAACCCCATCTTTCTAGTTGGTATCTCTTTACAATCCAAAGTACTTTCCACAAACATAGTTGCAAACTTCAAGCAAAAGTAAGTAGTAATAAATTCTGCATTTAACTTTGACATTGTAATGCACATTCCACTAATACAGTTGTCATAAGAGTTACAGTGACCCATCATCAGCTTCTTTGAAGAATTTTTTTTTTAAAAGGCTTCACATAGTCCTTATCATACTCTCTCTCTCTCTCTCTTTCCCCCCCCTCTTCCCTGTAGGTGGGAAAAGAAATGCTTTCTCAACTTGCAAAGCAAAGGCGGCGACACCAGGACCCCTTCTGGAGATGGAAGCTTGTTAAACCCTAGGTGTGTCCTTCATCCACACAGACCACCCCCAAGGAGTCTGTCTAGGATGTCATTCACCCTGATGTCACTGCTAGAGACACTGAATCATAAAGACAATCACTGCCAAAATCCTTCACTATCACGAGGTCCAGCCCCGATATAAATAGAGCAAACGAGCTCCTGGGTCAGCAGAGCAGCTTTTGTCTTCACCTCTGCCTTGCACTCTCAAGCCCCCGTCTCATCTGTGCCCATATTGAGTCAGCAAACACAGTAGCATGGCTGTCTCTGCCTGCTTCAGCCAGCAGAATAATGTAGACCACAGCTGCCCCATACAGCACATCAAGGAACGGAATTTGCCTGGACCAGGATGACACGCTCAACCTTCTTTTTATTTAATGGTGCGACAGGATCAATTTTGGTTTTAGCTTTTTTTAAGAAACTTGAATGCTTTTATATTTTAACTTTTAGTTTGTAATTTCTTTGGTGTATATTTTACTAGGTATGAGCTTTTAAACAAGTGTCAGAAATCTGAAATACTTTTTAAATAAAATGAGTTTTTCTTTTTTTTTTTCTTATTTTTTTTCTGCCAGAGGAAAAATCTGTATGGAAAAAAGGTGGCTGTTCTGTTAAACTATTTGTAACAAATAGTGGCCTCTCAGTCTATATAATACAGTGTCCTATAGAACTAAATAAATGTAACAACAGTCAGCTGGTCAGTAGACATGTTAGTCTCGCATCATCTACTCTGTAAACATAAGCAATACATCCAGCAAATCTGACTGCAGTGAGTTCTCCTTCTCACCCATTCCCCTTCTCCTTGTAAAAAGCCCAGCACTTGAATTATTACTTCAATTGTTCTGTATTTGTATCTGTTTTTGTTAGCCTGTTAGTGGGATTTTATGCCAGTTGTTGAAATGAGCATTGATGTACCCATTTTTTAAAATAGTAAGGCACAGCCTTTGCCAAAAATACTGTCAACCATTTTTTTTTTGTCATTCCAGTTTGAGTTAATGTGCTGAGCATTTGTTTTTTAATAAAAGCTTTGTAATAAAACTAAAGTTAACCGTCTTTAAAATTTGCTTTTAAAAAAAAAAAAAAAAGAACAGTTTTTGCTAGAAACCCTCAAAGGTAGAAGCACACTCAGGCAGGCATAGTCACTTGTAAGGCTGAAGACTCTTGGCTCAGTCTCCTGTTGTAGGAAATGCAGTATGTCTGTTTGGCTGTTTGCTCATCTGAAGTGACTTTGGAAAATTACTTTTTCTTTGAAAAGTGAGCAGAAGTCTCAGTTCCATACCAGAAATAAGGAATGGGGAGGCTCAGTGTTCCCTTATGCTACTCAGTTAGCTTTGCCCAAGTGGAAGTACTAAGGATCCCTCCATCTTCATTTTCCTAGCAAAATCTTAGGGAGGGAGCAGTGGTTTTAAGCCGATGATTAGGAATATGGATTCCCTTCTTTCAGGATGCAGTCCATGCCACACAAGAGGTAGAGGCCTGAAGTTAAATTTCTTATAGCTGTATAAATTATCCCACAGCCAGGGACTGAAGCTGGCTGCAGAATCAGCTGTGGAAGACCTGGTTTCATGGTCTGAGATCCAGAGTCAGCATGGCCTGCCTACTGCCAATGGTGCCTGGGAGATGCTCCTGCCATAGCAAGCAGCACAGCTGCCTCACTTCTACTAAGGAACTTAAAAAAACCAGACACCGGAGGCATAGGTAAACTAGTCCACTGATTTGTGAGTGCAAAAGAAATATTATGAACTGCACATTGAATCATCATGCCTTGTATTCCAGCTCACAAATCTTGTTTGGTGTGAGACTGGACTGAGTCAAGCTTAAGCTACAAGAAATGACATAGGTCAGTTACTGCCTAAGGAAGCTTTGGAATTGGATTGTTTATAAATGACCCTTTAACTCTGTTGCATAAGAAATTTCATAATTAAAAATGTTATAAAACAGCTTCCTCTTAAACCAGCGTGCACTGCATGCATGCCCAGTTTTAAGGCTGTAACCAGCATATTAGTTCTTGCAATACTTATTTCTAGCAACTAGTGATTATGTTAAAAAAGAAGAAAAACAAGTGACCAGGCTCTCAGATGGCAGGAGAAAATATCTCTTGAGAGAACAGCAACTGTATGCTGGAATTTTGCAAGACTTGGCTATGTTTCCATTCAATTATCCCAGCCTTTGCTGGAAACCTGTCTGGCTTTTGGTTTGGGGTTTGGTTTTGTTTTTTAAAGGGGAAAAAGGCAAGTACTTAGTGCAGTAATTGCTCTAAATCAAGGATTACTGCAGTGAGATCTGCAAATTACATGTTCCAAAGACAACAGTTCTTTTTAGGACTTTATAAAACATGACTACTTTGTTTAGATTTTTTAATGGCTATTTAAAAAGCCATTTACCCATTCTGAAAAATTGTTCCCAATAGAAGTCTTGGCTTCATGTAGCACATTGTCCCAAATACACTGTTGTGAACACTTGCCTGTCTTAAAGACGAAAGGTCTTTCAGCTCTAATAGCAAAGAAAAAGAATTTGGGAGCTAAAAATAATATCTCTGCTGTTAACATACAGTGAACACGCACCACGTGTTGGACTCATTCATAGGTCAAAGACCTTTCACATGCAGCAGCTATGGGAAAGGTTAACTAATATGCAAGGCTTAGGATGCTGACGTGAGAGCACCTGAAACAGAGTAACCTCGCTGTCCTGTAATATCCCCTGTGACTTGGGTCTGTGTCCACTCCTGCCCTCCCCTGCTAACTGGCATTTGTTCCTGTGGGACCGAAAGAGCAAATTGATGTGGGCCCTCACTGTTCTGCCAGCTTGTCAGTGGAGACAGATGAGCCAGTAAAGATGGCCAAGCGATGATGTTGCTACCCTGGCAGTAAGACCAGGTTTAAATCCTTGTGACACAGAACAAATTATTTCAGGTGAGACTCAAAACCAGCACCAAAATTCCTGATGTGCAATTTAGGCAGAAATTAGAATCTAACCATGTCTCTTTTGGGTGCCTGAGGAGATGAATAACCTGTATTTCCCCCAGAAAATATCTTCAAGGATTTAAATGCTCCTACCTAATGGCTGAGTTAATTATCCAGACACTTCTGTACAAGCATTCACAAACCACTCTCTGCCCCCACACTTGGTTCTGTGCATATGCTAAAAGCAGTTCTTGTATGGATCACAGCACGGGTAGTCTAGTTCATAAACAGAGCTATCCCAGTACCTAGGAAACACACAGCCTTCCCCCTCTCCTCACCAAAAACAGCAGACACAGAACAGGGGAGTTGAGCCAGGATTATTTACAGCTGATCCGGCCAACATCACAGGATGGTCTGGCTCCTTAGGCTTCTGGATCACCTGGACCAGAGCCATTTTCCCTGTGTTACATAAAAGAACAATCCTTCAGCTAACTTTGGCTTCTTACGCAGCAAGTGATGACAGATTCACTAATTGTGCTTATAGGGACTCACCAGCTCTACAGAATTATCTTCAGTTGTAGTTTCCGCTTTGGATTAGCCAACAGAAAAGGCAGTAACTTGGTTGTACAAGGGACAGCTTGATGGCTGGGCCAATTTGCAGTAGGACCTTAAGGACCCAATCCTTGCTCCAGGCTCTAGGACAGCAGAGTCCACAGCATCAGTTGTCTGCACTCCTTTGAAACCACTACAGCGCACAAGGCTTTGAAGCAACCATTCTGTTTCCTGGTGGCCTCCTGCTCTGATCTGCATGGCAGCTAATTAGGCTAAAGCAAGACTGGCAGAAAATGAAGAACACTACTGAGACTAAGAAATGCCCTGTAACCTGTCCCATCAGGCAGCTGCAGTTTGTTCCCTTCATTTGCAAGGGGACGAACATGCAAAGCCGCCTCTCCTCCAGCACAAGGGACTAACACAAAGTAGAACATTAGAGGGGAAAGAAGTAAGTCCACAAATAGCCAGAAGTCTGTCAGCTATGAATACATTTCTTCTAAGTCAGGTCAGTGAAAAACTACTGGGCTAAAAAGGAAGTCAGCCAAAAGGAGAGCAGCTGTAACAGGAAAATGATTGGCTGTAAACACATTCCGAGATGAAACCAAAAACCTAGAAAGTATGCCCCAACGCATTCACTTTTCCACGACACATCAGGAAGAGAAACTCTGGATTAATGTATGAATTTACCCTTTGAGTCTCCTCACAGATACGAAGCTCAGCTTTAGAAAGCCAAGCAAGCAAATGGGCATCTGCCCAGGAATAGGGGTGTATCTGCCAGAAACAGGGGAAACAAACCTCTTAATCGCCAGGCTTTGGCCAGGTCAAAACAAGGACTGAAATACAGCTTCCCATCCTCCCAGATAAACAGTCATACCTTCAGGCCATGGGATTTAAATTATGTCTTCTCTTTGGCTGGGACACTCCTGAACAACCATGCCTTCACCGAATCACAGATGTCTGCTCAGCTGAGATAACAGTCACTGAATACCTGGTCTGGGAACCTTAGAAAACTAAGGTTAATGTGTTAATTGTTAATTATGAATGAAAAGGTTAATTGTGAATGATGTTCTACAAAACACATTTTGATAAACTCACCCATCCTACCTTCCAGAAACCCAGCACATACAAATAAGCAACAGGTTCACTAACCTGTCAGCTATGGAAACCAGCACAGACCACCAGAGCTAGGAGAAACATTTGTTTCACACTAGAAGAACTCACCCAAGTGCTCTGTCCTGTTCACTGTGCTGAGAAAAGGTAACTGACATAATAAAATCTTCAGCAGAATAAGAAAAATAACATACTTCAAAACTTAATGATGGTCAAGAGATTTATTTGGAGAGGCCATTCTTTGAATTCATATGAATTTCCTACAGCTAAGAAAAGCAGCTAAAAAAACCTACAGGATATCTATCCGGCTGAGTTAGGACATCTCTGTCTAAGAGAGAAAAAGCCACAGAAACAAGGACTCAGATCTTGACAAAGGAAAATACTATAGAAGGATTAAGTTTTCTTGGCATCTGCCTGTGAAAGCAAAGTGCTGGGTAACAAAAGAGGAGACAGCACACGGCACAACATGGGAGTGACTACAGCCCTTGACTAAAAAAAGCCTGAGATGGACAAGATTCTTACATTCTAGTTGCTGCTTTTGCTACCCTGAAATATGTTTCCTTTTTACTCTTCTCTGTGAAATGTTTAATTTTGTCATGACTAACATCAGCAGCAACAACTTCTTTCATTCTACACTCTATTAATGCTAAATTAATGGGCAGTAATCATATTTGCAAACAAATCATGTTCCAGAACAGTCACTACTTTTTTCCTGTAAAGACCTGCTAGCTTCAAACTGCACTCAACTTTTTATGACAATATCCTGAAAGAATTCACAGTCAAAACACCTTAATCTAATAACCCTCAATAAATTTAACCATGAATGGTTTTAGTCACCGTTTGAAAATTCTAATTTTATAAGGAAGATTTCACGGATGGTCTAAGTTTCCCTTTGTGTGGGACAGGTATAACTGCGTGACCCAGAAAGCAAACCACCCACAGCACTCAGTTAATCACTGAGCAGCCTAATTCTGCCAGTACTAGTACTCTAAAGCAGGGACTACCCATATTTAATTGTTTAGTAAATGTGAATTTACTGAAATTACATACTGAAACTGAATACCACATAGTTTCTCAATATTCAAGTAGTTTATTCCCTTCTTCCTCTAGTCCATTTGATTTCACTTCTACTCTAGGGTTTCTCTCTCCTCCTCCTTCTCTCTTGTATTTGACTGACTCCTCTGCTCTTGGCCTGTCCTCACTGGCAGGAAGAGTTCCCTGATGATGGAACAGCATTGCTAACTGCTCTTGCCCATTCAGCAGCAGTTTCCTCTTTCCAATGACCTAATGCTGGATCTCCTATGAACCTAAAAAAATAGACTTAAATCTAGCACAGGTCTAACACCTATACTGTATTTTCATTCTGTCCAGTTTGGAAATAAATACAATTTGAAGGAAGAAAGGGGAGAAAGACTCTTTTCTAGACAATTGAAGGAAGAATTTCCCTGCATATCTGCTCCCCAAGCACATTTGAAGGATGGTACTTCCTTAGCTCCCCGGTATGTTGTGAGGATCAGATACAATTATATGTAACTCATGTAAACCACAGACAGAAGAATTAAGGGATATTTTAAATGAGATGCATACAGCTACACTACAGGTATAGTTATGGTAACAGCTACCACACAATTATATAAACATGGAATATACTGTATTTATCAACCAAAATTCAAAGAATTCTTCAGATCACCTTACTCCAGCAGTTGTCTCACTAGCTTAACCCTTTGCCATTTTTGGGCGGGAGTTAGCTCACTTTCAGAGGCAATGGCAAGGAAACTGAGACAGAACAAAGCACAGAGAAAGCTGATGGGCGTGGACTTAAGGGTTTCACCTGAACTATTTTATCTTGGGTACCTACTGCTAGTGTAGCATTACCCTGCCACAACCCCAGGGAATTGTGGAGAGACCCACGCTCAGGCGAAGGGTGTAACTAAGCAGAAATAACAGCTCACAAAAAGATGAAATGGAAAAGTGCAAACACCAGTTCCAACTACCCATCACTTCCAGCTGAACCATGAAGACTAGGCAGGACTTTCTCACCTGTCCCTTTACCAGATTTCATCCAGTTTCTTTTAGACATTGTGGCCAATACTTGATTAAATTAAGTGACTTGCAGATGACATCTCCTAACCAGGAAAAGCCTGCCACATTCTTCGCAGCATGGAGTAGTTGGGGTTGAAGGATGTCCTTGCTAATTCACATTTTGAAATCACTTCTAGTCAAAGGTATCTAAAATCCTCTAACACATGCTGGATTTCCAGCTGCCAAATATCAAACTTTGTTACTTCTCTCTCCATTCCCTGGCAGATTCAGCAAGTTCTTCAAAAAAAACTTCCTTGCATGCAGAAGGTAGAGAACATGGCACTCCTTTTAGATTGATTTTTAGATTTTATTTCCCAATTTCAATATAAATCAGTTGTAAGCTGAGCTATGTGCCTGTGGACTAGCACTACTCTCATAATATGAATTACATGAAATTCTAAGTCAAACTGATACCAGCAATAGCCAAGCCCAGTCTTACCTGTCACTAAAACAGTTAATTCCCTAAAATACAATAAAATGTATGAAAAACTTGCTAGAAAAGCTAACTGCACTGTAGAAAAGCTCTGCCCTTTGCTAAAAAGCAATGAGCCTGGGGGTGAAGATAGTGCCTATTGTACGATCATTTGACACATTCATCATTGTTTGCCATTATTTTCCCCTTCCACTGCTACTTCAAATATCACATGTCAATAGGCTAAGCAATGGTTTCAGCTGTAAACACGTGCAAATAGCCTTTAGAATATAACTCTGGTCTTTGAGGTAAACTATATGTTCATCTTTTAATCTATGACAACCAAATGTCCTTACAAATTTAGATCCAAGTAACAATACTGGCTTCAGTTCATAGATTTGCCAGTTTAATGTCAACTTAGGCAACAATAGCTTTCAGTCTTGGCCAAAAATAAAATGTTAAGTCTCTAAGAAAGAGAAAGACTTCTTCCTCAGTTTTAAGTAATGCTTTTGTTTAAAGCAAAAAAAAATGGTATCAGGAAAACCACTTATGTGAAATTCACAGCACCTTCTCCCTGTCCCCTATATTCTCTTCTATTAAATGAAAAATTTTTAATTTTAAAACCCTCATCTCTCTAGTACTAAATAAACTAAATTCTCCAAGTATCTTGTCTCTTACTCAAAAGTAAGCTATTTAAATGCCCATCATCAATGTCACACTTCAGACACACTGCCATTTTCCCAAAAGCCCCCTGACTGGTTTTAGAATCCACGGCCTCATTCAAATCAGCTCCCTCTCAGCGAAACATTTCCCTGAAGTCTATTTTACCCATGCTCCTCCTCAAAGGACTCACAGAAGTTTTTTAGGGCACTTAAAACATTATTTGGGTGTCCACTGCTCACTCTCTGACACTGATGTCACAAAAGCACTCAGAAATCCATCCGTAAGCAGATGGGATAGCCCTTTGACTCCAAAGAAAGTGAAAGGAGAAGGTGAAGAAATCAGGAAGCAGTATTTTTTTCAGATGGTTAAAAGCACAGTCTGATTGCTACTGTCTGAAGTTACTAATTAGCAAGAGCAGAATTTTGTTCCTGCAAGTAATTGTGCACAAGAATGTAGACAAAGAGGAAACAGAGGAAGAAAAGTATTAAAGTTGCTCTTTTCTTTCATGTTCTCCCAAGAATTGATGGCAGGTGGGAGAACTTGCCATTAAAATCCATGCCAGTTCTTTTCTAATATCCCCCATTATTTTGGGAATTAAGTTCAAGATTTAAAAATAAACTAGGACCCCCAAAATCAGGCTCTTCAATAAATACTTTTTTCAAGTTCTTAGAGGGATTTCAGTGCTGAGAAGAAATCATAGGAAGCTAGATGCCTCATTTGTTTAGATGTTCTGGAAAACATCACTAGGCTTCCAGCTGAAATAAAAGGCTTTTAGAAATTTCACCCTAAATTGCAATGAAGAAAGAATTGCAACATCAGCCGTAAGGAACCCATTAGCTCTCTTGACATCTTCAGAGAAATAAAGCAGTTGTCAGAAACAGTTTACCTTCCACAACCTCTTTAGAGAAAACCAACAACTAAAAAGCCTGTGAAATACAAATGCAGTGTATCTTACACCTGCTTATGCTTGTGGCTTTGTAGGAGTCAAAGCAGCAGAAAGTTAATGTAAAGTAGGTGAAGATTCTGAGTTGAAGCAAGGGCTTCCTTCCAGTGACTGCAGTGCTCCCATCCAACTCAGGGCACCACTGTATGCCAAGGAGTCAGGGAAGAGTGGTCCCTTCATTGGATTGTGCATTATCTACATAGGTCCTGCCATGAACAGAGCAGAGAAATGTCAGCCTGTGCCCAACCAAGATCCACTTACTGTAAATGTGTGGTTTTATCAATTTCTATTGCACAAATGTTTAATAGATCCATTTGAGTATGCAAGGATAATTAAGAAAAAAAGGGGGATTTTATTTGGTGCTAATTCACCACATGCAAATTCCAGCTGTTTACTGTAGACCTACCACCAAGCATACACTTCTTCCCACAGCTCATCAGAAAGCCTCTTGCTGGTGAAAGTGGTTAATCCACAACATTTTTGTTGCTGAAGCCAAGACTCCCAAATGGGGGGTTTAAGTTACTAATGACAAAAAACTTGCATTCTTTAACTAGTGAATACTGTAAGCGTTTGTCCATTTACAGAAAACCACCCTAGAAGTGGTTGCTGGCAGAAAAATTGGACCAGAATAGAAGAAGCTGTTACTAGGCAGGACAGAGATGCATGAAGCAAAGCAGCAGCAAACAACAGGCTAGGAAAAAATCCTGTTATCTGGCAGCATGGGACAGCCAAAGTAAGCGACAAGTTCCTTAGTGCCCGCCAAGCAAAAGCCTTGTGCTAAAATATCCTCCTGTGCCTTGGCCAACTTGCTGCATCTGACCCAGGCTGGAAACAAAGCCTGGCCTTACGCCTCAGTGTGATGCCTCATGCCACCACACCACAAAAGAAATGGCTCCTTTAATAACTAGGCTTGAGGTTTTGTATTATTCCTGCCCCAGAAGCAACCAAAACTTCCAGCCAGCATTAGAGCTTTATGGTGCTGGTTTCTCTGCAAAGAATGCACTGCCGTGAGTTATTTGCAATTTATGGAAAACCAAATAGAAAAACTCCAGGGGAAAAAAAAGAGAAGAGTGAATTGAGCAAGTGCAAAGCTGCTCTATGGGCATACAAACCTGAATCTGACTAATATATTATCAGTAAGATCTGACATCATCATAGACTGTTCTGTGATCTCATTTAATTTAAGACTCTGCATAGCATTGCATTTATGAACTAGTTTACTGGATAGTAAATGGTATATAAAGAGTGATTTCAGTTTTGACGTGAACTTTTGAGAAGATGATAAAGCTCAGGGCAGATCAGTCTACAAATCATCTTTACAGTTACCAGATTGTGGCTCTACTTAACCCTTCTCTATCACAATTCAGTAGAAGCACATTCCTCTGGCTGTGAACAACAGGAAAAGCTACTGAAGGAACATATAACATGAAAAGATCTAGCTCTCAAAAGAATCACAGCATCTGCTTTTGCTCCTGGTCTCAGCTCGTCCAAAAAGCACACGGAAAAGGCATTATTCAGGTCAGTTTTATAATTGCTCACATGGCTACAAACTGTAGTGAATGAAAATACTGAGACGTGGGTCACTGCTGTGGTACTAGTTGGTAAAATAAGAGTGTGCCTCTACAGGTGCAGCTACAGGCGCCTCTCTTGAAAAAATGAGCTCCAAAACTGTCAGCAGTAAATTTCTAGGGAAAGTTGGTCTCTACAAACTACAGAAGCTGCTTCTGGTTTGCCCACATCTTTAAAGTCACTTGGTACTGTAAAGCTTTCTCTAGATGCAAGAATAACAATGCATTAAACAACATAGATTGTCTGCCAGTACCTCCGTCCTCTAGCACTCGCCTTCTAGCACCACACCTGGCCACAGGAATACACTGCATTGCATTAGCTTACACCTAACTCACAGCCTTTACTGACCAAAGCTTGGCACAAAGTCAGGAACACACAGGACCTTTTCACACCAAAATCACCTTTTGGGCAGGCAAACGAAACACCTCTTTTTCAGATGCCCTCCTCTTTCTAGTAACAGATACAGATTTAACAAGACAATCATATCTCACTACACTTTATACATCAAATTTCTTATTTTTTGCTTCTTCACCCTGATAAACATTCACTAATTTATAGTAAGGGGATCTCCAGAAGAGATTGACTGATGAATCTCAAAAGTTTCACAGATACCTGGAGGTGTGTAAAAGTCCTATCCACAAAACAAGCCACCAAATATGGCATTAAGAAAACAAACCCAAATCACAACCAAATCTCATTCAGAAGTCTTCCACTACCTTGCTTTTCAGAGACCTGATTCACTGCTGGAATACAGGGCTGGTAGTACCTGATCTCATGGCTCTGAAGAGCCAATGTTATATGCTGGAGTTAACTCCTGTTAATCGGTTTTTGAAGGACATTTGCATTGTCACCTCAAAACCCCTGGGTTAGATGGCTTGGGGGACAAATCCAACTCATCCATGAAAGAAAAGAAGATAAATTTCCAAGTTATTTTATGCAATTGCTCAGTCAGTCATTCTTTCTACTTTGTAAAATAAGGCATTGGTTCACAAAACTCTCATCTGGATAGAGCTGAGCGATTCACTTCAAGACAGCTATTCATTTTCAGGGGCTAAACTTCCATCAACAGACAATCACTATAATTAAATAATCTGGCAGTGCTACTTCCCCAAATAAGCTCCTACCAAGGTGATGCTCTGCAAGGAACAAACTCCACTTTCCATTCCAGATTCAAATCCATACTGCAAGCTGGTACCTGTATCTTCCAAGAAAACTAGTCTCCTACAGTAGTATACTGGAAAAGCTCAATGACTTGCAAACACAGATGCAGATTTAGAACTTCAGGACATCTGCACTTGACCCACATATAAGTAGTATTGTGTTCAGTGCCATTAATGAAGAATATTTTGTTTGTTAAGACAACGCCAAATTTCAACTTCTACACTCTTCAGATCAAACTTCACTGCCACCTCTTGCACTTTATACTCCATAAGCCACTCCTGCAGAGCACCCTCCTCTGTCCAATTAAGATTCTGCTTTCAAGTCCCTGTTTAAAATTTGCTGTGCTCCCGTTTTCTCCCCCGCCATGTCAGCAGCTAGGTTGACCACAGATGGAGCACATTTGGCAGCTGAAATGACCCAGATGCTGAATCTGGAGCCATCTTCCCAGCTGCAGTCTCTGGGCTCACGTCCGACTCCTCAGCTGTTGGCTGTAAAGCTGCCCTTGAGCTGTGCCAAGCATACATCCCAAAGCTTTGACCAAAGTGGGGCAAATGCTCTAAATCTGTGAGGCCTGCTGACAGAAAGGATAACAAAGACTAAAGGTTTTAAAAGTAGGCAGTGAGGGAAACTAGACACCCTTCCCCCCTTTCTCTTCTATCCCTCATATTTTTCCACAATCTCTTTTCCACTATTAATAAAAATTCAAGGAGAGCTGGATGGTGAGAACAGGTCTAATGTACCACATCCTAGTCTAGCAGGAATCTCTAGCAGGAGATTCCCCTTCATCAACACTATGTGCAGTGGAAGGTGGCTCGTGTACCTCTGCTTCAAGTCACAGCCACAGCCAGGGCTGGGAAATAATCTTTACTGAGGAAAAGGTGGCAATAGACAATTCCTTTATTTCATTACGTATTCTTTAAGCTCTCTAGAAATCTTTAAACTATCAACGCCATGGAAATTCTTGTAAAACTCAGGAGTATTTAATATCCTACCTCTGGCTAATTTCCTCATGACCCTGAACCTTAAAAGGGACTTCTACATCCTCCATGCCTCCCATTGATGAGCAAAAGAAAAGGCTTACCTTGTTTCAATGGCTACAGTCATTCAATTACCACTACGCATTCTGATCTAGATTTAAGAGGGAGTATTTGAAGTTTTCACCCTTTACCTCATCTCTACTCATCCTGGCACAGCACTCCACATGCTGATAAAATAAACTATCCCCACCCACCATTAAAGTACCTTCACAGGGCCTATTCTGCTAAAAAGAGAAGTTTCTTCTCAAATAGCAAGTTCAACTTACAAATGCCTCTTTTTCAGGTTTCTTCTATTTATTACTTATACACATACTGTACCTGTTAGAGCTCCTGAAAGGAAAACACTGTTTTAGAGAAAGTTTATTTTTCAAAATATCACATTTAATAGTGAATATTATTTTGCACATTTTACATTAAGTAGCCTATGCCTTGCTATAAACCTACCCCTCTCCAAATCAAATCATCCAAGTAAAGGGAGCAGTAGCAAATTACTTCTACCTAATGTTTTTGTAAAAAACAAATTGCATTTTTTAAGACACGAGTAATACACATTCTCACTTTTAATTACTACTGAAAACAGTAGTACTGAAGCTAACTTCACCCTGCAGTACTTAAAAGTCACTAAACTGAGCTATGAGCATTAAGAACCTTCAATGAAACAGACTTCATATGTAAGAAGTGGACTGTATTTTAGTAAAACCAAGTCAATTTAACAATATATTAGTAAAGGAAAGAGACTGTCTATAGTACTGTTTCTTTCCTTTAACTCTTTCCTTTCAAGACAAGTGGCCCAAAATCAGATGACAAGTAATTAAGAACCAGGATCCAATAAACCAAGAATTTTGTTCCCTACTCAGAGATTTCTTGTGTGATTGTGTACAAGGAAATTAACATCTGTCATCCTCAGTTTCTTTATATGCAATCTGAATTAATGATGGAAGAAGGAGGAAGAGGCAACTTGGCATTAAATAATTATTCATAATTTCTGTACTTAAAAATATACATATAAGCACTTAGTACAGAAAGTAAAGAAACACTACTACCGAGTTGAACTGGAACACCAATCCTCACGCCCACTTGCTCTGCAATACTAGGAGAAAAGGTAGGATTTGATGCACTCCCACCATGGACAAATTCAACTCTGCTAAAACCCAAGGAAATCAAGTTGCAAAACAGAAGTTGCCTCACACAGCCAGACACACTTATTTATTTACACAGCACAAACTCCCAACTGCAATCCTGAAAGTACTCAACTACAGTAGTAGTGTATTGTGTAAAAATGACACTTTAAATAGAGTCAATTTACAGGACTCTAGAAAACATTCAGAAGCGTTCACCAGTGTCCTAGCTTATGCCCTGAGAACATAAATCACCTAGAAATCTTCATTATGTTCCTACAGCACCTAGCAAAAGTAGGCCCCCAACCACTAATTGAAAATGCTAGAAAACCCCAAGACAAATCATGAGCTCTGCTTTTAAATGCTTTATTGGGAACCTTCTGCTATGGGAAACAGCCTGCCATTGTGGGATTCTTTATTTATTTTTAAATATGTCCTTCAAAACATTATTGTTCAAGGCACTGTAATTTACACCTACAGATTAGCGGTGCACTTAAGAAAAATCCTAACAAAACATCCAACTGCCTGTCCAGGCTGCGTTTGCCAGCGTGGGAAGAGACTGCCACCCTGTGGGCTCCATCCAAGACACAACTGCAAGCCCTCAGACTCAATACAGAATTGCTGAAAATTTTATTTTTAAGAAAGGGAGGTTATTTTTAGGATTTTCCCCATCAATATAATAATGTTTCAAATACATAAATTCACTTGTCATTCTGTACTGCACCTGAGAAAAATCAACATTTCATGAAGGCACTGTACATAGAAAGATTTTCGGAATTACAAGAAATAAACAATCTACCAAATCAAGCTTTGACCATAGTTAACTAGTGCAATCACTCAGCTCACAAGTGAGTTATGTTCTAAACGCAGCTTGTGCCACCCTTGGGAAGGTTTAAACACCTGTATTATGGCAACACTGAATAGCATATACAGATAGTTTAACACCTCTTGAGGTCTGGAGTTCATTTGTATTTGTAAAATCCTTCTCCAGTCTTTTTACCCAGCTTCTTTTCTTCTACCAGTTTATTCAGGAGTGGGCTGGGTGCAAAAAGAGGATTGTTGGGCTCTAATGAATGCCATCCTGGAAAGGAAGGGAAGTGGATGAATTAGTAACAGTTCTGTTTATATGCAAAGACAACAGAGATCTGCATCTCCTTAGAAAACCATTAGAAGGTCAGAAAAGTGAAGAAAGACTGGAACTTATTCTAGGCTCTCTGAGACCCTTCAGTACAGCTTCATAAAGCCCAGATCAGTATTGACAATTATGCACAAATCTAACAATTAGTCTTCAAGCTCAGTGTTCTCCAAACACCTTATAATCTCCACCACTGAGGATTTTTTAAAAGAATTAAGGAGAACTTTTGAAACATATTTAAGTACAAAGAAATAAAATAAAGGCTCTGCTGAGAAGAAATTCAAGTGCAAAGAAATTCCAAATTGAGTTTCTACCTTTGAAACACACAGTTACTTAGAACAATGTAACACTACTCCACAGTACTGACTAAAAGCAAAAGAAGTTCCACTGAAAATGCCATCTTCAAAGTGACATTCTGGCTCAGAGGATGTTTAAGCTGCTCATTCAAAAAAACACAACAACCATCAATGAGCTGTCACCAATTATGTATGTTTTTGTTACTGTACTGACATTTACCCACTTACTAAATGAAGTGAGAGGGAGATGGTTCACTTATGTCTTTTGAAGTATTTACTGGGTTTCTTATTAATTAAGAATGAAAATATATGGCTGGTAGAAAAAGGATAGGGGGTTTCAACATTTGCTGCTTTTCAACAGAATTTCCCACCTCCAGTAGATGTCACTGATCCTTTTTAGTTATATAAAGTACCATTAACGTTAATACTATTACTTTCCAGTAGCACCTGATGAAGTCAGCAAAGCCACCACTGTTCTGTCCCCATGTACAAAGGGTACAGGCACGCAGTACAAATGCTGCACTCACACAGCATTCTGAGCTGAATTCTAACTCCTTTCTCCTCAACAGTTCAAAGGCTATACCATAAACATTCAGTTTAAATAATTAAGAGTCACATTTGCATTAGAACATCTACAATTTAGCTAAAAAGGGGAAAAGCAGAAAAAAATAAGCATGCAGTACCATCTATAATGTATTTACTGGTATCCAACCCAACATAGTCCAGCAGTTCAAATGGACCCATGGGATAGCCAGCCCCAAGCTTCATAGCAACATCAATATCTTCCTTTGATGCATCTCCTAGAGAAAAGATTGACAGTTTGATGAACAGAGAAGATTCCACATCTCCTTGGCACCACTTATAAATAATTAACAGGGTGTTATTTCACCCTGGTGCAGCTCTTCACAGAAATCTCTGCTTGTTTCACAGCCACAAAAACTGGAGTCAGCATACACATGCTGAAGCATAAAGCTGAACCTCTCACAAAAGAAAATTTTAAAAAAAGCAAGCCCTGCAGGCCTGCTTTCCATTTTCCTGGCTTCCTCTTGCATTTAAATACAGAGCACTGCACTACTGATGGAGCCACAGCTACTGTGCTGAACCTATCAGAATGACTAAAGGAAGGACTGGTCACTGAAGAAACAAGAGCTTCTTTTAGAGGCAGCAGAACAGAGTAAGTAAGGAAACAACTCAATTTCAGCTTCGTCAGATCAGCAGCAGCTTTTGAATGATGCACAGGATGGAGCTACCCTTACATTACAACTTCCAGAACACAAGTGATATCCAGCTGATGGGTAAGGCAGGCACGGAGAGGGGAGCTGGAGCAGCTGAGTAACATGTTTAGCTACAGCACCTATCACCAGGGGATATCTGTTGGGATCAGAGATGGCAGATAGGAAAGACCTGAAATGACTGTGCAAGTGCAGTTGAATTCATTAATTCCAACATTATTTAAAAAGAAATAATCAAAATTATCAGAAATTTGTTACTTCTACTTCAGTCTGTGCCTATAAAAATACAAATCCTGCATTGCCACATTGTCACAGTTAACTGTAACCTCATTCTTTAGCTGCATACATATTTTAGACTGTCATCAAAGCAGACGCACCTCTACTACATCCTTCTAACTCATATTTTGATAAAGGCAGTGCATTTTCTCTGCAGATCCTATAAAAAGGATGAAGTTATACAAACCCCAGAGGTACTTGTTAAGTAACCTCCGTGCTCAATGCGTACAGGTATTCAGGGTGTCCGGCAGCTTGGCAGACATAGCCTGTGCAATTTATACACCTAAGATCAGAGAACCTTAGAAATAAATTTACAAAATCTCTTGTAAAGGTAACAACTTCAGTGACAGTTCTGTATGAACTAATAATTTATCTATACCTCCCTTTATTCTTTAAAGCCGACAATGGTTTTTTCAAGCCTCATTTTATTTCTGAGAAGCTGCGGAGAGTAGCCTTACCTAATTCTAACATAATTTCAGCTTCCCAAATTCAAACACAGCTAAATCCTCAGCTCATCTGCAGTTGATGTCAGTATACATACTTGTTCTATCAACAGATTTGTCCCACATTGTTAAACTTGGGACTTGGCCACACTAAAGTTTCATTATAATACAATAAAAAATAATAAAAGGGCAAACAAGGGCTATATCCCTAGTTCATTCTAGTCTCTCCTAGTATAAAGCAGACTTCCACAGAAACTTAGCTGACTGCTTTTTAGTTTTTCCACTAAGAACAGAGAAGTACAGACCACTAGACATTAATATTTACAATATGTCCCCTGTTTAAGTCATTGTTAATATACTAAAGGTATTTTGCGTATGCAAAAGCACACACTTAACAGAATGAGATTTTGTATAAATAAAAACTCAAGGACTAGCCCAATAAAATGGCATTTCAGTGCTTGGGATTACCAGGAAAGAGACACAATTTCATTCTGACGTAGATGACAATCTGGCTCAAGTGTCTACTCTGAGAATAAACACAAAGGATATGATAAAAATTTAACCTGATTCACTGGAACATATGAATTAAAAGACAGCCATCAGCCTTCTCAAGACATCAACCAGCTTTTTAAATAGATTTCATTAGAGTTAAAAATTCACAAATTAACTTTAACAAGTTTGGAAATATCATTCTGTGGGACAAAATACAAAAAGAATAAAGATTACATCAAAATATTGCTTTGCTTAGGCAGAAAGCAGTCAGTTTTAACATACAAACTCAGTGACTGTTTTCTTCTGCATTTAATTAAAAGTTCTGTTGTCTCCTGAAATATGCACAACGATACATGTCACTTAACAAAGGCACCTCTTTTAAACACACTGAAACACCCACACACTTTATTTAAAACTGTGACTTTTTCTAAAAGAATAATGCCCCCTTGCATTCATGCCTTTGCCTTTCAAGTCATTAAATTTGCTCTTTTCTTCCTTTGAGATGTAATTAGGTACATCTGTTGATGGATAAACAAGTAGTGGTGTTGATTTTTTTTTTGGGGGGGAGATCAAACCATCCCTTCTATGTGATTTAAAAGAGATTTTTAATATTTAAAGCGTATTTGGTGGAATCCTGAAAATGGAGTGCTTTCATCTGTAATAAAGCAGTGATTTCAAAAACAAAATGTTTCAAATGACATTCTTAGTACCACGAAGCTATGAGCAGAGCACTTGAAATAAAAGCAATTATAGTCTGTAATTTCATCTTTATCTACCACATTCATTATTGGCTTCTTTTCAAAACAAGCATCAATGCTTTGAAAAATTCAGTGGTTCTTTGGGGATTCATGATTATTTCTACCTATGTATTAATGTAAAAGAGACCAGCAGTGAGACTGGAGTTCCTGAAGAACCTATGTCTAAAAAAAGTACACAGAAGGGGAACAGGAAGTTTTACGTGGCAGTAGCTGAGCCCAAATCACTTCTGTGCCAGTAGTGTGACACTATTATACCACTTACCTCAAAACTGGTGGCTTCTTTCACAAGCCCCATATAAATGAACTCAGGAGAACTTTACTAATAGTCCCATTATGGGATTTTCAATCACTTTTATCAACATCTCCTGGGAGAGAGAGGGAAGTTCCTGAATAGCTGGCAGAGGACACTCACCTTGTCACCTCCAAGCCAGAAATATTTTCCACCACCAGGAATTTCACACACAAGTAACTAGTACCTTCCAACTCTGCATAACCTGACATTTCAAAGTGAAGGGAAGGCCTTTCCAGTCGCATATGTTGGCTCATATTTAACATTCTCTATTCACTTCCAGCCTTTAATGTCTGAAAATTTTGAGGGAATCCCAAGACTTTTCTGAAGCAATGTAACATTTAGCAGTGTTAAATGTCAACATTCCCTGAATCCAATATCCCACCAAGTACCTCTCTCAAAAAGTCGAACAGCTTCCATCATATACGGCACTAACAGACGGTTTACAATAAACCCTGGAGTATCCTAGGAAAAATAAAATAGGAATCCTAAGTAAACACGCTTTACCAGAACTATACTCAAAAGCTACATGACAAATGAAACAGGAGGATGAAGACACTTATTGTAGCATTACTTAAGAGACTCTCTGAACTGCATTTTTCATGTCACTTATCCGGTCAGTATTAAAGCATAAAACATTGTGAAATTCAAATAAGGAATGGCACATAAGCAGTCATCATGACTGAGCACAATAAGACTACTACAAGCCCAAAGCAATTAATCTTAAAACAATTTAATGTGGACAGTCTTTTCTTTATCAAGATTCTAATGATACAATTTCCTGAAGGATAGGAGAGAAGCAGTTCTTCCCTAGCAGGTTTTTTTGTGTGTGTGTCCACAACCAGAAACACTCCTGACTAAATAGTCTACTTCTCCCTCACTGCTCACTGGTGACCCATACTTTTGAAAGTTAGGATCATTTTTACAGCAAACATCAACACTAACAATGAAAAGATAAGACACATGCTATCAGAAGGTAACGAATACAAAACTTCTTTTGCACAAGCATTTATCAAAAGCAATAGTACAAACACAAGAGAAAGAGCTTTGCAAATATAGCGTTGTTTTGTATACTACTACTGTTTCAGATGTTTATTATTCATTCCATTTTATCTCAATATTTAATCCAGAGAATTCCAAGCAATGTTTCTTCCATAAGCAAGAATTTAAAGAAAGTAAGTTCAGGAGTGAATACTGCATTATTCTCTATCCAAGCTAATTTATAACAATTCATCCTATATTCTACACATTGCATACTGCAAAACTGTGACAGAAGCAGGATAAAAGTCAACTGGGACCACAGAACAATTTAGCCAGAATTTAGAGAATATAGCCAGAATTAAAGAATACAACCAGAATTAGAGTCCAACATCCAGATGTTGAACACTGGTAACTACCAGATTGCAGGCCCTTCTTATGAGCAAATGTCTCCTGGGAGCTGTGAATCTCAAGGCAGTAGCTTGCATAAAGCTATCCAGACCATAGCTTAATGGATTCAGAAAAAGTGTGCTTTGGCAGTAGGGTATTCCTCTAGAGAAGAAAACCCAAAGCTGAGAAGCAATGAAGATTAATATGCTCCTAGTTAGTGTAGTTTTAAGAAAAACTTGCAATGAGTACACACCATGGAGGATTCATGCAACTGTCTCACAGTACAAGAGGCAGCAGTCTTGTCTCTGGCATGGCTAAAGATGAGCTCCTGCTCATGCTCTCCAGTCTAAGTTTTTGCAGAACTTGGAAAAAAAAGACTCCATAACAGTAAACCCTGATGCTTGTGAGTTTTGCTGCTCCAGACAAGTTGTCTAAAGTCACTGAACTTTGAAGACTTTGTGGTAAATGTGGGTGTTTTGTCAAACTGCTTTTAAAAGAGATGACAAACTGGACAAGAAACAGCCTGGAAAGTTTTGAAGTGCTCTTACAGCTATTCAAACCCACCTCATTAAAATTACCAGTCTACAAGAACAGACCCTCCAAACACTATACAGTCAAAACCTACTCACCTTACAACTGACAGGACTCTTTCCTACTGCTTTACTGAAATCCACTAGTGATTCAAAAGTCTTTTGGCTGGTCATTGGAGTCTTGATGACCTGGGTAGAGGGAAGGCAGAGAAAGCATAAGCATATTTATGAGCAGAATCTCATTTCCCCATTACAGCAATGTAATCCAGAACACTCTTCCAGACATTCAAAGAATGTTTTGCAAAAAAACCAACTTCAATGGATATATATGTAACAGACACAGAACACTATTTTAACAGCATTTCACAATTACGTGTTTCTTTAAGACACTTTCCCACTCAGCCACTATGGATGGATGGTAAAAGGGACCATTCTTTGTGAGCACACTTAAGAGATTACGGTGTATCAAAACAACTTTAAAAGCTACATAGTCTCTGTTGTCTTGGGAAACACAAAGACATCACTCTAGAGAACCATTTGAACAGATGTAGTTCCTGATATAACAGGTCGCAACAGCTACCCCACCTCACTACAACCTCCTCTCAGGAAATTTTAGGGAGTGATAAGGTTTCCCCTGGGCCTTCTTTTCTCAGGCTAAACACTCCCAGCTCCCTCAGCTGCTCCTCATGTGAGTTACTCTCCAGACTTGTCACCAGCTCTGTTTCCCTTCTCTGAACATGCTCCAGCACCTCAGTGTCTTTCTTGTAGTGAGGGGCCCAGAACTGGACACAAATCTTAAGGTCACCAGTGCATGTACAGGGAACAATCACTGCCCTTGTCCTGCTGGCCATACTATTTTTGACATAAGCCAGGATGCCATTGGCCTTCTTGGCCACCTGGGCACAGCTGGCTCATGTTCAGCTGCTGTCAGCCAGCACTCCCAGGTCCTTTTCCTCTGGTCAGATTTCAGCCGCTCTGTTCCCAGCCTGTAGCACTGGAAACATTGAAACAAACACGACTGACTTTGCTTCAAAAGTCACAAGGCAGTTAAGATTTCATCTCCTGGCATTTTCTATTGATTCCTACACTAGTAGCAGCAGTTCTTATGAATAAGCCTGCCTGCCTGAAATGACGGCTATAAACAGCACCTCTGTTGGCAGTTCAGTGGAGAATTCTGGAGCCTTGAGACTGAAGAAGTTACCTCTGTCTCTTAAACTTGCCCCTCAACAGAGACTGCAGCACCCTCTAATCACTAGAGGTAGCTAATTCCAAATCAGAACAGCTGCAAACTGAGATCAGCTCTGTCGATCTAACAGAAATCCTACTGCTGACAATTGCACTGCTGGGCTGCAGTTGTTACTATGATGGAAGGTGATCATAATATCCCCTGTAAGGTGTGCTCACAAGACACTCACCTCCACAAGCTTCATCATAGGCACAGGATTGAAGAAATGGAGACCACCGAATCGGTCCTGCCTGGTGGTTGCATTTGCCATCTTTGTGATTTGCAAGGATGAAGTGTTGCTTGCAAATATCGTATGCCTGGAAATAAGAAATATATAGACTGCATCAAGGACAGTAGGAGACTGAGGCACTAAACAGAAATATTGGTTAACCATCCAAGAATTCTCAGAAATATCCCAGCAGTTTATCATGGTCCTTTTGCTGAGGTCTAAGCACAGGAATGACTAAACAACCACTGCAAAGACCGTGTGAGTTTCTGATTCCCGAGGAATTATATTGAATACTTCTATTAGGTGCAAGAAAAAAAGACTGCACAAGTAGAAAATTTTATTTAACTCCCCAGATCCATTCCAGGTAATTCCTTCAGCAATCCTGGAAACCTAAGGGTATTTTTATTTGTTGTTAAACACATTTACACAGTTATTGAAACCCAATCATATGCCACGTCAAAAATGCACTTCGGAGTCTTACGGGAAATTTGCAATCTACTTTGTTTTAAAATGACCAGTGATAGACATGATGAGCAAACCTACCAACAGAGCAAAGATTTGATGGGGAAAAAAACAGAGAAAAGGTAAAATCTGCCATGCATAGGACACTGCAAAGGATACACAAAATGCCAAGAATTTTAAGACATATATGAAGTCTTTTTCCAGACTTAAACCAGATTTACTAACTGCAATTTATAATGGTTTGGGTATTTTGTTTGTTAGGATTTTTCTTCCCAAAAATATCTCAAAACCTCAACAGCTCCACTATAGTGACATCACACCAAAAACTTACAGAAATGGCTTTTTCTTCAAATCACAAAAATCAGAAACTAAATTAGAGATGAATACCCACCTTCCATTCTGGGCTGCATCCTACTATCCCTTCATAAAGTTATCCTACTAGACTCAACAAATGTTTATCTACATTGATATTTTGCTTACATTGTACTAAGATGTAACTGAGCTTTACAACAGAGCTTTCAGAAAAATTATGTCCAAGCCATGGGGACATCTTAAAGTGGCATTAAAAGAAAACATTTCAGGACAAAACCACCCACTTTGTTTTCCATTTTTTATTATGTTATCTTTTTCATTATAGTGAAGGAAATAAAAAATCCTGAAAATTCCTGTTTACTCTTCTTACAAATATTCTTTTGTTATCTCTCCAGCATAAAGTGGCTTTACATTGCTCTGAGGTGAGGTACTAGAAGGAGCAGTCTGAGTTTCATAGTTTTGACCTTGCAAGGTCAGTGCATACAGAAGTCACTTATCCTCACCAAAAAATTGCCACTGTATATAAATATTAAAATAGTCATATAAAAATTAAGCACATTGATTTGTGAAATATAATCATTGCTAGGTTTATATCTGAGTTCAGTAAGAGATATTGCCTCAGTAGCTCTTCTGTGGGTGAATACTTGCAGCCTCATACAACATAAAGCCTTGGAAAAAAGAACAGCATTGAATTTGCACTGTGAAGAAGTGCATTTGAGTTACACTTTCTTCTCTGACCAACCAACTGATTTCAGTTGAGTTTAAAATAGAATTTTCATGCCTCTGTGACTTAGAATTACACAATCCATGCTTCAGGTGACAGCCGAGTTAGGAGGCTTTGGAAAGCCAGTACTAGGGAAGCCATAGCGATGGCTTTCCCAGCACCAGTGTGCTTTCTCTTGGTGCCATCTAGTGGCTCAGAGGAAGACGTCAGAAACAGAGCCCAACACAAGAGAAATCGACCATTCCAATAAACCCGACTCATACAGTCCAGCTGCCTTACACAGCAAACACTGAACAACGCTTCATTTTGGAACAGTTTTATAACATATTCATTCTAACACAGTGAACAGCTGAAAAAATCTGGCCAGGTCCAAGCTGAGTTTCCACATCTAAAGGTAAATCCTAGACCAAGAAATACTGATGGGTATTCCCACATCCCACAAAAAAACAGAAAGCAAGTACCAAAAAGTTCTTAAAGTGGATACCCAAAAGTTCTTTTGTCATATTTGTTATGACCCTGTTCGGAAAAGTGCTGCAGTGTCTACAAAATCCTTGCCTGACCTTTTTCAAAACGAAAATGCAAGACTGACTCCATTCAAGAAAAGGAAAACAAAACTGAAGAGAGGGTAGCAATGCTTTAGTCTGCTTCAAGGATGATGACCATGTAACACAGTAATATATATCAAATATGGTGAGTATAACACTGAGAAGAATAGAACATACACAAGGAATTTTGCAATGCTCCAAGAACATAAACCTGTATGCTCTCAGACTGATGGCACCCAAGAAACAGCATCCACTATTTCACCTGGACAGTTACCCAGATGAAAAATACCCTGAGTTTCCAAAGTGCTCTGGGGTTGCCAAATGCTCCTGGCTTATTACATTTGTCTTAAACACTTAAGAGAAATTCTCCCCCCACTCACAAATACAACTTCTCTCAACAAAAAAATAGCTTTCCCATCCCCTACATTTATAGATCCACTTTCAGAGGAATTACAGTTATTTTATAAGAAAAGGAAGAGGAATTAAGTTAACTGTGCTCTGTTTTTTCAATGTAATATTTTAGTTTTTTGCACTCACCAGGCTTATTTATTTTCCCTGGAGATGTATTCATAGTGCAAAAATGGGAGATGAACAAGTACATGTTGCAGCTGAGGAAAAGCATGAGCCATGAAATACAGCACAAAAGAAGAAAAATGCAGGGTTTCACAAAGCTTATGTTTCACAGGCAGAATTCATCATCTTGTCAGAACACCTGTCATACCTAGCCCCTCAGATTTCCAGCTGCTATCATCCACCTCTGTGGTAAGTCCTGAGATTTGAATGAAGCCAAGTCCTCCCTCCACAGCAGCCTGGTCTTTCCTGGTCTCTGCCTGTAACCCACACTTCAGAGGGCCATCAATGCCCAGAGCCCCTCAGAAGCAAAGCTCCTCCTGAGCCTCAAAGCTGTCTTTAAACAAATCCTGTCTTTGTTACCAATTAACCACAAGTCTACCACCCCCTACTGAGCTGACAGAACTGTTAGTCCATATAATAGGTTTGTAAATTTCGAACTATTCAGTCTTAGAAAAGGCTGTAGAATGCTTGCACTGACATGGAGAGCTTTCCATTCTAGCACAGTACCATGTGGGATGACTAAAGCCTACGGCTTTCTTCTAACACATGGAAAAACACTAGACGTTTCTGTCTTTCCCCATATTACTCACGTGATCTGCAACTCTATATTCTCTCACAATTACAAGTTCCTTTTTATATCCAATAGCTAATATTTTAAACATCTGACTACTAAGTTCCACTATTTTACAGGTTTTTCATCTAGACCTTCTACACTGCAACCCATTTTCTTCGCCATTCACTTCACTTTCCTTTATCCTATACATAAGTTACCTGTATGTTTATAATAATTTCCAAATATCCTCTTAAAAGGAAGGCTTCTTGTCTTAGTCATTTTTCCCAACCCTGCAAAATCAACCCTTTTGCAATGGGCAGGAGCATATTTGAACAATTTCCAGTATCTTTTAACACTGTAATGTAAAATTCAATGTTTTACAGCAGCTATGCTGATGAACAGCTCAGACTTCTGAAAAATAGCCTCAGGTGTTCCAAACACACATATTTTCAAATGAGTCCCTATGTCCAAGTCTCTATGCCCACATTTCCTTGCTGACTGGTTTTAGACAGTTTGCCAGTTACTACAGTCTAATTTGCTCATTAAATACTCGAACAACCAATGGTCTGTTTGCACAAAATAAGCACAATCCAACCATAACAAGGTACTCTCTTAAATGTGAAAGGCAGCTACTTTCTTTTCTGTGTCAGGGCAATGGCAAGTTACCCTGTGCTCAGTACATGGCTGCTTGTGATCATTTACTGTTTTCAAAAACACCAGGTAATTTTAATTACTGACAGTATGAGAAAGCCTGAAAATCTCCCCAGGCTGAAGTCAACTAATGATAACATCGTTTCTCCCCTGACATGATATTCAAGGCACAGCTTGCCCAGTTGACAGGCTAGACAGTCTAGAATACCTCCTAGCCAATACCCCAGACTTACTTGCACTAGTTAAAATCTCAACCTGCAAGCAGTCAAGGTCTTGTGGTCCTGACTCATCAGTTACAAGGCTCAACTTCCTGAGTCTGCACGCTCACCTTAACAGCATTTTTGGGTTTGGATAGAATTCAACAGTAGCTTCCAACAGTTACCAAATACAGTTCAAAGACATTTTCAGGGACTTTAAGTAACTGAATGAGTGTTTACTAAAATACCATTTACCCTTTTACACCACACACAATAACCAGCAATGAGCAGTTTCCAAACTCTTGTAATACAAAGTAAACTTAGTTCATTTAAGACACTATTGAGCTGAGACTTCTTAAAACCTGATTATGTCAGGTGTGCTGAAAAGAAATTCTTTATCACCCCAATTCCCTATTTAAGTATGGGAACACAACATTAACCATAACCCACAACAAGTATTGTACTGGAACAAGTTCGTTTTACTGTTCTGCATTTGCAGTTGGATTTAGATTTGAACTTGCCAAGTAGATGGGCAACCTTAATGACTAAACACACCTGGAACAACAAATGAAGCAATGCAACAAGCAAATGAAGCAATGCAACACACCTGAGAGTGTTTGGAACTGCACCTAGCACAACAAGTATTCCACACCAACATGACAGTCTGGAGCTAGTCTAAGAGAGAAAAACTCATTTTTAAATAAAGCAGCTAAGAAAATAGAGAACTAACTGCAAGTATAAAAACAGAAAATAAAATAGTCTGAGTTTCAAAATGTAACAGGAAAAATACACATACTCTGGGGCAAACTTATCCAGACTCTTGAAGAGTTGATTTTTAACTTCCAGGTTCTCCACAATGGCTTCTATCACCAGATCCGTGCTGTGGACCACTGATGCTGCGTCTGTGCTTGTTGTGAGGTTCTTCAAGGTCTTCTTAATGAACTCAGCACCAGCCTGAAACATTTTCAAGATGCTGTAATGTCTGTTTACAGTGATTTAATTTACTTTTACATGAAAACCCCCTTATGTGCTCGGGTGCTTTTGACCCCCCCAAAATGCAGGCAGTCTGTCACATTTCCAAACCAATGAGAAAGTTCTAAGTGTGTACAGGTACGATGCTTTCCACTGAGAAAATTTTCCTAGCCAATCAAATCTGGTTTTGAAGCAAATACAATACTGTTAAACACATTCTTTTAGGAAGACCATTTGCTGCAGTCCAACCTTCAGCACAAGAGGCTGAGTGATCACCTGGTTGGTCAATCAGTAGCTACAGTTTCAGTGCAAAAGTGGGGAAAAAAATGTTTTCTCACTAGTAAATCTGTTGACATAGTTTATGAGGGCAGAAATCAAACAGAAATGCAAGACTTTCAGCCAAGGGTAAATGGAAACATAGTACCAATAAAAAAACTCTACATGGTAGAATATCATGTCATACAAAAAGTGCAAGCATTATATGGACAGTGTTCTTTTTGATTAAAAGACTCCCCATAATTATATACGTACACTCTACTTACCCTGGCATTTCCATACTCCTGAAAACAAGCCCTTTTCACTCCCTTTGCCTGCTGCACCATTTCTCTGTGAGTCATCAATATCAGTATACATTGTATATGTTAATATGTATCAAAAGAAGAAACGAAACTGCTGTGGAGTTTAGAGAAACAAGCACAGCAACAAGTAACCCTTAGGACACAATGTTAGACACATCAACAGCTCCTCAGTGGCTCGCTGTATGCAAGTCTTACTCGGCAATGCAAATGCAAAGTTATACATCTAACATGTGTCACTTGAAATGCACTCTCATTTCCTTTGCAGTAATCCTGTGCCTAAGTGCTAGGAGGAAAAAAAATAAAATAAAAAAAGACTCCTTACTCAGGTATTAAGATAATATTGTTACTATTTGCTTTTGGACAAAATGGGTGCATTCCCAGGGAACCACTCAAAAACTGCTTGCTATCAAGTTAGGATGAATAATTTGACTCCATTTCACACTTAGCATCTGTTTTAAAAGATCACTAAGTTGGTTTAAATCTTTATATCAAAGCTGGAGTTTACTAAGGAAAGGAAACGGGGTAAAACATCTTTCAACCTCCCTGAATTAAAAAAAACCAAACTGAAAATCCAAGTTCTTTAGCACACAGTGAAGAATGTTTTCTTTTTAAACATGCTCTATAATGCATAACTGCAATATCAGAACTTCAATATGGCAGTTTTTATTCTCCCAAGTTTTCCTAGAGGAATAAAGAAGATGTCAACCTCAGGCTTATCTGCAAACTTCTTCTTTGTCACTCTCTTCAGACTCTCTTCAATTCCTTTTGTGGACTTTTTAAGGATTTCATCTGACTGGTCTACTAATACCACAGTGTGACCACTGGCTGCTGCAACCTGAAAGTTAAAAAAAAAAAAAAAAAAATTCAACATCAATGTCATAAAACAACCAACCATATTGACTTGTGTTGACAGACAAATGCCAGGCAATAATTAGGCAAAAGAGAGCTAAAGAACGTTGAACTAAATGCACTTTACTAGAAAAATCATAAAAACCTGTACACAGCTGGGGTGAAGCTGAAGGGATAAAGGTCTCAAACAGCTTGAGGGAAAAGGAAAAAGAAATCCCTCTTTCCCTCACAATGTCTGCAGAATCTTGTGTCTGAAGGCATCTAAATTATGTGGCCATGACTACAGAACAAATAGCTGTCTTGAAAGGAACAAGCAGCTTAGCTGAGATCCTTGGATCTTGTAAAGAAAAAGGGCTGTGGAAACCAAAACTGGAACGCAGGCAGGGTGAGCAGGTGGCACAAGGGATGACCAACCCTGGGTCCCCAGAACACAGCTCTGCTGTCAGGCCATGAGCATGTCCCTGCAACAACAGGAAGGTGACAGTGGAGCTAGGGAGCAGCAGTGAACATTTGGCACTCCAGAACTCTGCACAGACCGGAGTGGCTGCAAAGCCTCCTTACTACACACCTGGTACAAACACTGGCTCAGCTACAGACAGCCCTATTGGATTGCCTTTTTGGTTGGTATTTAAATTAATTTCAAACGTCTAATATCACTTTCTCATACTGCATCAGCATATTAAAAATCAGCTGTTCATTATCTGTTACTTCACTATTAATTTAATTATGCTCCTCTTGTTAGTGAGCAACAGCCTACCTCCACTTTCAGAATCCCTGAACTAACAGGGTTGTAATTTAGTAACTGTGTAAAACAGATGTTAAACCATGGTTCCACTGATGATTTTAAAGTCACTCAACTTCAGAGCAATCTTTTACCTTGCATTTAACCTTACACCTGGCAACTAAAAACCCTCATGCACCCACAAGACCTACTCCAACAAAGCTAGCTGAAATGGAAAGTACAGATATCTCACGAAGAAAAGCATGGTGATATTCTCATCCAATTTGCCTACTAATCCAGCAAATAAAGAAATGCCAGATTGCCTCTGGAGAACAGCAATAGAGCTTTAACAAGTGGTCAGTCTGCACATGGGCATTTCTTTATCCAACTTGGTTTTTTATTTTCACTATGGTTATCCCATAAAAACACCTGAATCATAAAAAAACCACTTAAACCAAGCTTGTATTTCTACTCCTAACACTTCATCTGCTGCTGATTATTTGTAACAGTGAAGCAAGACCCTTCAATGTTCAGATGAAAAATCATTACCAAGCACGTTTATAAGAGATGCTTCACTGAGGATCCATTTGTGACACCATCACTGACCAGCTGGTGAAAAATCCTAGAAAAATTAACACCTCCCTTTCCCCACCATATTTACATGGACAGGAAGGAAGAAAATGAGACAAGATCATACCATCTCCTTGCAACTCAAACAACACTTGCCTAGACTCTACCATCCAATGATCTTAAGAATGCTAAAAACATGAGTGCTGAGGAGTCAATTAATGCTTTTCTCATACAGAAAAGCTTTTCACAGGGCAGAATCAAAAATTACAGCTTTCAGCCATACATTTTAGCAGAGGTTTGCTTCACCTGACGGTATGAAAAAGCAAGCAGAGACACAGTTTCTTAAGTGTTCAAAAAGGGATGAAAAGCAGCTTTATCAACAGGGTGCAGGGGAGACACCACTCAGTGTTACAATGACCTCTGCTTTGAGATAATTTTGGATTGATAAATTGGAGGCAGATGGTCAGCAAAACAATCCTGGGTCCTTAACAGTATAGAGGCCTGCAACCCCTGTTACTGTCAAATAGCAGACATGTTTCTCTTGACAAGCTGCTGTCTGAAAAAGTGCAGTCTAACAGAACATGAAGATCAGCTCACTTTCCGTGGAAAACTATAAGCTTTGCATAGTGTGCATCTTCCTCAAACATGAGAACAACTTTTCAAAGTTGTTCTTTGATGCTTCCTTCAGTAGAAGCCTCAAGCTCTACTATCAAGATACAGAGGAGTGTTTTTATCAGATAAGAATAAACAGCTAGTTATTTCCTTAGAAAATAAAATAAAAAAAAAACAACTCTATATTCCTCTTGCTAGAGATTTGCCAGGTATGCAGGAAATCTTCAGTTCTGAGAAGGAAACCTATTAATTCATTAAAATGAAGAACTGCTATTCATGAGCTGCAGCTCCAGTCTCACTATCCATTTCCACTTGGGGATGTCTGCCTACTTCCCTTACTCTTGTGAAGTTTGTGAACTACGCTGGTACCCTGGGCAACAGGCTCTTTCTCTGAATTAACTAAGTACCTAAATTTTAGATCACTGAAAGGACTGTCCAGTTTCATGTCCCAAAGCTATCAAGTTAAAGGTGAACTTGAAAGCCAAAGGCCTGAGATCAAACTTGCAATGGAAAATAAGTCCTATTTAAATATTAACCACTTCATAATTCTGAATATATGATAGATATATGCTCATTTTAGTGCTGCATTCTACTGGGAAAGTGTCACTTGATCTGCTCCCTTGGCAAGTTAGAAGAAGCTTCTTTCTGGACCAACATTTTCCAAATATTATTACACACTGTTTACAACTAGTCCACGCACTGTCTTAAGAACCACCTTAAACAAATTAAACAAGCAGCCTTGGTTCCTCTCGCCAACCCGTCTGAAGACGTGCGGATTAGCAAGAGGAGGAGAAGTGTGCAAGCTGAGCAAGCAGAGAGCAGCAGTACTTTGTACCCCGCCTCGGCAGCAGTCGAGCCCAAACGCGCCGCAGTCCGGCAGCGGAGCGCAGGGGCGCGTCCCGGCCACGGCCGAGCGCCAGCGCAGCCACTGCTTCGCACACGAACACAGCCTGGAAAGGCACAGCGCGAAGGAGTTTGAACACGGACTATAACACATTCAGAGAAGCGCTGGGAGGGTTGTTTTGATTTGTTGTGGGTTTTATTAATGTTGGTCCGCCGGCAGACCGCTCGCCCTCCCTTGCCTCGCCCCTTCCCGCCCGCGGACAGCGCGGAGCGCAGCAGCACGGCCGGGCTCGGCTCCGAGCGAAGAGGCCGAGCGGAGCGCAGGACGCGCAGGGGGCGCAGGAGCAGCAGCTCGGGAGGGGCCCGCGCTGGCCGCAGGGCTCGCACCGCGGTCCCGAGCACTCGCCGGGCCTCGGCCGCCCCGCGGCCGCCATGGCGCCTCCGCTCCCCCCCGCCCCGCGGCCGGGCGGCCGCACCGCGCTCACCTGGGCGATGCCCGCGCCCATGAGGCCGCCGCCGATGATCGTGACGTGCTTGATGAGCAGCTTCTTGGCGGCCGCCGTGGCGGCGTCGGAGGAGGCGGCGCGCACGAAGTGGCGGGTGGCGAAGGCCATGGCGAAGGCGCGGAGCGAGCGGCGCGGCCGGGCCGGGAGGGGCGAGGGCCGCGCTCCGCCCCGGGGGGGGAGGCGGCAGGTCCCAGCTGCCCGCCGAGGGGAGAAGCGCGTTAGGTCTTTCACCTTCGCTACCTCTGATTCCTTAAGAGCCAAGCAGCAAGGCCAAGGTCAGCACTGCCCACAAGCCGGCGCTGGGCCGGCGGCCGAGGCTCCGCTGATGCCCGCCCTTTGTCTCAGAGGTCACCGCGCTGCCCTCAGCGCTCACCTTCCTGCTGCCGCCGCTCATGCTCACAGAATCGCAGAATTATTGAGGCTGGAAAGACCTCCGAGACCATCGAGTCCAACCCATGACCAGACACCACCATGTCAACTGGACCATGGCACCAAATGCCACATCCAGGCTTTCCTTAAACACCTTCAGTGACGGTAACTCCACCACCTCCCTGGGCAGCCCCTTCCAATGTCAATGTCAAATCACCCTCTCTGTGAGGAGTTCAACCTAAACTTCTCCTGATACAGCTTAAGATTCTGTCCTCTCATCCTGTCACTGGCTGCCTGGGAGAAGAGGCCGACCCCACCTGGCTACACCCTCCTGTCAGGGAACTGTAGAGAGTGATAAGGTCTCCCCTGAGCCTCCCTTCCTCCAGGCTGAACACCCCCAGCTCCCTCAGGCTCTCCTCGCAGGACTTGTGCTCCAGACCCTTCCCCAGCCTCTTTGCCCTTCTCTGGATACTCTCTAGCACCACGATGTTCTTCCTGTTCACATCATTAGAAGCTCTCTCTCCACAACAAATGTTTCTTGACTAGAAGAGGACATTATTTCCAGTCTAGCACAAGATATATAATAAAACAACAACAACAAAAATTCTTCTGTTACAAACGCTAACAGCTGAATCATATCAGATGCAGACTGCCCTGATTTTCCATCTAATTTGTTTATCACCAGAAAAACCTGCACTTCAAGTCAGCAACAGCAGCAGCTGACAACACAGCAATTACTACTTGAGTTAGCATCAGGGTAAACATTAAGCAGCTTGTTTTATTCAAATAAGTAAGTGTTGTATTCTCATATCTCTGCACTTTGTACCACAAATCTACCTCAAAAAAATTCATTTGGATTAGGCAGGAGCAGGAAGTGGCTGTGGAAACAGCTTTACCCAGAGACTCACCCTTACTGAACTTTGTGTATACAAATGACAGCTGAGTGGTAATTAATTAATTTTCCTAAAAAAAAAAAAAACAAAACCACAAAAAACCAAACAAACCCAAAAAAAATAAACAAAATCAGCAGTATGCCAAGTAACCTGCAACCTGAAGCCAGGGCATAAGACACAAGATTTCCACCTACAGCTGTTGCTCCCGAGTGCCCAGCTCCTGGTTAACACCAATGTTGATACCCATCTCTTCCCCAAAAGCACTTCAGTTGACTCCTGCTCAGCCCACCCCCTTCCATGAGGAAGAATCTCCTGCTTTCCCCTGAGGCCTCTCGGAGGCTCTTTGCCCTCTACTTCAGGCTCCCCCTGGGCACCCCTTTCCCCCTCTGCCCTCCACCTCCCTCTACGCCAGGAGTCCAAAAAATACTACACCTCAACTTCTGCCCAAGATTTTCTTTCCTGCAGACTGCACATCTCCTGCTGACAATTCATATGCTCTTTATCTTCCTGATCTCTACCCTTCCCTCTTCTTTTATTCTGGGTAACAGTGTTTTTAAAACATAATCTATCATTTGATCATAACATGCCTGGCAGTGTTATTTTCCTAATTTCACTTTATTTCCCCACCTCCTTCCTCCTCATCCAAAGCATTTTTAACATTTTCTTGCTCAAAAGCTTTTTCTGCAAGATGTAAGATGCCAAACACCACAAGTTCAGTAAGTGGAACTCATTGAAATGACTACGCAAAGCTGTGAAACACTCACTTGGGAATTACTTTATTCAAAATAAAAACACATTGAAGCAAAGTAATTTTAGAAATAAAGTTAGTTATTTACAGCATTCAGAAACAGTCACTCACTTACATGGACATATATTTTTCAACAAGGAATTTGAGATGCTTCCTCTGCTAAAAAAAGACAGCGGGAGGATACATTTACAAACACAAACCAAATCTGCTACCGCTTTACAGTTTGCCAAAGATGGCAACACACTTTGAAAACCACAGAGATTTTGTTGCCTTTATGCTATTGTTTAGCTATTTTTATGGTATCCTGTGAAAATTTCAGTGCACCTGGAAGGTATGAAAGGCAGGTCTTTATTGTCATTTCCAACAGCATCCTGTATTCTAGCAGACCTTGACATGGTTAGAACTTCTCACCAGTAATTTCAGCTTGTCGCACGATGCAGCATTTGATTACAGGTATCACCAAAAAACACATTCTCAAAGTAGTTTTTGTAGAAGGCTAATTTTTAAAGGATAGTTTTCAAAGGTGACATTTTAAACTAAACTCAGCAGGCAAAACAAGCACTAATATGTACAGTTTCACATACCAAGGGATTATGTGAATAGCATCTTCTTTGGAATCTGTAAAAAAATACTAAAGTGCTTTTCAAATGTGTCCTCATTGATTAAAAGGACAGGTATTTTGTACAAGTCATCAGTTGCACACCAACATCATTATGTTGTTTAAGGAGGCATTTCAACAGAAAGATAAATATTATCAGCACTTAATTTTAGCTTCTCAATTAAGCATAATTTTAGGATTTCCAGACAAAAATCCTAACTCTATAGAATGTACTTCTTCATTGGAAAATACAAAATTAAATTAAAGAAAGTGCTTAATTCTCCAGTACTGTGACGTTTCAGAGCAAGTTCACTAGCATTGGTATCAAACTCAACTTTATATTGTACTAATTTTTCAAAAATTTCATACCAAAAAACCCCAAACCCATAAGCCTATACAGTCCAAAGCTAACCTATCTAAGAACTGAAAGTTCTCACACAAACAGTGGGAGAACAACCAAATACATAATTCTGAAATTAAGGCACTCTGTTATTCAAAACAGGTAACAGAAAACCTTAATTTAAATGCAAAATAACTATCTTACAGTCTTTGTTAGGCACTACCTGGATTTTAAAACTTCAAGGTTAAAAGTGACAAAACCAGACATTAAAGCTGAAAAGTTGTCTCTTCTTTCACAATTTAGGTTTAGTTTCTGCTATGGAATACCCAATTCTAAATGACATTCAAATTCACATTCCAGTCTTGTAAACTTGACATTAGCAGGGCTCCTGGTACTCTCTAGATCTCCAGTGAGGGGAAAAAACATCTTTAGAAGAGTATGTAAGAACTTAATTTATGTGATATGAAATTCTGATAGATCAAAAGGAGTGCAAAGAGATTTAAGAATGATTAAGAACATCAATTTAAAGGTTAATTGTTACATATTCCCCCCAAAAGATCTCTTTCCATGTTTGAAATACAAGGCAAGAGTGAATGCCCTGCTCTGAAACAATTTACATGAGGTTTCCTTGGCAGCTGGTTTGACAGTGGTTACCAGCACTAAGATTCTGCATGTGAAAAGAGTAAGGTACTGATACACTAATACTATATGAACTACAGATATTTTTACTCTATAGGGAAGGTAACAGAGAGAGGCATTATATTCAAACCTCAAGTTTGTCAGCTTCCTTCTGTTCATGGTAAATGTGTAAGGCCTTCACCTGTACTGCTGGAGTGACGCCCTATTTGAAGACTCCAGTTCCCAAAGCCAGAGGTTGTGGCAGTACTGTCCACACTGCCTGTGGATGAAAAACCTGAGTGCAAGCCTTGACTTCAGGACTACACATGTAGCGTTGTCCCCAGTGAGCAGCTGCTGGCCTCGTCCAGCCTGCAGCCACTGCTGCCATGAGGGAAACACTGAATGCCAAGAGGCAGCACAGATGTCTTGAATATGTTTGGCACCAGAGAGAACAAACTTCTGCTGTTTCTTGTTAGAGAATTCCACTCTAGTTTATATTCTGAGATAAAACATCTGCATCCAGATACTGCATACTCGTTTCCTGTTGAGAATATGGCATATCCAAGGATTCATTTGGCCTTAAATCCTGGGTTTTCAGAGTTGGTACCTGCTTTTTTATAGTGAGCCCTGAATGTCAAGGATGCTTGGATCCAGGAATCCAGACTGATTTGATCCAACCTAGTACACCTATGAGTTACTCGCAAAAAAGAACCCTCCAAGGTTAAAAGTAATGTCATTCATTAATTTCCAAAAAGTATATGTAATTATTTAAGCTCAGTTACAATGTTTCTTTACACAGAAAATGCTAACAATCTCTCATTCATTAATACTCTTAATATTACATGATGTGCTTCATTCCTTTGGTAAATGAAATGTTTATGTGCTGCTTTCACGATTTTTTACAATTACCATTTGCTAGATATAAATGTTATAAATGTATATTGTTATAAATGTAACAAATGTTTTGGACCATTCTTTCAAATCAACATTTGACTAACTGATAGTAATAGACAAAGCTTAAGCCCACCAAGTTTTAATATCAAATTAAAAACTATGCTGTCAGTTCATTTGTGGAATGCAACAGTTGACAAAAAAAATCTTCTCTTTCCAGAAGTCTAAATGGATCATTCTCACTGGCTAGGAAAGCCTACGCAGTTGGGGTTTTTTTCTGGAAAGAAAGTAACAAAATGAGCTAGAAATAAAAAAAAAAAGAGCTGCATTTTAAAAGTGCAGTATTTCTGTGCTTAATCTTTGTTGACGTCGCATCATTTCTTCAAAGCTATTATGTTGAATGGACATGGAGCTAAAGTTAGACCAAACCTTCCCTCCATGGATGGTTTTGCAGCATTTTCAGGGTACAGAAAGGTAAAACTTTGCATTAGACTTGCAAAAATCAAGAACAGCTCCATTTTTGCCAACTGCTCTCCCATGCACACACGTTTACCTACAGAACAGTTAGAAGAGATGTATTACTGGCTTTATACAGTTGACCTGTTTGTTAACACACATGTAATTCCTGTGCTACCATAGTCCAAAACAGGCTCAAACTACTATTAAGCTATGAACTCTGAAGCTCTGGCCTCCTGCATTTGAGTCTAAGCTTTGCTCAGCTGTACTACTTCATATTAAGAGTATTTACGTCCACAGCAAAAGCAGTATCAAAGGACAATTTATAATTTCTGTCTGGTGACTAGCTATTTAGGAACCCAAACCATTTTGCCAAGCCACCAACTGTGATAATAAATCTACTTCTGTAATTGGTCCTATGTGCAACTTTTACATCTCCTACCCCCAAGGCCCTATGATTGAAACACCACCACCCACCCACCCACCCAACTAACGACTTCACGTGGATTGTCTTACCCATTCCAAAAGGAATGAATGACTCTTTCTTTATTAGCTGGCCATTTTCATCCAGAAATCTTGATGGTTGAAATTCATCCGGCTTCTCCCAAATGTTAGGATCTCTGTGTACTGACCACAGGTTGGGCACAATCACACTCCCCTTAGGAATAGTATATCCCTGGAGCACTTTAAACAAAAGCAGAGACAGAGATGTGACAAGTTGCTAGAAGGAAACATGGGAAACATACCATTAAAAAGACAACTAGAAGATGTCACAAAAAATTATATCGATCCCTAGCTGCGGGCTGCAAATCTAGCAAAAGCTTAAGGCAAAGGTGATCTCTGCTACCCTGCTTGAGTCAGAATCACGCCGGCCTGAGGAGCTGGAAAGACATCAAGTTACACCAACAGCTTCTGCAGAGAGAAAGAAGCAGCAATTGTCAGAAATGCACTCTGCAGCATGTCAATGCAGTGACCCACTTTCCTCCTGCTCCTGTGCTGTCACAGAGCCCCACCACAGTCAAAGGATGGATTTTGAATTGTTGTCACACAAGGGTTTCAAAATGATTAGCTTCATTTCAGCTTGTTGCACCTCACTGTCCTGCAAAACAAAACATTTTAAAAAGCAGATCAATTCAGTAATGGGTTTAAAAGACAAGTATTGCTATTTCACACTGACTCTAGCCAGTGCTCAGCAATATTTAGAAATCACATTGATGAATTGGAAGAGAATTATTTCTTAATGTTTTCTGTACATGTGGAGGTCAACGGTATAAGCCTTTAGCAAACCAACTACTCTAAAGTGATGTTGTCAGACCTCTGTGTCAGAATGCCAAAAACAACTCTGCTGTTTCAGGTACAAAGGTGGAGTCTCAGTTGCCAACTATGACTAAGCACATTAGTCAGTACCAGCTGACCCCCACAGAAGAAATCACTCAAGATTAGAAAAATCCTGCTGGATGTCAGGTCAGACATGCTTCTTACACAGAGGAGTATGTCAAGGCCACCTACTTCCTATACAGAGCATTTTACATATTTGTTTTACAGATATAATATGTAAATGAGATCATCGTAAGTTATCACTAGCTGTCCCATCAGATCTGCATCCCCAGAGGAAATGGTGTAGTAACAAGTCTCTAGAAAAGCTTACCAGCAGTTTCTGAGGCCATTCGAGGAATTGAAAGGGGAACAACCGCAGTCATTCTCTGCACTTCCATAATGGTTGCCTCTGTGAAGGGCATTTGAGCCTTGTGAGCAAGAGAGGGGACTTTGTCATGTCCTAGCACTGCTTCGATTTCTGCATGAACCTTTCCTATTCAAAGGAAGCAAGGAAAATAAAGAAGTCAAAAGACATAATACACGAGAAGACATCATCTCAATTTCATCTGACTATGTTTGCTTCATTGTTTACAAAGATTTCTCAAAGATTACTTCAAGATGTCATTCACAGTTGAAACAGCTATGCCAACATTAGCCTTAGGAACAGACTCAGTTAAGATAAAAATGACCAAGCACAATCTTGACAACTGTCAAGAGTAAAGGTACTGAAATGACAGACATTGCTAGCCCTTTAGTATTGGAGAAGTACAGGAAAAGTCCTGCTGCTACTCCAGATGTATTCATAATCTTACTGCAGCAGTTTACCTACATAGTAATTTGAATGATGAAAACATCAAGCTTTCTGCTCTGCAATTAAAAACTTCAACAGTAAGAGAACTGCATGCAGTGTGTGCCTGAGTGTCAGGTGATGGGAAAGTTTTTCACGCAGCTGCTTTAGATACTTCATTCTGGAGCAGGAATTCTGGTGCTGTTACTGCAAGCATTGAAGCTATTTAACTCATTCTTGCCATCTCCTACTTTCTATTTACAGAACCTAAACTCAGCTACGTCCCATTTACCCCAAAGACAGCAGCAGATGCTCCTTTCCCACAAAGTCCTTCTGCAAAGTCAGAAATGTTCATGAGCTTATCTACTTTCTCATTCATGGAAAGCAAAAAATACCAAACTATTTACTTGCCCCTTTCACTTCACTGAAGGCTCAGCATGCAAGTAATTCTCTTCATAGAAGTTTCCAAATTTCAGGATTTGCTTCACCTATGTATATACAGGATTATGTGCCTTTTCTTGCAGGTAACTTGCAATCTGGCTACACCACAAAAGACAATCTTGAAAGAGGAGACCTTGGAACTAACCTTTAATCAAAAATAATAAAAGTCAGTTTTCATTTTCTACCCTTTATATCCTGCATGCGTTGTGGTTGTCCTGCTTGCCTTTTCCAACCAAGCAGCTGATACTCTGAGTTTTTGGTCTTTTCTCCTCTTAGCAGTGATACAAGATTAAATAAAAGCTCAATGAAAAAAACTGTCCCCACTTCCCGAGCAGCATCCACAAGTGCTTCCTGAACTGTGTCTAACGAGCCGCTGCTGCCACCTACTGGGTTTGCCAGAAGAAAAGCTCATGCATTAGGAACATTATAAAATACAAAAAATACAGCAAGGGATGTGCTGACAGCATGGCTCTCCAGTACCTTCTTTGTGGAGGTTTGCTACTTTTATTAGGGAGATACTATAGCCCTATATTCAGGCACGCATGTCCACAGTAATCTAAACAAATAAATAAAGTTTTCAATAGATAACAAAAAATGAAAAAATTAAGCTGTCTCATGCTGAATGTCACACCAATGCTTTAATCCAAACGACTCATTTCTATACGCTATAATAGAACTGTACAGAGAACTATGCAGAGGAACTATACAGAGAGCAGCCAAACTGCTGCTCACATTACCAGCCGCAAAATGTAAACTTCCGCAGTCTCTGCAACAGCATGTTATTTGAACAGCTCCACTACTTTTCACATATTTAAAAATCTCACACATCTTCAGAAGCCAAGGACCAAAACAAAGTCAGGGAACAGAACAAACTAAATACGTGCCATGACTTCACCATATTGTCCATACACATCACTCTCTATTTCCCTGTAAAAAGCAAAACTATTTTATAAAGAGAAAAAGACTTTTTTTTCCCTCTGATAGCCCTTAGTTTGCCTTTCCATGTCTGCAAGCAACTTTTGCTACTTCTAAAAGATACATGATTCAGGTATTTTCTCTAGGGAGGAAATACATTTAAGAGAAATGTATTACTAGAAATAAACAAAAAAGAGGCCCATACGTAACTCCAAGGTAATCAGGATGTAAGGAATGGGATACTAAAGGTGATACACTCTGGACTACTGAGCATATTTAGATTACTTGACAAGAGCCACAACATAAGGAAAGGGGAAATCAGACAGAGGTAACGAAACTGTTAAGAGGTCAGCAGAAAAGTGAAAACTGACCAGCACATACACATACAGTACCAGGCAGAAGAAAAAGAGGTTAAAAAACCACAAAACTCTTCTAGATTCCATTTGTTATCTAATCCATGTAACTGCATATCAAGTCAAGCAGTGATAACACACAACATCAAAACCAGAAGAATAAGCCTATGCAATAAAAGTTTACTTTACATTTGTCGCCAGTGAACTCTCTCTCCCATGTACAGTACTGGTGCCCTGTTTTGCAATCTTTTGTCAACAGTTTGGTTGACTTTGTGCAATAAACCATGATCTTGACCTATTTAAAGAGATTTTTCCAGGCAGATCCAACTGAGTAGATGAGACTACTCAGGGTCATGTCCCACTTAGCTTTGAACCAAAGACAGAGATTCTGTTAACTCTCAGGGCAATCTGTGTCACTCCTTTGCCATGTTCACAGGGCAATTTGTTTTCCGAGTATCTGATTGGAATTTTCTTGTTGTCTCCACTGCTTCCCTTCCCTCCACTGCACACCTCAGGGGAGACTGCCTTCATCTTCTTAGCATCTTTTGATCAGATAGTTGTAGACAGCATAAGGTTTCCCCTCAGTCATCCTTCCCTAACACTGAACAAGACCATTTTGTTCTGCCTCTGTTTTGTGGTCACATGTTCCATGTGTCTTCCCCCCCGCCCCTCATCATGCCCCTCATCATCAGCAACCTACCCAACTACCATGACCACTCAAGACTGATGGGGAGAGGCCCTCTAATGACACTGGCAGATGGTGCTGTGCATTTGTGCAAGTCCAGTTTGCTTAAGCTGTCTCTGATTTGATCTTCCTCTACAATAGGTAGTGTTTCACTTCCCCAGACTCTGTCACTAGACTCAAGAACCTCCCTGCTCAGGGAGGCATAAAAGCAGACCTTACCACTCCGGTCTTCACACATCTTATATCACTACTATATGCCTGGAATGCCACAACTGCCAAAGTTTTTCAAACGTGCTAAAGTTTTTCTGGAACTGCTTGGGAAAGATAAAATTGTCCAAAGACAGAAGAAATTCACAGATTAAAGGGCCATTTAGCACTTAATATATAGCACTAACCTAGAAACCATGCTAGCACAGCAGGATAGAAGATCCCTGCTGGATTACACACCAACCTTCAAATTATACGTACACACAAACCATTGGCACTCCAAATGATTTCTTCACTGCCACTGTTTGCTTCTGTTTCTGAGAATCCATCTGGAGCTTTACAGTCTGGAATAAATCACCTAGAATAAAATAATCTTACCTTGTACTTCAGGGTAAAGAGACATGTAGAGCAGGCACCACAGCAACGTGTTGGAAGTAGTATCTGTGCCTGCGATGAAGAGGTCACCAATGATAAAAAACAGATAATCATCATTAAAACTGCTCTCCTTGTTGTTCTTCTCCTCTTCCGCATGGATGAAGTACATATCAATGAAGTCCCTGGGATTTGCTGCATCCAGTGTATCCCTGTGCTGGGCAATTATTCTCTTCAGAAAAGCAGTAATATCTAACTCAGTTTGCCGAAGCTCCCGGAAAGGCCCAAAGGGAAGGTAGTAGAGCCAAGGGAAGATGTTGACCAGGATCATGTAGCTGTTCACGCTCAGCTCCAGGGCGCGGGCCATGTTCTTCAGCATCGTCTTGAACTCATCATCTTCGTAGTTAAAACGCTTGCCAAAGGCCATGGAACAGATAACATTGGACACTGCATTGCGAATGATTGGGAAGGGATTAAATGAATCCTTTCCATGCTTCAGCATTTCCTCCTTTATAAAGTTCAGCTCCTCAATGATTTTAGGCTCTAAGCTGTGTCTCCCTACTCCAAAATGACGCAGTGTTGAGAGAGAGAATTTCCTCTGTTGCTTCCAGACAGGGCCATAAGGTGCAAAAATAACACCTGAAAGGAAAAGGGAGAGTCTGAAACCAAAATGCCCAGTTTTCAATAAGAAATAGACAGGCCTGCAACCCAAGAGCCAGAAGAGAGGGAAATGGTAACAGCAAATCTCCCCCAAGCACTTGGCTAGGAGCTAAAGGAAGAACACAAGGTTCTTTATAATAGCTTTTGGAAACACTGTCTCTCCTTTTCCTAATCAGTGAAATGAATATCCAAGTTACATCACTAGTTCATTACACTTTGCAAGACACAAATAGATCGAGAAGAGGGAAATGTTAGTCTGGGACATATGTTAGATATAGCCTTTTCTCCTCCACATCCTGAGACATGAACTCCTTCAGCAAGGCACAACAGAAGACATTAAAACACAAACTGATTTGCATTTTTTTCCCCTTCATGTTATACAAACTTCTCAATACTTTTTTCATGTGTTTCTATTACAAGCGAGCTTTTTCTTTATAATAAAAATACAGGATACTCACACTGGGAGAAATACACTGTGAGAAAACTGGGAAGGTGAAGACAGGTTCAGAGACACTTGGCAAAAACCTGCTTGATTTGCATCCCAACAGTTTTGATGGCCCTAGGCAATTGCTCTGCATAATTGTGTCATTATGAAACACCGTTTAAATTAAATCCCTATTACTCACTTACAAACAGAAACATCTCTTTTGTTGAATCAAAAGACCACACCAAAGACACCACAAGGTAACAAATACACAACCTGCTATTTCTAATGTACTCCATGGTTAACCTGAGAAAGTTTAGTCATCAAACATGACCTAGTTCTGGATTTGTTCTTCTAGTAAAGTGACACTACATTGTTTTTTTTCTGAAAATAAAAAGTTACTTTATAAAAGCAACATCAATTCTTCTGTCAACTGCAAATCTTAATGTTGAATTTAAAAGGAGAAATGGCCATAAGAAAACAGAAGTAGTATGTAAGTACTGGAAGATGCACCATGTTTCAATATTTAACATTACCTACATTTCTATTACAAGTTAATGTTCCTAGCCCCTAATGCTAAAAGGACACAACACATGACCTAGCTTCAAACATCCTAAACAAGAACATTAGGAAGAGTCAAGACAAGCCCAGAATCAGCTGAATTTCATCTTCTCTACATGAAGACATTCCTTAGGCAATCTATTCAAACGCCCACTTCCTGGTCCTTCAAAAACAGAACCAAAAACTTTCCAGATTTCCTCTCTCAACTGTTTCCTGTTAGCACTGGTGTCCTCAAGTAGGTTAAGTGAAAAAACAGGCGTATTTAAGGCTGAATTTGCCCATGAACCAACTTGAGTTTCCAGGGTTTGTAGCTGGGTTGTGAAAGAAACATGGATTTCTTGGAACAAAACCATTTCTATCCCTAAACAAATATTTCCAAAACACGCTATGCATCCACAACCTCTTCCCTTTTTTGTTGTTAGGAAAATGAGGTTTAGGATCCAAATACTTTCATAAAGAAAACAGACCTATTGTCTTGAAGGTAAAAGAGACTCCCCTAGCCCCACAGAAAAGCTAACACCAACAACACACCTCCCCCCACCCAGTGAGCCTCTCCAGCAGCCCTGCAGAGAGCGTGGGTGTTTTCTGATGTCCCCAAGCCCCAAACTGCTGCACAATACTAATAACTGATTTGTAAACTGGGAAAGAATAACACAGGAGAGAGACTAAGGAAGAAGAAGAGCATAGAGATAGAGTAACATAGGTAAGAGAAGAAAGCAAACTCTCAACTGCATCACTACCAAGCTATAATAATGGAACAGTCCTTTGCTGATTTCAGAGAAAATCTGCCTGCCCTAAAAGGTCACGTTAGTCAGCACAGACATCTCTACTTTTAAACCACCCCCCCCCCCAAACAACAAAAAAAACCTCCCCTGCAAACAAACTAAAGCAAAGCAAAACAAACAAACAAAACCAACAAAAAACCCAGAAGGAAATACAATAATAAATTCTCAAGCAACAATAACCAGGACTTCATGCTCACTATAGGGGCCTAATTTCTACGAGCTGATAATGAAACCCTTTCAATACAACCAACAAACTCACATAACCAGAGAGTTCATTTTATTCCCCATTTTAGATGGAAAAGATTAAAATCCTTACAAGACACACATTCTGGCAAAGGCTTACTTCCTCTCCTCCCCCTCCCCCCGTTTTTTACTGCTAGCTCTAGTGTTGCTACAATACTGGGAACATTGACAAATACAGCAGTCATGACACTTAATAACATTCAACTTCTGTATTGTCAGACATCCACATCTGGATATGCACAGGGCAGGGCTATACAGGCAGATAACCACACAGACTCCATCTACTCTGCAGAGTCAGTCTTTGTTGCCTTTCGTAGCTATAGAATACAAAAAACTAAAAATACTAAAACCAAACCACAGAAATCTCTTTTCTCTCCTCAGTCTACTATTTCTCTTCCTGCAGACATATGTGCAGAAGACTTCAATTAAGAATTGACCTCTACCTTCTCCCTTAAGTTCTTATGGCTCTTTTTATCCAGCCAAGAAGGCCTCCCTCCTTTGCTAATCAAGTTGCTGAAATGTAGTATTTGCCATTTCTGATACTTCTACCTGCTCTCCCCCAGGCACAATTATTTTATTTGCATCTTATACGCAATAGAGCCACAAAGCTCAGATAAGCCCCTCTCTTTTCTACCCCATACCTGGCAGGGCAGCTCAGGCTAAAGACAAAACTACATCAGCAAATGTAGCTTACAAGAAAATAGCTCTGTAAGCTCATATCACTTAGCTCACTTACAGAACGAAGGAACCCAAAGAACCCAAAGACATGTAGGAACCCAAAATGGACACTAAACCTTCCAGAGCTGTAGCACCCAAATTGTGGGTGGTAGATCCGAAGTTACACCTCATCCTGCTTTTACTGTTCCCTTTCCTAGTACATACTAACACAACTGTCACTGTCCTGACCTGCAGCAATGCCTCACCCATGAACTCCTGAAACTATGCTCAGGAGGCTCCCAAACCAATCTTAAGAGGCCTCCAGTTTGAGTGCTGTAACCCATCTACCTCCTTCATGAACCACACACGAAAAAAGCAACACTCATTAGCACCAACGCAGCATCGCAGAGGTTCAGTCATCTCCTCATGCCACCACTAAACCCAAGCCAGCACCTGACAGCATCTGTAACTTCCACTGGCTTTTGGAGAACCAGCCTGCGGGGGCAGTGGCCCTCCACTGCCCATATTCACCGACTCTTCCCTTTGTGCACTCAGAGCACACCATCTCTGAGGTGCACTCTACAGTACTCCTGCATCTGTGGCAATTCAGCGTGCTGCACCAGCTAACACAAGCACTACAGAACAGCTAGGGATGTTTTATGGACAACTGGGCAGAGCACAGCTATGGTGACTTTCCAGATAAAACCAAACCAAGAAGCAACACACTGTCCCTGCCACAGCGCAACACAGACAGGCACCGTCCATGGGCTTGGTTGCAGCACGGTCTGGCTGTGGACAACACGCTCCTGGTACTTTCAGCTCTCCTGGAGCACCCACTGGTGGAAGCTGCCAACTGCCCGGGCTACTCTGCTTCACCATATTCAAAAAAGTCTGACAGAGAACAAGAAACAGATGAAATTCATGGCATTTAAGGAAAAAGAAATCTGCCGTGAGCCTGAACATGACATTTTACAGCACTGCTAAAATTATCTAACTCCTCTACCCCTTTCCTCCTCCAGTTCTTGCTAAAGTACTGTACCTAAAAATACACATGATAACAATGTGCCAGTAAGATCTGTCTTGGACCAATATCATTAAACCAAGATAATTCATCTTTTTTTTTTTTTTATTCTTTACACTGATTTCAGCAATGGTACCTGATAGCATTTTAATAAACATGACCTAGGTCCCTCACTTTCTTCTCCTCTTTACTAAAGCAATTCTGGTACAGGGGAAAAAAAAAAAAAAAGAAGACAAATGTTTCAGGTACTTAAAAAACAGATTTATCTAGCCTTAGAAAAAATATAAGTTTCACAACAAGCTAGCACACTAATAAGCCTTCTGTTACCTCCTAAACTGAAAAACACCTTCTAAACTGAAAAAGAGTGAGTAGATTTCCATAAACACTGAGATCCATAATGACTTAAGAACTAAACATGAAGAAATTCTACCTGCAGTATTGCAATCATGTGTTTAAACTCTTCATGCCTTTTTTTTTGGCAAAAGCTAGTAACTCTCCTTTGAACTCTTAAAAAAAAACAACAATAACAAAAAAAACCCAAAACCAAATCCAGATATGCTCAGTAAGCTTTGACAAGCAGAATAACACATTCGCAAACATCACAGCAGCAGTAGTTTGCAAGCGGGCAGCCGTATCAAGCAGACCATGGCACCAAGTGCCATGTCTAGTCTTTCCTTAAACACCTCCAGGGATGCTGATTCCACCATCTCCCTGTGCAGTTCACTCCATCGTCAAATCACCCTTTCTTTGAAGAAATTCCTCCTAATGCCCAACCTAAAATTCACCTGGGGCAGTTTAAGGCCATGTCCTCTCGTCCTATCGTTTGCTACCCAGGAGACCGACCCCCTCCTGGCTGCACCCCCTTTACAGGCAGTTGTAGAGAGCGAGAAGGTCTCCCCTGAGCCTCCTCTTCAACAGTCTAAACCACCCCAGCTCTCTCCGCCGCTCCTCAGTCCCTTTACTGTACACAGATCTAAAGGGATCAGGCATTTCAGCCAGCCAAAGGTGCTCTGTGGCGCACAGTACAGCACCGCCAACTTCACGGGGATGCTGCACGTCCACCTCGAGCCAGGGCGAGTTTCTCTCTGAGTGCTTTCTGTCAGCAGCAGGGCGAGGGACACAAGCGAGGAGCAAAAAGCAAGTAAATGGTTCAGTCCACAATTCGCGGGAGTTATTTATAAATTTCGGCAGAGCAGCCACGGTCCCGAGCAGCTCCCGCTCCGTATCGCTCCTAAGCATCACCGTGGACATCGCCGGGCGTGCGGCAGCTCCCGAGCGGGGCTCGGGGCGCCCCCGGGCGCTTACCCTTGTGGTGGGTGATCATGAGGACGATGGGCACAGAGGGCCGGTCGCTGAACACGTCCGCCTTCTGCACCAGCGCCTCCCGCACCGCCCCGAAGGTGTTGAGGATTATGATGGGGCGGTTGCCCACGAAGAGCCGGAAGACGCTGCCGTACAGCTTGGTGAGGCCGGTGAGGAAGACATGGGGCGAGAAGGCGGGGGAGAGCCGGTCGCCCTGCACCTCCACCGCCCACCTGCGCAGCAGCGGAGGCGGCAGAAGGGCGAAGGCGAAGTTGCCCACGAGCGGCCAGGGCGCGGGGCCCGGCGGCAGCCCCGACAGCTCCCGCGGCCGCCGCCGCAGCAGCCAGTAGCAGCCGAGCCAGCACAGGGCCACCAGCAGCAGCTCGGTGGCCGTGGGCGGCCGCAGCAGCCACGTCCAAGCTGCCGGGCTCGGCACCGCCATCTCCCAGGGCTGCGGGAACGGCGGCCTCGCCTCGCTACCGGCGCGTAGCGGTTTAAGATGGCGGGGGCGGGCGGGAGGCGAGGCCGGCGGCGCCCTGACCCCGGCCTGCCGGGCCTGGGGGCGGGGAGCGGGGCCACGCCCCGACACCGCCCCGCAACAGGGGACAGAGCCGAAGTTTATGGAGGGTGAAAGATAAGCAAGTATGTCGAGCTCGTGCAAAAAAACCACCAAGAATAAAAAACAACAAAAAAGTGAGCACTCCCCTCCATCCCCCCCAGGACTTGCTTTGAAATGCTCCTTACGCAAACAGCTATTTTTTCAGCGGTTTAGAAGGGAAGGAAATACAGATGATCCTTCTTCCCCCTTCCCGAACACAAAAAACTGGCAGTTCGAGGTAATACACCGAAAGTCTCTGTTTTCGGACCCAAGGACGAACCTAGAACCATGTCCCAGCTCTAGGTTCCATAACTGCTTGGCAAATGCAGAACAGCACAGAGACACTTCGAAGAGGGCTACTTACATTTCAGAGGAAAAAGCCGTGCAGCTCTCCTCCTTTGCCCCAAATAAAAAAATAAAAACCCCCAAACACAAAACACACCCAAACACCTCAATCCCCCCGACCCACCCCCAAGTGGTTTTGAGGGTAACTTTCCACACCCTATAGTACACACCTTAGTGCACTTTTTCCAGCTGATCAGCAATAAAAAATTTAGGCCCTACGAGAGGTAATTAGATGTTGAAAAACACCACTGTATGGTCTTCCCAATAATTTGCTGCAGCATCAGTGGGTTTAGTAAGTGCTCTTGCTATCCCCTTGGTAACAGAGAAGAGTATTCATGCTTTACCCACAATGCTCCTTCTTTAAAGTGATCCCCCAAAATAAAAAATGCACAGAATAAAGTGCTTATCCATTAAATAGGGTGGTGTTAAAAAAATTATTATTTTAAACAGTTGAACATTCAGTAAAGATACTGACAAGTTGCTCGTAAAATAGTGGCTGAACTGTATTAAAAACGTTTTATTGCAATTATACAGAAGTTACAGCAATTTCAGAAATACATAAAGCTTCAAATGGTCACGGTCAGTTTTCCTCTAAACAATTAAGGCAACTGTCTCTTTAATCTAAACAGCAAACAGACATTTTCTCAGCCATGAATTAAACAAAAGAGAAAAACTAAGAACAGATTTAAACTGGCAGAACAGAATCCAGCTTTTATTTTGTCCATATTTGGCAGAAATTCAGTGGTTAATTACAATGTGCACCAATAAAATGCATCTATTAGAAAAAATATATAAAACCAGGTGAAAATTTAGCTGAACTAAAGACATTTTAAATCTGAGTCTCAAAAAAAAATTAAATTCTGTAGTGTGAAAATAAGAAGCTAAACTATTCAGCACAGCTGAAACACATTACTGTTTTTGCCTGTTTTCTTTGTAGAAGAGTAATTTAGCCTCACTTCCTTCTCAGTCTAGTCAAGAACTAGATTAAAAAAATGCCTTCCTTCCCTATGTATGCAGTTGAAATGTTGGTTTCAGTGGCATATAGCCAATTCTAGGGTGTCCAGAGATTAAATTCCACATAAAATGAGATTAATTAAAAAATTTTATCAAAATTAATGTGATAAAATGCAACTTTTGCTCTAAGATACCAGTACATAAGTGGATGTTTCAAATTAAAATAATAGTTGTTGCAACATTAAAATCAGTTTCTCCAATTTAAATTATAACCAAATAGCCTCTTTTTAAAGCATGAAATTAACAGCAAAATATATCCAAGTACTTTACTAATATTCTGCATACCCCAAAAAACTACATATACAAGTTTTAGCACTACAGTGCTTTCCATGGAAATTATTCCTCCTCAGTCCTAGCATCAGTGTAATAAAATGCACACTCCCTTTAATTCTGCACTTAACAAAAAACTCTATTGTCCCAAAGTGAGGAATCAAAGCATTTGGGTACTCCACTTTTAACAGGTCAAAAACCAACTCTATGTAACAAGCAAACAAAAATCCCCACCAGAGAAGAGACTGGCATAAAAATAAGCATAAAAATAGAATAGTTCAAAGGAACTAATTTTTCTTTAAAGATAGCCAAGTTACAGAGTTAAGGCCCAAGCAGAAGCATTGGAAGTTTAATGAACACAGTAAACTCTTGAAAGCAACATAATAGTCTTCTCTCAAAATTTATCTTAGTCTTTGAATCCTGTCAATGCTTAGGACTGTTGACTAGCTGTTCTCTGCAGCTGCTGACTTAGCACCCATTCTCTTCAAGTACGGGCTGTGGTTTTATATGCTTTATTTGAGCTTGCAGGCAACTTTTGGAGTTTTATTTCCACAGGCACTTCATTCATAAAAAACACTCTTCTTGTCAAAAGCACGTTGAAAATAGCTGAAAGTTCTGAGTTACACTAGTGTACTGAAACATGTTTCTGTAACACAGCAGATACTAAAGCTAAAAAAACCTACTTTTGGTCAAGTGCATGTCACATGCTTGCAAAGGTTTTGTTTTTGCAGGGCATTGAAACATGCAGCCATTTGCCTCAGTATTTCCATAAATATTGCACTTTTTTTGTAAATGGAAAAAAATACAGTCCATTTTCTCTGAAGCATCTAGTAATCAAGATAGGAAAGTTATATTTCAATGTGGCTTAGGACTACTATGGATGACTTTGTTCAATCTTTGGCTTTTCCAAGTGTCCTACTCTTAAAGCAGGCACTGAGACAAGTAGGAAGACAATCCAGACTATTGTTACTAGACTATCCACCTTCACTCAAAAACCCCACCCAGCCCTGGTTTTATCCTAGATGGTGGGCTTGTTTCTGCCTTTAATTAAGTTACTCTAAACATGGAATATTCTTTGCACTGACACACAGGTTCCATCAAATAGATCTTAGAGAAGCCCGTTTATTTCTTGAAGTACTAGGTGCAAGTGATTGAAGAGAATTTATTCTAGCATATGAAGGACAGCAGCTTAGTGACCAAAGCCTCAGGGTGCAACCACTTCAGAGCAGACAAGTGTGTTGCAGTGTCACCAGTGTACCTGGACATGGCACCCGCTCCACACATTCATGTGTCTGGATCAATTAAAGGCATCATGCTCATTTAAGAGCCAGCTACAGCAGGATTGCCATACCTGTCACAGGCAGATACTTTCACAACTGCAAGCTGGGAAGGAAGGGGCCTTTAACAAGAACTAAAGGCTCGGTATTCTCTGTGGATAGGAAGTCCCAAAAATGCCTCTCTGCAAGATCTGGAAGTGCGCTGTCTTTCATTATCTACAATAAAATCATAACCAAAGACAGGAGGGAAGGCAACAATAGCTTCTGCAACAGAAGGCACAAGATAGTTTTTCATCTTAAGAAAAAGTTGCATGTGAAGCTTTCAAACAAAGCTAGAAAGTTACTTTGCTCTTTCACAATATAAACAGTCTAGTTTAAGGTTCTTTCATGTGTTTTTATCATGTCCTACTATGAACTGCCTTGAGAATTATGTTTTCACTTCTGTTCTTTAGATACAGTTACATGGTCATGTTCATCACAAGTTGTTTGAGTTTTTTTAAAAAGTGTCAGCATCTACACTGCATAATCAATGTCCTCCTAATACAACTTTGTCCATTTCACATCCTTTCCTCATTCTACAAGCCTTCAACAGTGATGAAGCCAGAGAATGATTTTCTTTAAACTAGCCTGTCCCTTAATCCCACCTAGCACAATTCTTACATTTTAGACTGAGTTTCAGAAGATTAGCTATCCTGAAGTGTATGAAAACTTAGAATTGGACATGTAATTTAGAATACTATACACTCCTAATGTTTTCCTGCATTAAAATACCGTTTTTTGCAGTTTTTATATAAAACAGAAATAGAAAAGGGTTGTATTTATATAAAAAGCATTTGGAACAGGCTTAAAATGTAGAGAAATTTAGCTTTATTGAAAAGGTGTCATAACAGCTTTCCTTAGTGTTCATGTGTAATAAGAGAATACCAGCTCTTAACAGTATCTGAGATTATTAGCACCATAAATGGATAGAAGGTTTTTGATTTTTAAAGATCTGGGTGGTCATGTAAATAGTCCAACTGTATTCATTAGTACACAGGCTGACCATAAAAAATTTCAACTTGTATGTGCCAAGTAAACTACGTAGGACAATTTCTTTAACATGTTTTTACCAAATTCACAGTCAACAGTGAAGTGATCATGACAGACAGCACCTTTGAAGAGAAAAGCTACAAGATGCTCCCGTTATTGCTTTTTTTAAAGTACAGCTAGTGCAATAGCTGGTTTTGGTTTGGGTTTAACACAGTGAACAGATTGCAACACAAATCACAGCCTAGCTCTAGTATCTCTTGCACGTATACAGCACACCATAACACTCAGTTATCTAACAAAGTATCAGCTATAAAGTGTCATCCTGGAAGTTTTACAACATGAAAGCCAACTCTTGCTAATTGTGAACAATTCATATGAAATTTGCAGTTTGCAAAGATCAGCAGAAACTACAGCACCGAAGGTCTCTCAATTTGTTATTGTAGTCTGCTGCACAGTGTTTGCAGAACTGGATCCTAAAGCTACAGAACAATGCCATCTTACCAGCTTCTCATCATGCATGCATTACAGCATTCTTATATTACCATGTAGGGTTCCTCAGCAGCCAACACCCTTTCTTGCCTAGTTCTTCCCCAGTTGAATATACAACTCCAACTGACATACAGAGCTATGGATACACAGGATCCAACCTAGGAGAAGTCATGCAAGAAAAGCTGTCAGCTGATAAGGATGAAACCATGTTGCAGCCAAAGTGAGGTCTTGTGCTGTTTTTGGGGAAGTCTTGAGAGTTCTCAAAGTCCTATGGAAAGCACAAGAATCACAGCCATCAAACTATTATTTCTGCTTTTACTTTCATGTTCCTTGGTACAAACTCTAACCTAAAAACCTAGCAGAACCTTTTTCACATCTCACACATGTTCTCCTGAATCACAAAAATAAACACAAACGAAAATGTGCTAAACGTTTAAGGAGCAAGAATTGATTCCTGAGGGGGAAAAAATGTATGTCCTAGCATGTTAGGTTCTGAAACTAGGAGCAAGAATTGATTCCTGAGGGGAAAAAAATGTATGTCCTAGCATGTTAGGTTCTGAAACTAGAAATTATTTTCAAGTACAAATTGTGCAAAGATGTGTCTGACAAGAATGCCTTTCGGCTTTAGGGTTAATTATGAGGCCTTTTCAAATGTTAATCCTACTCTTCCCGTACTGAGCCATTTAGAAAAGACAATTAGCAGGCGTAGTTAGACAGGAGTCCAAAGCAGCACAGGCTTCAGCATAAGCAGCATTTTGAACAGCAACAAACTATAAAAAAACTGGAATGCCAACCCAGTTTTACAGAAGTAACAAAGCACTGCTAAGTTCCTCAAAATGTAAGAGGGGTTGGAGTTTAACAGTATTGCTTAAGGCTTACACACAAAGACTTCAATGGTAGAGGTGAAAGTAAGCAGAGATAAATCTCCTCTTGATATTCTCAGTGCTCCAGCCATCTTCAATGAAAAAAATAACAATTTAGAAAGCAAACAGGCCCACTCATCTTAAATGTGACTCTCACTCGAAGTAACACCCAATTGTATGTTCTGTTGAATTAGAAGGCACCTCTCTGACGACTGATTTTACAGAGATCTGCCTTTTCAGCCCCGTTTATAATTTTGGTTTGTAAGTGACCTTCACGTTTTAGGTATTGCCACCTTTAGTACTGCGCTGTCAGTCTGAAAGAAGCTCAAAAGGACAGGTAAAGATTGCTTACAGCTGTCTGTACTGTATAAGTACAATGTGGTTTGCCTTCCTAGAGAAGCCACTGTGTACTGAATCCAGTATTGCTTATGCCACAGAGACCCCTCTCCACACACATGTGCCTGCATCATGCCTGGACCCCAACTGTTTGAGATGCTTTTATTTCAGACTCATTTCTGACCACCTTTTCTCTTAATTAAAAAGCAACCACCCCTCCTCCCCCAGTCATCTTCAAACATATTTCAGCAAAGATGCTTTGTGAAAATTGATCTCAATTGGCACAAAGGAGATTTTTCTTCAGTAATTCTTTGCAGTGTCACAAATGCTAACCTCCTAAAGACCGTATTATGCTGAGAGAAAATGCAAGAGCTGACATTAATATTATTTAGGCACAGCTTGAAAGAAGAGTATTTCTCCTAGAAGAAACCCATGCACAGACACCTTAGGTACTGTATCCAAGGGATCTGCATTTTTCCCATTGACATTTACCAGAACTAAAACCAGTTATGTTTAACCATACAGACAGCAAGTAAAGGACAAAAACATTCACTCTTCATCTAGCAGAAGGACTGGGTCAACAACTACATAATCATTTGAAAAAGTGCAAACATTAACTATAATAGCATAATACAGCATCTTCTTTCAACTATAATACAGATAAGACTGCATGTAGGATGCAGCCAATATAATAATTCAAAAAGCCACACACTGCTCCTCCCAGTAAGAAGTGGTCTGCCCTCTCCTTCCACCTAGTTTGCATCTTAAAGGTTTGTACACAGCCAAGAGCCACAGAAAACAAACTGCTACCTATTGGCTAAACTCCAAGTCCTTTGCAATTAAAACATTTTCACTGAAAACAAGTCAAACCTCTGAGTTTTTAATCCCTGATTTACAGTAGAAGAGAAGGAATCCTCAACACCAGTATTTCAGACACACAGACCACACAGTATCGTTACTTCATATTTAAACATCATTCAGGCATTGAGTGTTTTGCTAGGAAAGATGAGTTCAGAACTGAAATATGCAATACATAAGCTACCTGTATCCAGCCTGACATTCTTACATGCTACTTTCTAGGTTAATAAGATTTAAACATATGGTTAAATCCATGGAAACTTAAGCCAGTTAGAAAAAAAGCTTCAGTATGTTTTAAGCATTGCAGCACTTTGTTACGTTTTAGAAACTATTAGTGACAGCTTGAAGTAACAACTTACAAAAAACTGCTAATAATATTTAAGTACTTTAATCCCCAAGCACCTCTCACTGAGCTGGGTTTTGTTTTTATATTGTAAGTTATGGATGAGAACCAGCACAGATACACAGCTGTACTGTTGAATGACGTGCTTAATACTGCTGCTTCCTTGTAAGTCTGGGGTTTTCTCTGCAGAACTGTTACATAAACAACTCAATTCTACATTTCTTAGAAGTTAGGTGTAGCTTTAGCTCAATTTTATGTAAAATCATCTATTTCAGTGTTTTCATCTTCCTTCCTTTTCCTTATAAATACTAGAACAAGAGCCTTTGTCTCCATTCTGTTTCACAGCACTTCTCTTTGGATTCTAAGAAGCATCATAAAGTAGCACATGCAGGCTTACTTATAAGCAAAGTTACTTCACTAGCATGGTAGGATATTTTTCTCATGAGCACTTAAGCAGCAAAATTCATTTGAATGATGCCTAACAGGAATATTTACTTTTAAGATCCCTCTTCTCAGTAACTGAATTTAAGACATTGATTTTACAATGCCTGGAATAGAACACTTCAATACAGAAGTGTTCAATCTTATAGTATCACTCTAATTTTGTGTGCCCATATAAGAGTTCTAGGTAAATCCAAAACATGTATATTGTAAAAGTATCACGATGAGAATGGAGGTTTATAACTATTAGATCTGCCAGTAAGGAAAAATGGTTCCAGTTCATCTGACAGCTTGGACCCATTTTCAAGATTACCCCAGGAATCTTTAAGATTCAAGGTTTATGAGTTAAAAAAAAGAAAACAACCCCAAAACAAAACAAAAAAAACCTCCAAAACCCCACTAACAAACAAAAAAAACCAACACAGAGCAATGGGAAAATTCATTTAAAGTTAATGGAAAGACTTCACCTTGCACTGAAGTTAATGGATCCATTTCTAGAACAGTAAATCATACTTCACATCTACTGCAACAAGAAAAAGAATTTGGGTTAATACCAAACAATTTAGGATAAACTGTCTAGCCAGAGGCTACTGATAGGAGAAAGCCAGAGATTGAACAGATTCCAATTTAAGAGCCTGGTAAATGGATTTGCAATAATCCAATTAAGAGAATGGTCTCTCATCTCTGTAAAAGACTTTCCAGTTCTGTCTCTGTTGCTGAGCTTTATTTCTCTATTACATGAAGGTAACGTGTTTTAACATAAGTATTTTTTTTTTTAGTTTCCTTCTCTCCCAACTGTTTTTTTGAGGAGGGCAGCAAATACAGTAGTAGAGTTCATAGCAATGTTCAGCACAGTTATTTTTGCTACTACCCCACCTGTGGCGATCTTTCCAAGAAGAAAGCAATGAAAGATGACTAACATTTAGTACCATTTACATCCACATGGGAGTGCTAAGCACATACCAAAAAAAGTGTCCATTTACTGTGCTTTCAAGTAGACATTCATCATTTCTGGCATTAGAAGTAGGCATCTGTAGCATGACCACTTAGCAGCACCCTTCTTTAAATGCTCAAATTAACATTTTAAAATCCAGATTTAAATGTACATTAGCCATTTTAAGAAAGCCCATCACCATTTAAGTCATACTGATAGGTCAGGTGTACAAGTGTAGTGCTTTTTTTAAGTGTCTGTAAAGTTCAACATGTACATGCTCTTCAGTAGAGAGGAGCACATTATAGTCACAGTAAAGGGGCAGCTCATGTGACATCTGTAAGAAATATTACTGTAACTAGGAAGAAATAATTAGTGACATACTGCAAAAAATTGGGCACATACAGACCAAATAACATACTGATCTCTTGACTGTAAGCCTAAGCAAAATTCCAAGTTTCTCCTTTTTACCTACTGCAATCTTTTGCCTCTTAGGATGAAACTATAAGCTTCACGGTATTTGTATACAATGATCACCAAGATCTTTAAATTAGTAAGTTTTATGTAGCAGTTTTGGTTTGTATTGGATAAACTACTAGAACAGTAAGAACTAGAATATACCATTACTTACCCATTTTATCACCTTACATGCAGGTCTAAAGAGTCTTCAAATACAGCTATACCATCCAAGTTTGTAAAAGCAATTAAAAGCTATTGAGAGCATAGAGAATTGGGGCTTTCTGCTAATTAAACACACACACCCCTTTGAGAGCTTTCATACAATGGATAAATATTAAGCAGTTAAGGGAGGACTGAGCCAGAAGAGGAATCAAGTATTTTGAGCTAGAGCTGCTACTTAAACTTTCCTTTTGTATTACAATGGGAATCTCTATCAAATTCAGCAGCAGAATGAAAGCTCACACAGCCCAACAAAAGCAGAGACTTTACTTAGTTCTATTTCATCACTTCCACATTTTTTTCTTTCAGAAACAGGAATAAATGTAAAAAACCCCAAACACCTCATCCTGAATGAGGAAAGCCTGCTTTGCAGATCTATTATAGAAATCCCACTGAGACACGGTGGTGGTTATGCAGATAATTAGATATCTAGGCTATCAAAATGTTTGTTTTTCAGCCACCAGATGAAAACCACTGCTTAAGCTCCTTAGGTAATGCTTTTCATCATGCGATTTTCAAGGCACAGTGACCACTAATGAAATTCATTCGTAACTCCTAAAAGATAGTATTACTACAAGTGGCTTAACATGGCCATATTTAAGGTATCTCAAAGCTTAGGTTTTAGCTTAAAAAATTATGATCTATGAAGTAGTACTGATATAACAAGTATCTTGCGAGATTTACTGACTGGTGTTGAACAGATTAATTTATATGATTAAGGATTCAAAAATGTTTTGATACTGGCTTTTTAGCTGTTCAAGGTCTGCTAGAAGCAAGCAAATGAAAGCACAGATATGCCCATAAACACACAACTTCAGGGGCACATTATCAGAGTCTACTAAGCTTATTTTAAGTAACAAAACCAAACATTAGCAGAATTTCTTTCTTAGCTATGTTTTTCCAAGGATGTACTGAAAGGAACATTTTTTATTGTATTATTTTGATAATGCACAAAAATATTTGAAACGCACATCAAAAATATTCTCATGTACAACTCAGAGCAATGATCCCCTTAACTGAAGAAAGATTATATTTGAGTACTCTGTATTTAATTTTAAAAAACAAGTTGTCATTATTTAAATTGCGTTCACACTTGTCACTCAGTTCAAGACATTCTTAAAATATGCAGCATTTCCTTTATATTAGTATCACCTCAACACTTAATGCAGTTTTATCTTTTCATTAGGTTTTACTGATCATCTGAAAATAATATTAACTGCAGAAATTAATACAGAATATTAATAGCTAAACATGGTGTGCTAATTTTCTACTTTGCTTTCACAACAATACAAAAAACAAACCAACAAGAAACAGGTAGCTGTTAATCTATGGTTTTGTTACATGTTTACCCCATGGTAATATCCCACATTCTCAGCCAACTTGTTTAAATAGCCATTTTAGCTGGACTGAAGCCCTGGGTAAAAAAGGGAATCTACATGTGAGTTCTACCACAGTGTCATTTAATATGAAATTATTTTAGGTTGCAATTGAAGAAATGCTGCTGTTGTAGGTATTTCAACCTTAGCTTTTTTGTTTGGTTGTCTTTTTCAAAGTAAGTCACAGAAACATGTGTCCAGAGGTAAAAGAAAAAAAAAGAAATTCAATGAAGAACTATGGCTCCCAAGCAAGCCTGCTACATAGCTTCAGCAAAAGATTGCTACTAAAATTAAAATGTTTATTTTAAATGTAGCCTCATTTTGGACCTGGCCTTGCATTCCTCAAGCAGGTGAGAGCTGTAGAACTTTTGCCTGCATCAAGAACTTTATGATCACTCTTCCCAGTAAATAATTTTGTTTAAGGTGTGTGCTTTTGTGTATATATGCATCTATATACACTGACAGGCACTATATAGCTATATACATAAGGCCAGCTGCAATTCAAGATTGACATTGAAACTGTGTCCCTTATTAAAAATAAAATTCTAGGCTCCTTGAGCTCTGATGTTAGCAGCTATTTCTAATTTGCAAATTCATCAAGTAGCACAACTGTTTAAATATAAAATTACTAATAAAAATGTAAAAATTGGTATGTAGTAGAATACATGGGAGTTAATGGTGGTAAGTAGTATTTTAGAGTCATAAGATATCCAAACCCACAGTGTATAAAAAAGTCAGACTCGCTTCCAGCTGTACCAGTCACAAAGGCCTTACCTTCATTAGCAAGAATAATGCAACAAACCACTTCCCACAATTGTGTTATTTTTTTTATACACCTCAATACACCAGTATCGTGCTTTTACATTTTAGGATGTTTTTGCCCTTACACACTCCAGAGCTCTGAAGACGAGACTTTTGGGTGCTTCTGTGGATGAGTGAGAGTTAGTAATGGAAATGTTACTGTGGTCTTTGGCACCTCTATCTCATTAATAAAGCAAAGTCCTGCTCCATTTTTTCTTTAATAAAAAAATCCCATCAGTGGTGCATTTCATTAGCACTGAAGAGTAGAATAGGTCTGTACAGCCTCATGAGAGGAAAACATCTGAAATAGCAATATATGAATCTACAATTGTCTTTCCAATCAATTGCACAGAAGCTTGGTCCACTTCTTCAGTTACAGTCCTCTTAAGAACTTTGGTTACAGCATTGATGTTTTGGTAAAAAAAAAAAAAAAAAAGAAAAATCAAAACCGAAAAAACCAGACCAGATGCTTTCCTTCTTTTCTTCAGGTAGATTTTTCATTGTCCTCTCCTGTCTTCTGAACCCGTGAATACTTTTTACATGAAGATTTGAAGCAGCTGGGAGGCCAAGATATTGGCCAGGAAAAACTGCAAGGAACAGAGCCTTGAACATTCTTCTCAAAGAAATAAAATATTGGATACCACCATGCTCGAGAGAGAAAATTCGTCTGCGAAGATACCTTTAAAGTCTGTATTGGAACAAGCATGTAAAGAGGAAAAGGCAACTGTCAGTTTAAAGGCTTATAATCAATTACATTTGAATCAAGAAAACAGAAAAAATGCAATGCATTTGCATGCATTTCTGCAAAGACTGAGTATTTAGCCTAGAAAACAGAGAATTTTCCATTGGAATAGTCCAAATGCATACTACAAACTCAGCATCTTTAACACAAAGGGCTGCTTTGTTGCTGTACAAAATTTGGGGCAACAAAGCACTCACTCAAGTCTTTTTCAATATGAGTGCTTTCAGGCATGTTGTCTTTCCATTGATGACTAATAGTTGAGAATCAGATTAAATGGGCCTGAGAGCTATGCTGCTACTTCAATGTGTTGTTGAAACAACTGCAGCAGATACCTTCTGAACAGCATACCTTTAATGACATTTACAGAATAATTATCACTAGAATTTTAGTATTGTCTAGGTAATTTCAGTTGGCCAGAAATTTTATTACTCAAGTACTGTTTATTCATAAGCTGAGACAAAGAAGGGCTATTCTATACATAAACTGCAGCATTAAAACCTCAAAGTTCAAAAAATATTAAGACAAATTAATATTATTTACAAATAACAATGAAGTGAAACTCCTTGCCCATTCTGTTTAAACTTCAATATGGAACCTCTATTTTTACGCTGAAATTAAGAACTAAGTTTAAGCTTTAACAAATGCAGGCTATACATTGATTCTGAAGGTATTTGCAACTCACCTTTTCATTAGCCATTGAGTGGTACCACCAGAAGAGCCGCGTGGTGATATAGTAGGCAATGATGACATCTACGGTATAGTGTTCATGAGCAACCAGGATACAAATGATGCCAGCAGCACTCATTAGCCAGCAAATTAAGTGATACCACCAAAAATGACGTGGTGAATCTGTGAAACAGGGAGGTGATGCGGAAAAAACACAGCAAAAAGCCATCTATATTATTATAGCAATTCACAAAAGGAAGGAGAAAAAAATTAATTTAAGGTTACTAAATTTGAAAGCATAATTCATATCATGCTGGTATAAACCCCCTGCTTTGACACAGAAAACAAGACTAATAAATGATGCAACCTTACTGAAGTGTTCTTACTTTTTAAACAGAACGCAAGATGAGTTAGTAAGAAAACACAGCCACCCATTTTCTAGTCAAATTAAGTTCTCCAGTTAAATAGTTGCTAGGATTTGGGGTGCAGAGGAAGAGACAGAATTGAGGCAAAACATACACCCAAGTTAAATAACAAAAGTGTATTTAATCTTTTCTTTTTACAGCCTATACTCGATTGAATTCAAGTGTCTAGAATTGATACAACCTGAGCAGAGATGACAGATTCAACAGAAAAAGACACTCATTTTAATTCTTAAGCTTTAACTAATTTGCATGAAGCCTCAGATCTGTGAAACAAAATACACTGTACAGAAAAGAACAGTATGTGAATTTATATCCTTTAATGAAAGATTTAACAAATGGGAGTGAAGCTATTCAAAATGCATTTAAGCCACTTCAGTGGAAAAGTTCTCCTGTATTTCTTTCCCACTGAAAAATGCCTTGAGTGTCACAATGACCATTCATAACTTCTGACAGGCTAACTGGCTTCATTTCACTCACAGTGGGAGGTTTTGGCACCTCTTGCCTTGTCGGGCAATGGCCAGCCTTTACTTCCACACAATACCAGCAGAAAAGTTACTGATCTCAACAAGCCTGCCCAGTAGGCTCTCAGAGGCCTGGGCAAAATAGTAACTGTAGGACCACTTTTTGGTGAAAGTGTCAAAACAATAAATTATCTTAACTCTCCCCAAAACACTGCAGATAAAAAAAATCAGTAGGTGGAGATCTTTTTTTTAAAATAAGAAGCCAAGTAATCTCAAGAAGCTGATGAAAACAGCACTGAGCAAGACAGACATACCAAGGCTAAAAATACTAAAAATATGCATAACTGTTCTGGTGAAAAAGGTGGAGTGCAGAGGAGTAAGTGAAAAAATGGCAGAGTATTAAAGGAGGAACAGAGCAAAAACTCCCCTAAGCCAGACATAAAAATCCCAGAATGCATCTTATACCAAAGACAGTTATCGAAAGAGCAAAAAAGCAGCCTCTAATTCAGAGCAATTATAGGGCTTACGTCTTGGTTCAGATAACATTTTGATAATTATATGGGAGGCAAAAAACAAAGCTATGCATTTCTCACTTATGGAGCACTGAAATGTTCACAACTTCACTGAAATACATGCCTAACAACTGGGCAGCAGTCAAAGGGCTCATTACAAAAAATTGTATGATGCAATTTTCCCAATCCCTTGTAGTATAAAACACAGGAGTAAAACTAGCCCAGAGAATACTGCGTTGTCTTCATCTTTCCTGGTACAATTGAGTATGTGAATACCATTAAAATGCAATGTAACAGACAAAACAAGGCAAACAATAACTATTATTAGGCTATTTTCCTGATATTGCTCTGGTAATTTTGATGAGTTACAAATGCCATTCCCCCAGTAGCATTCAATTCACAGCAAAGACCTAGGTCTAAGAATCATCAGACTATAATCAGCATCTTAAATCCCTGTTCAAAGAACATCTCAAATCTACAGATTTGGAGTCTATCATATTCAAGAGGCCCTTTCATATTACGTTTTTTGTTTAAGGCAGAATGAAGCACTGCAGCACCTTGTTCCCTCAGCATTTTAATAAAAGGAAGGCATCCAACTAATGCTGGTTAGTCTTATTTTTGTTTCAGTGCAAATTACACATTCCCATCAGCCAAACTAGCATTTGCATAGTTTGGGACACAACAGTAGGAGGGAAGATTCCAACTCCAAACATGTGAACTGAAAAGGGAACTCCCCACTACATATTCATGAGCAGCCAAGCTCCCAGGATAGAAGCACTGCTTACCATGTGTTAGATTTAGAAGTCAGTCCTCAGTTCTCTAACACTTTAAGAGATACTCTGGGTACAGCACAGAAGATTTTTTCCTCCCATGCCCCAGAGCAATGTAAAGCAAAGGGGGAAACCATAACTGCATCTTCTGCATGCCTGCCAAATTCTTATCAACTACAAGAAGCATTAAGAAGAAGACTCAAGCACAAGACATCCAAAGAGCATGAATTAACTATTCATTGCTTGCAGTAACTAGTGTACAGTACACCTGAGAAAAGTAACTTTGCTTTTTGATGCAGTGTAACTGTGCAATGATGCTGTGTTCAAGCCACAAAATTCCCTACAGTCCCCTGCAGCTAACCCTCACAGAGCTAGTGTGCATAATTAACTACAGTATGTTTTATCCAAAATTTGAATAACCTGTCAACAAACGATGAAAAGCTATCTTGTTTAATCAACCAATAAACACTTAGATAGAGATGACAGGTTTACCCACATTAAGCCCTTAATTAAAGCCCACAGCACTTTTAGTCAGCCTTACCCACAATCCCTGAGAAGGTGATGGAACAGCTCATCCTTGAGGCCACCACTTAGCATGTAGAAGACAAGGTGATCAGGAGTAGTTAGTATGGAGTCACCATAGAGAAATCATGCTTAACCAGCCTGATTGCCTTCAAAATCTGGACAACTGGCTGATTAAATAACAGGAGAGAACTGCATGTTGTCTATGTGAACTTCAGAAAGGCTTTGACACTGTCTCCCATGATGTCCTCACAAGCAAAGCTGGACAACTAGTGAGGTGGACTGAGAACTGGCTGAATGGCAGGGCTTGGAGGGTTTTTAATCAGTGGCACAGAGTCTAGTTCAACCCAAAGGTTCATACTGCACCCAGTATTAAATTACTCATCAACAACTTAGTTGAAGGGATAGAGTGCACCCTCAGCAAGTCTGCTGAGGATACAAAGCTCAGAGGAGCGGTGCTGTGCTGCCCTTCAGAAGATCTCAGACACTGAAGAGATGGGCAGAGCAGAACTTTTTGAAACTCAGCAAGGGCAAGTTCAGGGTCCTGCACCTAGAAAGGAAGAACCTGGTGCACCAGTACAGTGTGGGAGCCAACCTGCTGGAAAGCAGCTCTGCTGAGAGGGTCCTGGGGGTCCTGGTGGCCAAGCTGTCCATGAGCAGTGCCCTCATGGCCAAGAAGGGCAGAGCATCCTGGGGTGTATTAGTAAGATCATTGCCAGCAGGTTGAAGGAGGTGGTCCTGATCCTCTGCTCAGCCCTGGTGAGGCCACATCTGGAGTTCCAGGCTCCCTAGTACAAGACAGATGTGGAACAAGTCCATTGGAGGGCTAAGAGGATGATTAGGAAACTGGAGCACCTCTCTTATGAGGAATGACTGAAGAAAATAGGCCTGTTTAGCCTGCAGAAGCGTGAGAGGGGACCTCATCAGTATCTCTAAGTATCTGAAGGAAGTGTGCCAAGATGACAGAACCAGGCTCTTCTCAGTGGTGCCAAGCAATAGGACAAGAAGCATCAGGCAGGAAACAATGCACAGGAAGTTCTACCTAACTGTGGGGAAGAACCTGTTTACTGTGCAGGTGACCATGCACTGGAACAGACTGCCCAGAGAGGCTGTGAAGTCTCCCCCACTGGAAACACTCAAGAACTGTCTGGACAAAATCCTGTGCAATGTGCTCTAGGGAACTCTGCTTGAGCAGAAAGGTTGGGCTAGATAACCTACAGTGGCCCCTTCAAACCTTAACCATTTTATGATTTTACTACAGCCATGGTTCCATTTCCACTCAATTTGTGTTTCAAACCCATATAAATACAGTCTGTGTACAAGTTGATAAATAACTTTTGGAGGGCAGTAGTTTTACATGTACTTTTGTCATTTGTTTTCCCAGTACAACAAATATGAACAAGGAAGTGCATTGAAATAGAACCACTTACACTCTTTGATGAACAGATAGACCAGCGTTAGTACTACAGTGTGTCCACTAAACAGGAAGTCTCCACACAGGATGTGTGATCCAGTTATGGATAGACCACCACCAGAAATCAGTCGCAGGATTCTCTGAACCTTTGCCTGAGAGTCTCCATTCAACTAGAACACCAGAAAGAAATATAAATTTTAAGATACACCATAAGTGACTCAAGTACACTTCTTGCCCAAACACATGTAGAGTCAGGAAGACAGGGATAAAAAGGACAAATTATTTTCATTTTCACTGGCCTTCTTCCACATATTCTTAAACAAATAAGCATGCATTTCAAAATTGACAGGCGATAAAGATCAGTTTGGTAACACTAGCATTCTGTCTATGTTTTCCCAGGTTATTCTAAAATATGCATTGTATGAGAATGAGAAGCAGAATATACTGAAAAGTTAAAAATTAAAAATCTGTAAGGTCAGATCTCTCATGACAGCAGTTGACAGAATGTATGAAACCAATTCAAAACCAGTACAACCGTGGATACCAATTCTGTTACTCTGTTCAGAGCTGACCAGTGTTTCTAATGAGTAAAAACTTCAAACTCACTTCATCTGAGATTTAGTTACAAACTCAGGACATACTCGTATTTGGAGGATGTACATTTTTAAAGCATGCATTAGGACCAGCTCTTTATTTCTCACAGATAGTAGGCAAACACTCAGTTTTACCTAGCTGTTAAAAATTAACTCTAGGAAAAAAACCACAAGAAAAACAGATGACTGTGTTTTCCATAATCAGAAAAATATTCATGTGACAAAAGTAATCCAGAAGAATTATCATCAAGTATCTTTCCACAGTTCAAGTAATTCATCCTGGTTTAATGCTAGCAAAATGAACTTTCAGCAGAGACATTTGCATTTTCGTTTGATTACCTCTTCTCACTCCTCAATACACAGTCTACTACATAGTCATTCCCCAAGCTATTAGAAGAAAACCATAAAATCTTTACAGTAGTGACCATTAAATAAAGCATTTTCAAATAGACACTGATTCATAAGAAGTAATTCATCCACTATATCCCTAAGTTGTCTCAAAGTAGTAGACAACAGCCATGTTGCTGGAATTCAAGACTAGAAATCCTATCAAAGAGGTGACAAATTTATCCTCCCACTAAACTGGCAATACTTTTTTTCAGTACAGCCAACATGATAGTTTGTTCCAAGGAATTTCAAGTCTACGACTTTTTATTAGTAATCGAAAGTGGGAGTAACAACTCTTTTATGTCACCACTTAACTCCAGTGTCATTAAATGTTTAAAATATTTTTGTAACACTATTAGCACATCCATGTTTCTATACGTATCAGTTCATTTACACAGCTGAACTCGTTTAAGTCACATTCCTACACATTTTGCAGGTTGGAAGCAGAGACAGGTAGCTGACTTCAGGTATCGTGATAGCTCTTGACCAAATAGAAACTCAACAAAGCACATGACAGTTTGGGTTTCTAAAGGGATACAGCAACATAAGCTTGTATATCAGCCTATAAATTACAATATTGACCTTGGGTATCCCACCATATAAGAAAAAATACTGATGCAGTATTAAGAGTGATTAGCTTGAGCCTCAGAAGCAAGTTGATTGATTTAGTAGCAGCACTATTTCAACCTAAGATGTTCTGCAAGGGAGCACTCAACTGCATCAACAACTTGAGGCTCTTTCCGTATCACACAAGTTTTGGTTTATCACTATCTATGTTTCTGAAGACATCAACTGAAAGTAATTTGTGTTATTAAGTAATACCTGAAACACTACCTTCAATTTGTTCTAAGGAGCCATCAGGACTGATGCAGAGACTAGGGCAAGATGCAAGAGGCAAAGGCTCTTACCTTAGGCGCACACTGAAAATGCATTCCAGGCACAGGTAAGGTGGTAACGTACATGGTAATACAGCGGTACAGATACAAAGTTCCTATTATAAAAAAGAACCTGCGTCCCACTATTGATCTGAAAGTAAGGAAAGGGGGAAAATGATTGAGTACAAAGTTTACATGCAGGATATTTAACTTTTATGGAGCTCTAGCTTCACTAGGTAGCTAAATCCTTAGAATGAAAGAGCAGCTCCACCCCAGCTCTTCACCATACACTTCTCTGAATCAATACTAAAAAGTCCTTCGTCAGCTTTTAGTCTTGTTAGCTCCTTATAGTGCAAAGCTACCACCAATTTAACATGGCCTCAATCTAACTTACAGGTGCAGTCAGGCAGTTTTCCTCAACTCAATGACCTTCTCTTTTTAGTACCATACTATAACCACATTCTTGACTTAAATATACATAGTTTAAGCAAATGAAGACACAGGAGAAAACTCTATTTAGCCGTAGAGGACAGTGGGTTCTTCCTCAAATTTGGAAGAGATTCTTACATCATCACAATTTCCTCAGTTTAAACACCTCCACATCAGTAAACAAGCTTTGAAAGGCCCAATTTCAGAATAAAGTTGACTAGTACAACATAGGTGTCAGAAATCCAGAATTAAAAAACATTATTCAATCATCAGAAAACCTGTATTTCCATATCTGTCATAGACACTAGAACGTTTTGTAAACAAGCCATCCCTTTGTTATTTTCCTGCCAGCCCTATTCTACAACATTGTTATAGATTTTACTGTACAGAATCACAGAATAATGAGGTTGGACGAGACCTCCAAGATCGAGTCCAAACCATGCCCTAACATGTCAACTAGACCATGGTACCAAGTGCTATGTCTAATCTTTCTTTAAACCTTTTACCACCCTCCCTGGGCAGACCATTCCAGTACTTTATTCTTCTTTCCATGAAAAACTTTTTCCTAATATCCAACCTATACCTTCCTTGACTCAGCTTGAGACAGTGTGCTCTTGTTCAGTCAGCTGCTGCCTGGTGGAAGAGACCAACCCCCACCTGTCTACAATCCCCTTTCAGGAAGTTGTAGAGAGTGATAAGGTCACCTCTAAGTCTCCTTTTCTCCAGGCTAAACAACCCTAGTTCCCTCAATCTCTCCTCACAGGGCTTGTGTTCCAAGCCCCTCACCAACCTTGTTGCCCTCCTCTGGACACGCTAAAGCATCTCAACGTCCTTCCTAAATGGAGGGGCCCAGAACTGTGCAGTTTCTTGTCTCCAAAGTGAGCAATAAAAATATACAGCAGAGAAAAGAAAATACTGCTAACTTACTTGTATCTAAGAAACAACCACTGGAATATCCATAATCCAAGTAGTATCATTCCATTTATTTCTGATACAGAAAAAGCCCATTTCACACGATCAATGTAATCAAAAAATTTGTCAGGTAAGGGAGGGCTTAGCTCCTTTGGAGGTACTCTCTCATGGACCACAGTGATCATGACAGTTGTTAAAATCAAGTTGAAGAGAGCATAGACAAAGGCAATGCCTGTTTTCCACCATTCCAGAGGAAATTTGTTCCTAGATTCAGCAGGCATAGCAATCTGGATGTAATCAGGATACTTCTTTGCTGTTTTTCGCAAGCCATTAGACAAACCCTTTGGTTTGCTAGTGCCATTTTTGTTCTCTTCACTGACTGAGAGAGTAGGTCGCGAGTAGCCAGTAGAAGTGTCATTTGGTTGACCCTCCATATGCTCTTCAAGCTTTGCTGTCTCAATGGTATTCATTTCCAACCTGTATGGCCAAAGTGTGTTTGTTAGTGACCGATTTCCGGGCTCTCTGAACTCTGTTCTTCCTCAAAGTCCAATGTTCTTGTTCCTAGATGACTTCTGTAGAACACTAAAATGCGTCCATTGTGCTTTCAAAGGAATTTGTGAAGACAAATCTTTCTTCTAGAGCTGAATCATCTGCAAAAAAAACCCCAAAACACTGAGGACCTTCATAACTAGTAATGTGACAGTGAACAAAATCTTATTCTCAGAATAGGCATTTTTTAAGTATTTAAGTTCCATCCAAATCTACTTACAAACAGTCAAAAGGCAAAGTAGAGGTAGATCATTACTGTGAAATAATTCAAACTGACTCCTGCTGAGTAATTTGATAAATCTCATATCAGTTTAAGAACTAGTACCAACTTAGGCTTGTTTTTTTTTTTAAAGGACAAGATCCACAGACTTTAATGATCATGACATCACTTGCTTTATCAGTTGTCAGAATTAAGACTAATCCATATTTGCAGCAACATTGAATTTTACTGCTTAGAGATATTCCACGCAAAATATCCTGGTTTTGACCACAGGGTTGATACAGATATTAATATGGGTTGTCCATAAAGATCAGACAAATTTTGTTAGTTCAGATGATGGGACAAAAAACAGAAGGGCATTACAGAATTTGATTTTGCAAGGTATAAATTAATTTAGATTCATCTAGAAAATCTACTCAATAGATAGCTCCATCAAATTTCATTAGATCTAAATGAGGATTCCATCAAGTCAAAAATGCGTTTATATAGCCACTGTAATACCCACTAAATGTCTGAAATTTCAGGTAACTGAGAAATATACCCCTGGATTAGATTCTTAGTTATGGTACACTATACACAGAACAGATGACAAACGAACCTATGTTTGTCCTTTAGCTACTTAAAAAAAATCTATTTAGATAGTTTTTAAACAGGAACAAATAGAAGGAGTCATTATTACTCAGGATTTATTTCAGGCTACATTTGTTAATTCATAAAAGTTTTGTAAGATAAAACAGGTAAGCGTGTATGTTTTATAACAACATTTTCAAAAAGGAGAAAAGAATGAAGTTCATCTCCAGAGAACAGACATTGCTCTAGCAAAAATAAAGGTTATTTCCCCATCTTTAAAGTTCCTTGAAACCACGTACTCACCATAGTTGTGATGTACCTATTTTTCTTACTCTTCAGCTCCTATGGCAAAAATAGTATTACCATGTAAAAATTGCTTCCTATCTACCAGTAAACTGTAATTCTCTTATTTTAGTAGTTCCTCTAAGAGAAGTTCAGCACTGCTACCCCTCACATCTCTGCATGCCAACACAGGCTGCCAGTTTACCATACTTTACGTAAAATTAAGTCATCATGATGGCAGCTAGAGCTGCCAGTCTCCCTAACCACACACCACAGAATTTGTCTTAAGAACATGCAACCTGCTTAGAGGACAATCTAAAACCAAAAGAGCCTGGAAAGTTAAGTGATTGTGTTTTGGTCCCTCCAGCCTCATCCCACCCAAACAGAGAAGACATTTAACATGGTCAGCACATAAATGCCACTGATTTCCTGGGTGCTGCTCCAACCACTGAAAAAGAGAAGGGATAACAGTTCAGATCCTTAACACATGAGATTCATACAAATAATACTGAAATAGCTAAGAAGCATTTCTAAATTTATCCCTCAGCATTGTTTCTGAAATCCACTGTCATTTGTTGACCTTCTCTAAATTCCTGATCAACAAGTGTATGATAACTATTCACACACAGCACATACAAACAAACACTCAAGAAAACAAGTGGTGATTTTGGATGTTTTTTCTCCCTCTTAGCAATGATATTGTGATGATCTCTGCATCTCTAAGTAAAGGGCATGTTTAACCCATCAGCCAGGCAACAGCCTCTCTGATGCTTCCTACAACTAAAAATACTCTTTTAGAGCATCTACAAAACCAACAGCCTTACTCAAAGCTACAGCAGAATAACATTTTAAGTTTCACAAGTCTTTTTCTTAACATACACACTCTTCTATTCCTTCTGTCTACTAAAGCTAAGCATGTAACAGAACACTTTAGTGACAGTATAGAAAATATCTGAACCTGTCTACTTGCTTATGCTTTGGAATCCATGTACCTAACATTCATCTACTAAGTCAAGACCCCACTTCTCACCATTGTTACATATAGAAGTCACTGAGGCAGCAATCAGCAAAACCTGGTAAATTTTACATCCTACGCAGTTGAAACATTATTAGAATTACACATTTACTGAGAGCGAACTACCTTAGTTATTTCTTTCTCTTCCCCACATATACCTAACCTAACACCACTAGTGACATAAGCAAAAGAAAGATTTTACTTTCAGATGTTTAACGACATCCAACTAAGCCTTAAAGATCAAAGGGTATCTGACGTGCAGATGAACAATAACCTAAAAAGTAGAGTGGTGCTCATGTTCTCATATTAACTTATTAAGCGAAACAATTATAGCTACAGCTTGCAGGAGAAAGTTGTGTTCCTTTCTGATACTTTTAAAAGGATTTCAAGGCATATTGATCTACCATTTCTGATGGCTCATCAAGATTATTTCAAGCAGAGTGCATACTGTGGTCAAAAGTTTGTTTACATTGATAATTAAAGGTGCTACATATCATCTAATGAGGGATCTGTAAGAAGGTAAGTGCTTCCCTTTATAGTACCTTTTCAACCTCTTTCTCCCATAGTCTAAAAGAAATTAGCAAGCCTATTGATGAAAAAGACAAAAGCCACTCTTGAAGCTTTCAATCCCTTGCTGCCAATCTGACTGGCCAGAGAAGTGACAGATACAGAACACCAACATCCTAATCATCCTCTGCTACTGGGCTGTAAAAGGAACTCCCCAGAAGTACACACGTTTTTCTGCCAAGTTCCAGTCCCCAATTCAAATATCCATTCACATCCTCATAAGAGGTGTGGTTCCTTCTAGCTTCATGTTGTCCTTATGTTTAGTTAGATAAAATATCCATTTGATTTTTTGGTCAAATCCAAAACATCCCCATATCAAAACCAGAAGGTGCCCATAAACTTGCTGGTGGAAGGCCTTAGAATTCTTCAGCAACCAGGCAGCAATGCTTAGATCTAGCCATCTTGCCAACACCTAGGTATGAAAAGCACACCAAATTGCTCTGAAGGAGTAACTACTGGGGAAGTCTCAAACTCACACAAAACTGGCCAAGTACCCCAAAAGGATAAATAAAATTCCTATAAGGGATACATCTAGGTTTTAGGAACAATTTTTATTTTTGGAACCACTTTTATACCTTCTAAAAATAAATGTTACCTCATCAAGAAGCAGAACTTCTTAACCAGCAACTTTACGGCAGAAATCATAATTGCCTCAAGGAACAACCTATTTCAAAGAAAATCTTAGGAATTAAAAAGATGCTAAAAGAGGAAGGGTCCTAACTTTTTATTCTGAGCTCCTACTCACTCCCATGCAAATAGCTCCCTTAGTTTTCTGCACCCCCATTTGACTGTCATGTGAAAGAAAACAGTTGACAGGGGGCACAGCTTTGAGAAAAGCATAGGAAAGCCTGTCTGCATTTGGCTCTTTATGCTAGAACTTAAGAATAACATGGAGTTTTATTTAGCTTGTTAGTCATCCAATTTTTATGTAAAGGTCATTTTCACAAAGTTAGCTCACAACTGGTATTTCTCATCCAGTATTGGAGCTTCAACATTTCTCAATATATGTTTATTTCTGTAATTTAAGAAGGAAGGACTGAATAGTCACAATTTGCACAGGGTTTTCAAATAAACAGTTCTTAACCTGCTGTTTCAATACTATTGGAAAAAGAGTATCCAAAACAGTGAGACTGATCTGTTCTGACAGTAAGAGAAGCTATACTTTACTTTCATATACAAGACGGGAAAGATTTTTAGGCAGTACTATTTTTAAGCATCATTCACTTTCGTTAAGACTGGCTTAAACATTTAATACAGCTGTATTCTTGTATTTGGCAGCTGCAGAAAAAGGGTGTGTAAAAAAGTACAATTTGAAGTAACATGAGAGAATATTTTCATATATTTTTATCTACAATTACTGGGAAACAATTGTTAGTGAGACTGTATTTCAGTCAGTCAAATTTTTAGGACTACCCATGGAACTAGAACTAAAAAAGAAGCCAGGATACTGCTGTTATCTAGACAGCAATGCATAAAAACTTGTTTTTAGGGGTTTCTCCTTAATTTTTATTTTTGAGAGTATTCCAGGTCTCAGTTAATTTCTATAGCATCCCTTCTCCTAGGCTATATGTACATCTCACAGCACACAGACCACTGGGAGGAATGAAAAAGAAACTTCTCACCACCCAAAACCTCCAAAAGAAAACTGCTGTGATGCTGAAGAACTGCAAGTAGAACAAAGCTGGATTACTGAAGAACAGTTCATTATCATCACATTAACTTTTTAATAAAAAGCATTAACTACTTACTACATATAAAATTCTTTTCAGCAGTAGAAATAGAGCAGTTACTCCCTCTACCTTGAGAGGGAGATTTTGCAAGTCCCTCATTTAGGATTATTAATGTACCAACAGAAGACATCTTTTAAGGACTAAATCCCTACACTTGTCTAAATAGAGGAGAAAAACATCAAGGTTACATGTTATCTATTTATACAAACCAAGTTTTATCACACCTCTTAATAGTAAAAAGTATGTTAGATTCCATTTTCCTAGTAATTCATTATCCAGTGTGTTCTACAGAAGGTCAGGTTTCTAAAACTGTATGTCCCAAGAAACACAAAAAACATTCACAGCATCACAGAATGGTGTGGGTTGAAAACGACCTTAAAGACTAGCCCTCCTGCCATGAGCAGGGATGCCCTCCGCTAGACCAAGTCCTCAAAGCCTCATCCAACCTGGCCCCACTAACTAAGCAAGCAAGGAAAAAAAAAAAAAAGTATCTTTAAGCTCTTTTATAATTTTGAACACTGATGAGTAGGTTTCCCTTAACTGCATGAAGGCATCTTCAAACTCTTGAACCATTTGGTCCCCAGACTCCAAAGGACTGTATTTGGTAAGTAACAGTCTGATGTCCTTTAAGGGTGTCACCATGACATGCCTAGATTTTCCTTGTGATTATTACTACCCTTATCTTTCAAGAAAGAAGATCACAATAGTTGTCAAATATTTGCTATCTTTTAGTACTACTGTAACTCATTCTGGAAATAATCCACATATATATGACAAAGTTGGTTTTATTTGCAGGTTAACAGTCTTTCCAAAACACGTGTTTTCAGAATCATCAGTCATACATTTTTAGAACCAGCAGAACAAACAGAACCATTCAAGCTAGAAGAAACCTCAGGAGGTCTCTGGGCCTCTGGCCAGGATCAGCAATGACTCAGGGTTTCAATCCAGCTGTACTTTTTAATGCTTACAAAGATTCACAACCACCCCACGCAGCCAGTTCCACCACATGGTTGTTCTCACAGTGAAAGTTTGATGGGTTATTTTTGTTGTTTTAGTGTTTTGGGTTTTTTTAATTGTTAAATCTACTGTATCTACTTCTTATTAGAAGCTACAGCCTTTGTACCTCATTTTCCCACTACTGTGAAGAGCCTGGCCCCAGTGTTCCTGACGGCATCCTTGCAGGTATGAAGGGGCTGCAGTCAGGTACCTCTGAGACTGTTCTTCAGGCTGAAGTAACTCAGGCTCCCCCAGCCTCCCCTCACAGGGCCTGTGCTCCAGCCTCCTGACCACCCTGATGGTCCCTCTGCTGGGCTTGCTGCCAGTTCATGCTTTTCCTGGATCAAGGACCAAAAAACAGATACAGTATTCCAGACACAGCTAGGTAATACTGAACAGAGAGAAATAATCACTTCTGTACAAATAATGACTATGTTCCTATTAAATACAGCTCAGGACAGTGTTGGCTGCCTTAACTGTCAATGCACATTGCTAAATCTTTTTTCAAAAGAGCCAAAAGAAATATTAACATTATTCCAACATTAAAGTCTAAAACCTAAAGACTCCCTCACAACTTCTTCACTCCAGAAAAATCAGATTAGGTCTTCTTCCTGCTTAACCCATACTCTCTAAAATGAGACTGTTTCAGTATTTCAGAGCTGCACAAAAAAGTCTGCTAACCTGAAGTAGTATTTAACCTCTGAATCAGCTGCTTTTGAATAAAGGCAAGAAAGGTGCTCTACCACTGCATATTTTGTAACATTGCAAAAAGTGTCTGGCTCATAACCTCCTTCTACTCATTAGAAAAGACGATAAACACTGTACAAAGTGTGGAAGTCACTGTACTACCTCAGTCTCACCAGGCAAAAGAATGCCAAAAACAAGTGCCAAAATAAGCCTCTGGATCATGCTTTTATGTGCATGCTGGCTTCTCATTGCTATGCTTGCATTCTGCTAGAGCTTCACAGACACTGCTGAAAAGCCACTATCCAAAGCAAAGTTCTTCTCAAAGAGACAGCAAGGTCTAAAGATTTGTTAAGAGCCTAGCAGCACATCTGATGCCTCACATCTTTCCTAGCTGACACGGAGTTGCAGACACTGGCTGTGAGGGGGGGGGGGGGGGGGGAGGGACCCAGCACAGAAGGCAGGAACGTTTTAGCCTGTTTTGTAAAATCCTCCACCTAGTTACCAAGGGTAAAGGTTGCACTTCATAATGGAAAGTCAGACCCAGAGATTAGTCACCACTTTCAGTACAGGGCAGTGAGGAGTCACAGTGACTAATGTGTGCTTTAAAGTGACTGTGCTACAGCTTATCAGCCATCAGGCAGCTAGAAGAGGAAGTCACATACTCAGTAAATTTATCAGTGATATACCCTCAAAATACTTGAGTAATTATTAAGAAGATAATGCCTGTCAAATTTTTCCCCTATGCTACTTCCAAAAAGCAGTCCTGCCAACTCCAAAATAAGATATCACATTTATGAGAACATTCTAGTGTGTTTTCTGCAGCAACAAGAACCCTCCCCCTAAAAGTTTAAAGCGAGATGACAGTAATTGCTTAAATCTGCAGAGCATTTACAGTATCAGCAGTAATACATGTGCAAGTTGCACAATCCAGAGAAAAGCTACTTTAGCACAGAGGTGTACACAAAGGCTCACATACCTCACAACTCACGTTTAAACAGCCTGAAACAGACAACAGTCCTTGCAAAGCACATGACTGTAATGCTCACCCCACATGAGTTCTTAGGACAGAGCATATTTAAAACTATGTAGTATCATACTATAAGCTGGTTTCACATATCCCTCAGTTCATCTGGCACATTACAAATTGTGACTCTGTACATAGCAGCAACACTTGCTGTATTCAGAGGCTCAAGGAGTGAAAACATCCCCTTTCAGAAACACCAATATCTGCACACCCACACACCCCCTTATCTTAAGGTATTCTGACCAATGTTTTGCCCCCTATACCAACAACAGAAGTCTAGCACACCTCACACTGCAAAACTGGTCAGGAAAGAATCAATGACTAGCTTCCCCTCTCTTCTCCAGAAGAACAGCTTGCTCAACTCTGTGTTGATGCAGTTCCCTGGAAAGCTTTATGAATATTAGTTAAGGTGGATGATGCTGACATAATACATCATCTACTGCTCACAATACACAGAGTGACTAAAACTCATCAAGAAACATGATGTAGTCCCTATTTTGGTCTTCCCCTCTACCTTCTTGCCACGCCTACCACCAAGCAGCAACAGCCTAAGGCTCTCGCATCACAAACAGCACCCCCAGTCAAATAGAGATGGGAATACACAGATCTCTCATTCAAGCAGTTTGTTTACAGGCTCAGACATCCAAATCTACATCCAGCTCATACCCTAGATGCTTCCTTCCCACTTCCCCCCCCCACCCCAGCTTTTCTTGACACACTTTCAGAACTAAAACCTGGTAAATTTAATTCTAACACCAAGAAGTTAAGAGTACTGACCAATTTCAGCACTTACCATGATCAATCCAGACGTTTACTTAGGGGATTAGCAGAGCAGCAAAGAACCCTTTCATAATATACTCTTCAAGCTTCCAGTTTGCAATAAGCAAAATTGTATCAAGCTTCCTATATGTAACTGGGTTTTTCACTGAAGTTCTACACATCAGCTTGAAGCACTACACAGTTAAAAAAAGGCATCACAACCTAAGCTTCCAATGCAGTCCCATGGTTTTCTTTAAACTCGAACAAGTATTCCATTAGCTCAAAGCTTTCTATTAATAGAAGAAAATACTTTCCACATTATGCTGACAAGAAAAAACATTTCCTTTTTATATATTTAATTCAGGAAAGACACTGTTTAACTTTAAATACTAAATACTTAAGTACTACGCACTTCAACACTTCCTTCTTCATTTTTGTTTCTGCCACAGACTGACAAAAGAACACTCACTTCCCTGGGATAATCACTTCTCTTGCCTGGCAAACTATCTCCCCACAACACAAGGTATCACTGTTAAATTTTCTGAGAGGATGGTAACAGTGGGACAGCAGTGGAAAATAATAATTATAATCTAAAACCTTTCTGTAATACCTTTCCCAGATATTTTGCTATCTCCATTTCAGCCTCACCCTAGAGGTCAGAAAAAGAGGCCAAGAATCCTATTAATGTGTTTTTACTGCCCCTCACAGAGCTACTATTTAAGAACCTAACTAAACATCTCCAAAATAATTCAAACCTCCCTTCATTATTCCCTGCTGAACTGCAGCCTTCGGCAAGAACAACCCTGCATTGAACACCAGGGCAATAACAAAATTTCTTTATGCCAAGCCGCTCATGAGACTCAGCATAGAGGCTTTCACCATTCACAGCAATGCTTTCGTGTATTTGCCTTCCCCTTTTCACCTAATAGTTTGAGAATTCTATTGCTTCTTAAAAAGCTTTTAAGAAGGATTTAAAGAACCAAGTTAGTCAGAAAAGAAGGAAGTTGGTGATGTTCAAGTTCCCAGTTACTAAAACTGCAGAACTAGAACTATTTCTGCAAGAAAACAGCTGAATAGTATCTTTAGCATTGCTCCTAAAAAGCCATCATTAAGAGTCTTACACTAAGATCACACAACTGCTTTATAACATCTACATCTTGCCCATGCACACACAACATAACTAAAAAGGTACAAATTAAATTAATGACTGAAATTACATTGATCTTATCCTACCAATTGGTAAAACCTGTCATGAAAGTACTGAGGTGACTCTCAATCTACACAGAATGATTTATATTACACTGTACCATCACATACCTCAAGGAGCAACTTCCACACCTTAAGCTACGTGTTGTGCTCAAGGAAGGCTTCCGGTCATCACTGAACCTGTTATCTTTAGAAGTATAAGCAAGCAAATGATGACTCAAACCAAATAAGCCTGAATGTGAAGTGGAAATACAAGCTGGCCAATCAAACTGCCTGCTAAATGGCATTCATACTAGCTGCACAGTGTGCTGCACTGAACATAATTTATTTTCCATTTCTTTGTTTAAGTAACACTACTGTCACTTTAAATTTTGAGTCAAGATACTATTGCCACAGAAAAAAAACCACAGGCTGGAAACCAGGACCACCTCTGACCTTTGTCTTACTGTCCATGAAAATTTTTGGGACAGAAGTAGTAAAGAGTGTGTGATCGAAAAAGACATTTCAGGAAGGACATTTGGAAAAATTGATTTCCAAACGTATATCATAATTCTTGGTCACATTTTCATGGGAGGTTCTAGAACTAAAGCTTACATAAAAATAGAAAGCATTTTATTAAAATTATCCAAAAAGCATTTTATGGTATTCTTATCCTGATGTCCAGCAGAATCTACATACACATTGATTTGGGAAGAAGAAGGGAGGCCAAAGAAGTGCCACATCCACTAGCTGAAATGTGGAGGGAAAAACAAATTCTATAAACCATTCCCCAGTCAGAACTGCAGCCAACAGAACTGTTTAAGACAAAGTTAAGTCTCATCTCTAGACTCCCTGAGACCAGTGATGTGAATGGGTGCTAAGTAACCATGGTGTAAAGTAAATAAGTGGTGAATCAACCAATTCCACGTGATCAGTTACAAAAGTCTAAGGACAGAACTAAGTGTTCAGATGGAAATAGTACCAATCAGTTTTAGAAGAAGAGAATGCAGAATGTGGCAAAATTAGGGCACAGTAATAACAATTATTCTGGTCTACCAACTGTTTTTTCCATGAAGGAGGGCACTATCTTACTACATACTGCTATTTCTGCTGCACTCCTGCATAAGTTTTCCTCAAAAATACCAAATATGTCAAGAGATCTGCATCTATCAGCAAGGACAGATCACATTCTGGCTTTAGAAGTAACCGTCTAAATTTAGGACAAATTGGCATAATCTAGAAAAATTGTTGTCTAGAGCATAACTTGAAATCTAGACACAATAGTGGCTTCGATTTCAAGAGCTTTCATTAACATAGCACTACAGCAACTAAGGCCACTGTTTAAGGTACTTACCTAGCTAAATACAGGCCAGCACAAGGGATTGCACAACACAGCCTCTGCTAAAATCAGCTGTTCCAGGAACTGCTCCTGCATGGTCATTTTGCAGCTAGAGCTACTGCACAGGCCTTTGCTCTCAGCTACTCTCCTCTGAGTATCATCTTGCCAGGAGTAAGACAGCACATCCAAGTAGCAGTGGCACCAAGACTGCCCTAAATTCCAATCTGTTCTAGAGAGGCAGCAAAGGGAATGAAGAGAAGTCTCACAGGGATTTATCCTAGAAGGTCCCCATGTCAGTTGTACTTGAGCACTACTTTAAAAGGTGGGTAAGTTCACCATTTCAAAGGTGCACAACTGAAGCACAGAACAGTCACATGACAAGGACAATATTAAACACGTGAATACCACACCTCACATGACAGACACTGTGTAACAAGAAACACCTCCACAGGAGCAGTCACAGGTATGCCGAGGAGGGAGGCAGCTGCCTTCTAGACTAATGCAAGCCAATTAAGAAGAAATCAAAAAATCCACATTACATTAGGCTACAACCACAACACATGAGGTGTGCTAAGATGTTAATGACAGCTGGAGCAGACCAGGAAGATGGCCTGAAACATTCCATACCAATCCCAGCTCAGGGAACCTCTTAACACTTCTTTATCAAGACAACATACAAAGATGGGGATGGTTCAGGACTAGCCATAAAAGCTGCCACCCAGAAAGGCATATTTTATTTATCTGGAAGCAGAAGCCAAGCTGAGATACTAGCATAGTCCAGCCCATGTTAAGCTGCTCCACTCAGAGTGCAGAAGTATTAACTAGTCAGTTCATGCCAATAGTCTAGGCCATGCATTTGTAACTTATGAAAGGTCAGTGTTAATTTTATTTAACCACATGAAGTGCAGTTATCTGTATTGTAAATCCATATAAACAAAGACAGTGGATCACAAGTTACCCATGCATTGGGTTTCGTTGGTAAAGAACAGAAGAAATTTATCTGAAATCCCAGAGCAGATCTATTTTCTCTCCCTCCTAATACTTTAACTTGAAAAAAGTAAAAAAACTGACAAAAAAGAAGTCTTCTAACACAAGGAATGAAAAATGCTGTTCTAGTATAAGACACAAATTGAGTTAGAATTTCACAGTTTAAGACCTTCAGACAAGAATCTATGCCCTACAGCACGTATATTATTCCTCCCCGAAACTTTCCAGATGAGCTCCGTATCTCATGCAAAACAAAGAACACAAAAGAAACAGGATTTATACACTGCTGTGTTACATTACAGCAAAGACTGCAAACAAGTCAGCCCCAAAAACAGGTCCAACCTCTGAACAAATCTGATTGCCTTTTCAGGTAATGCACATTGTGAGCTGCCTTAAGTATTGAATACTCAGATGTGTGGGTCTTATGCAGAAAAGAAGTGCCACATCTTTAGAATGAAGGCATCTGCCAAAGCCTACATTTTCCTACATTCCTGAGACAGCTTTACAGACTACACTCAAACAAATTATGAATTGAAGTTTAATAGTTCAATTCCAACAGAGTAACTACCCTAATCTAAAAAGGATTGTTCAGAAAATGTTCTCAGCTTCCCAGAGTTTCCTCATGTCTGACAGCAAGATTTATAAAACAGATTTAAACAGAATTGACACTTGTTCAATTCTGCTTCTATGGGACAAGAGCATAAACCGATCTCTTTCTGCAAGGAGTCAAGTCAGGACAATCACCTGAAATGTCCAGGATAAAAATTTGCAGTAAAATTCCTTAAGCATATTCAGACACCAGAACACTGAATATTCATACACACATACTGAGACACTTTCCAGGAAGAACCTGAATTGCCTCTAAACCCTCAACATTTGATCTAAGGTGCAGACTTCACAGTAGGCAATTGAAAAAAAACAAACACGAAACAATAAATAAAGAACAAAAAAACCTTCCAACAAACACCAAATAAAAAACCCTACTGGAACAGGTACTGTTCAGTCTAACTATACAAACCACTTTCTTAACATATACAGGAAACAGAACACAAGATAAGGGGCTCACACACCCACAGACTCTTAAGAGCTTTAACTGTTAGGTAAAAAGCTACACATTCTTTGACAGGCACTAGCATGAAAATCTGACATACAGCTTGGTTATCTGCAAACGTATCTCATGTGCAATCACTCTATGGGTGCTGCCTGGCTAAGAGGCAGACCCATCTAAACAGACACAAAGGTCCTCTCAGACAAGGCTAGACTTAACATTTTATCAGGCTGTATATTAAGTATCAGGCCAAAACTGATTGACTAGTTTTGGTGCCTTGACATCCACAGGAAGAAGGAGAAGGATTTGCTGAGCTAAGGTATGTGTCAGTTCCTGGGTACATCTGGTTTACATACCTTCAGTTCCCCAAACAGACTTGCTTCAGGTTAAACATCTTTATCTGTTCCCTCACGCTAACTCCGACATTTCGCTCATAATGACTTTGTGTCAAAGATGATGAGACTTAGAAGATATCAATCAGCAGCCACTCTATAGCTCAAACAATGCCCAAGAAATTGTAAGTGGACTTTCTCTGTACATGTACTTCCACTTCACATAGCTGGAAGTTTAAAATGACACAGAACTGGGGTGGGCAAGGAGAGAAGTAGAGGCTGCCTTTGCTCTTTAACTCAACCTTTGAAACTGCCCTAGACCTACGGGACTCACAAAAAAAGGAGATAAGAGGTGTGGAAACAGTGTTTTAAAACTGTCATAATAGGGACAAGACAAAAACATCATCCTAAATAACAATACATTTTCTGTCCACCAAGACTGTCTTTTACTGCATTGAATCACACTACTACAGATACACAACACCAAACATACTGTCCTGCAGTTTACAAGCCTCTTGATGAAAGAAGAAAGCCTTTTTCTCTAATTGAAAACACTATAGAATATCACTATAAATACATGTCAGTACCTTTTTCACGTTACATTCTCATCAATGCATGACCAAATCATAAGCTATGTAGTATCAGTCTAAAACCTGCTGACCAATACAAACCATTAAAATCAGAAGCACCTTCACAATAGCATTATGGAAGATTAATCAAGATAATGGTTCTTTGAGCAAATTATGGAAGCCTAAATACAATATTCCTCCTGTAGCCAGCCTTGTAACTGCAATAGAGACTTTGCTAATAAAGAACTTTTTCTGCATGTTACACACATCACAGTCAAATTAAGCTGTGTTGCCTCTATCACATGTTCTATAAAGGCTTGCAGTGCTAAAAGCTTTGTGCCTGATTCTACTACCACAGGATGCAGAGGGAGAACAGGAAGAAAGCACATGTGCGTGCACACTCAAAAGGAGTTATGGGTAAGGTAAAAGAACATGGTTCTAGTGTTTGCCCTTAATGCAGCGTAACAGAACAGAAAGCTTCTGCTTTCTTGTCACTCTTCTCTGCCCTCCCAGCCTTTGAAGAGGAATAGGATCCCATTTTAAATTCAGTCACTCAGTTCTGAGCTCCTCAAACATAAGAGAGCGAAAGAGTTTAGTCAAACTGTATGATGTTTAAGAGTTCATATTAAACTTTCTCTTAGTACAAATTAAGGAAAAAACCCAAACCAGAAACTTTTTATGGGAACATTCATTCTGCATAGTAAAACTGACCCATGCGGCTTACCTTGTTCAGATTGTCCAGCGACTAGGAAGTAATGTACACAAGAAAGCATAAACTGCCTGCAATCTGTAAAATTAGGCTTTTAAAAAAATCCAAACACTTCATATCAAAGAAAAATACTTTCAGAGCAAGAAGTATAATTATTTAGCCAAACTACTTGAGCTTTGCTATTTGACAGGTATTGTGCCTTGTGATGTTGTTGGTCAGCTAAGACTTATTTCGTCCATCTTAATTTTTAAAAGTCAGTACAAGCTACTGACTTTATCAGAGAGAAACACATTATTCTACCCTACTTCACATAATTTGTTCCCAACAGAAGAATGAAAAAATGTTACTTATCATAACACTTATGCCTGTTTGCACATATGGAAATAGATGAGCCATTTTTTTAAGACCCGCATAGAGGAAGGTGATGGTAATGACCATGGTTACTGCAGAGGACAAAACAAAGGCCAGTAAGAAAATCATTCTCACTGGAAAGCACTTGCCATTCAGCTGTGTAGCATTCAGTTTCCAGGTCATAGTTATTGCTAAGAAGATGAATTCTGAATAATCTGAAAATTCAGGATACTATCACTGCACTGGACAGAAGTTTAAACCCATAGCGCTAAACTCTTCAGTAAGTTGCCTTAATATTAACTTCCAAATTAACTTCTAAGTTCACTATGGCACCTTGGAAGGAGCAACGTCTTTAACACTTTTTGCTCCAGAGCCAAATAGGATGCTACAGCCCTTCCTCTCAAGACTGAAGTCCATCATGAAAGTTAAAAGACTTCTAGGAAAATAAGCACTGGAATGCTGTTTTTCTATGTTAGTGCAGGAGCACTTTTAATAGTCAATAGTAGGATTCAAACCATTTCAGCCAATGTGCTCTCTCGCAGAATGGAAATAGACAGTTTCACTTCGGAGGACGGACCACCTTTAGCTTTCTGGCACATTTTCCACATCAAGTAGAGTTGATTTTTTTTTCCCCCCCCAAAAATTTCAAGATCATTCCCATAGCTGTGTGCAAAGTATACACATGCTTTTAAAGCAATTTGCAACAATTCTGTGAAAAATTCTGCATTTCAGTAGCTGCAGCTTAAGCAAGTGTATTAATTGTTAATAAAAGGCTAATTTTAGAGGCCAAGTTTTGGCCTCTAAAAGACCAAGACGGTATGCCAGAAGACAAGAATGAGCTCTTGTCAAGTGACACTCAAACTAATATACAAAATCTGAGTAAAATCAAATGAAGACAAGCTCATGGTTCTGAGAGTGGCATTGTAAGGAACTCTTACCTTGCATCCTTACAGATTAGTACAGTATTATAAAAACGGGAAAAACCACAAGCTTTGGTAGCACTTTTGTCAGGCTCCAAATACAAAGGAACTAAAAGTAACATGAGTTAACTTTTTAAGCCACGACATATTGATAGTTTCTATACAAGCCTGAAAAAGTTAACTTACCAGAAAAAAACGGCACTTATGAACTAATACAAACTAGAGTCATAAGAATTAATTTCTCTCAGTATTACACAAAAAAATGCCACCAAAACAAAAGAGTGCTTTCAGAATTTCAGTTTAAATGCTTTTGGTTTTTTACTGAAATTGTAATAACTGGAATAACCAGAATAACTGGCAGAAGATGAAATAGAATTCTACATTAAGCATTGTCTTAGCACTGTTAAGACAGTAACACAGCACTACAGTTTCTAAGATGTCCTTTTGAAGCAACTGCAGTGATGGGAGCAGTCTGCTCCGATATAGTCTGTGTTCAGTCTCAAACCAAGACATGGGCAGTGGTATTTGGCATAAAGCATTTACAGAGAGGGAGTGCAGTTTCCCATCTACAAGGCTGATTTGGGGAAGTAAAAAAGAAATTAAAAAATAATCAAATAAACTGTAATTACTGTAGAAGCATACTAGAACTATCAACAAGCCATAGGATTATATCATGCCCTCCAGATGAAAGACCGAATTAATGACTATGAGGCATGACCTTCTCTACTGCTGCTTCTCTTCAGCAAATTATGTCACCTAAATAAGCAGGCTGTCTCATTATTTCTGATTTAACAGTAGTCTGGAATATTAAATGGAGCATACAGAGTTGAATTTAGTTTCTTGGATAGGACATAAGCATAACATGGCTGAAACTGGGGAAAAAAAGTCTGGAGACTATGTCTCCTTATTTAGCTCTGCTCCATTAACCAATTCTCCAGCACTAGAGTGGACATAAGCAGGAACTTGGGTGTGTGCATAAGTAAACATTTTGTCACTGTTATGTACATTTCACATGACTGAAACAAACTGTGAGAAGTCATTCAACACTCATTACACAACAGTTTAAGATCTCAGGAGGCTAAGCAGAATACATACTCCAAAAATAGAAAAATGAGAAAATGCAAACATATTTCAACATTAAAAAAACAAGTAGTGAAAGCAGGTGACTTCTTAATAAAGGACTTTTACACATGCAAGTGTTCTATTAAAGATTTTCTGGGGAGGTAACATATGCCAAAATACTTGTAATAATACTTCAAGAAATGAAAACCATTCCCATTTGCTTAGGGCTTTAAGCTAGGTCTTAAAAGATCCAGGTTCTAGACAAGCTGTGCCAGAGGCCTGTTCTTTGAGGCTGGACAGATTTCTGCACTCTGATAGGATTAAAGACTCCCATTTATTTTATAGTTAACTCAAATTAAAAAAAAAAAAAAAGAATAACTAAAACCAACCAACCAAAATAAAAATCACTGATGTATGGTCTAGCAAAACAAAAACCCCTCCTTCTCTAAGTTAGACACTACAAATGCAAACTCCAGTAAGTTTTGATGCTCATAGTGACACTTTTCTATCAGAACTTGCATAAAGACAGAAACTGAATAAATGTACTAATACTGGGCTTTTTTATTTATATGGATTTAGTCCATATTAGTACTTGAACTTCACCCTTGGAATATTTAAATTTACAGTAGCAGCAAGACTGACACAGGCCTAAGATATCAACAAGCAGTCTAGGCAAAAAGATTTTCTTTCCCAAATGCATGGAAGTTACAGAACTTTACATGGGCCATACTGGTTTATGAAACTAACAGGTAAACCTGCCTCTGAAACATATTTCACTAAGAACATTACTAATTGCCTGGGGACCTTTTGAAAACCACTGATTATAAATTGCTGCAGGCAGTTTGTAAATTCTCAGATGGGGGATTAGAAAAAACACCTTAAATATTCCTGGGGTTTGTAGCTCACTTTCGTTGATTTCTTTTTTGATATCCATCTCTTCCACCATCAAAGTAATCTTAGTGTAGTTGAAATCATTATTTGTACTCCAAACTTTTTTCCCAGTTTCAGCCACGATACACTTACATCTTATCTGAAAAACTGAATCCAACTCTGTATGTTCCATTTAAGATTTCAGATTACTGCTAGATCAAAAGTAATCCCGAAGGAATTTAGTTTAAATTTAGCCATTCTTAAGCAAACATATTCCTAAGTGCTCTGCATCAGTTCATCTTAAATCACCCAAATTAAGCTGATGCAACTTTTGAAAACATCCAGTGCTGAGCCCAAGAGGCTCAGCATTTCCCCAGGGAAGAACAGGTATACAACCCTAACCCAAATCGCATCAGCAACCATAGACACAATAACACTGCAAAGCTTAGTGCGAAGCTTATTGCATGGCACAGAATCCTAGTAAGATTCAGCCTGAGGAAATCTCTACATATAAAGGAAAGGAAACAGAAGACTACAGAACAGCACAGAAAGAGATGAATGCTGAAGGCCAGACGAAAAGCCAGGAACAGGAAGACATTGCAATGTGCGACCGCAAAGCTCAGACTTTGGCACCCTCACAGGGCCACAATATCAGCAACTTTATTTTTGTATACAAACTTTAAAAAAAGTGAGATGTCCTTGAAATTTATACATGGCAGTTGAAAGTTAACCTGTTATCAGCTGGAGAGGGTAAGCAACAGCAGGGCTAAGTGACACCTGATTTTTTTGTTCAGGTACCTTCAAATGAACTGGACATTCTCCCATTCTAGCGTTACATATTGGAGAAACTATTTTTCTGAAAAAATTAAGTAATTAAATACTGAATACATGCTTTTTTGCTATACAATTCTCTTGTCAGAATGAATGCAGTGAAGTTTTCCTGCTAAATCATGCTCATTACCTTCTCTGAGGATCTAGACCTGAACATTGTTTCATTAAGAACCGTTCTATTTGCAATGATCACCTCAACAGCGATACTCTGACAACTGTTTCTTCATCTGTACAACAGACTAGACTCCAACATTTTTTAATGCCACCAGATTGCAGACAAGAGGACCCACCTGACACAGCGAAGCAGGAAGTTTTACTCAGCAACCACAAGCACCACCTCAACACACAATAGTCTGCTTATTTTACAGATACTGCATATATGTTAGCTAGAGGGTAAGTACCATGTTTCCCTAAAGCTGATTCACTTTCACTATATATTTTGGTCCTATTAAAATTCCTATCAACAGCTATAGACTTCCAATACCAATTACATTGGTAAGAAGTACTTCATTCTTTGTATTACTCATATCCCCACAAGATTTTAGGGAAGAGAAACAGTGGTAACTGTTAGTGTTAACTTAAGCAAGCATCCTCATACAGGAGACACTTGTGATTATTAACATTCTTGAGCCTCACCAGAACAGCTGAGTTTCAGTATAGTTAAGAAATGTCCAGAATAGACCTTCTGTTTGAAAGATAAGACAGAGCTATTTGTGTTACATAAAACTTTTCCATTAGCAGCTCTTAAGGTCTTCAGCATCTGCTGGGACAGTGGTGCCTGGATGCCCGACGTTCTTAGTGTGCACAGCATCTTTGGGGACAGTGGTGTCCATGGTACAAACAATTCTCCCAGCAGAGAGAGATCTCTGAAGACAGTGGACGTAGTGTTACATTAATCTTCCCAGCATCTGGCGGGACTAGTGCAATACCATAGCCATACTAAATAATATGTCACAGCATCTATATTGTCCACTCGCCACAAACAGTATCAAGTAACACTGCAGGCCAACAGCCCACCAAAATTAGAAAAAATAATTCAAACAAAAGATTAATGCAATTTTATTACAAAATTCATATCTTCAAAGTCTACCTCTGTTCCAGGAGATTTAAGTGCGATGAGCTACTTCTTCAAAAACCTTCTTTTACATTTTCTGTTCCTTAAAAAAGGCTACTGATTTTTTAAAACCATCGCTTGTTTCAATACTTATTTTGTTCATCCTTAAAAAAAAAATCAATACACTATTTTTCAGTCTTCATACCTTTAGTATGCTATATTCATACACTGTAAATAAAGAACTCCAGTTTTTAGAATTAAAAATACTTGAGATTAAGTCTCTTATGCAGCTCTTCCAGAGATAGGGAGGTATGTGTGTAGGCTGGGGTTTTTTGCATTGATAAGGAAATCTTCAGTTTTTCACAATACTGCATCCCCGATATAACACTTCTGATGTCTACTTGAAACATTAAGTTTTGAATTAATTTCTGTCTTACAATATCACAATTACAACACACTTTTATAATGCAGAAAAGTAGATGCTTATCAACATACCAACCATGGCTCAATATTTAAAATTCAGGGGTAGAGGCATTCTAGATTGAGATTACCAACCCATGATTAAAAAACAATCTACTTTTGCTCTCTTCAAGCTGTCATTTCTCCATTGTATAAATTCACTTCAAGGACAGCACAGAAATCTACCTCATTAGGGGCCTTTATCAGCTTACTATTGTTGTCCCCTTAGATTTTCACCTAAAGTTTCTCCTGATCACCACTTGATTTGTCCAATACCCTCTAAGACTGACATACTACACAGGGTACACCAGAATATTTCTCTGGAGGATAGAGACAAGTATGTTTTTCAGTAGAATGTGATAATCCATGACTGACTTTGAACTAACAACCTAAAAGAAATAAATATGGAAGCAAGCTCATTGACCTTTCTAGTAGATTAAGACCTGGACTATTTAAGATAGGGCAAAATAAGGAATAAAAGCTACTGGTTTCACAGCAAGAAAGTATTTAAGGCTACAGAGCCTCGAAAAACCTGCCTTGTCAAATTATAATACACCTAAGCAACTACATTAAATATAATGAAAAAAAGCAAATTGATTTTGGACAAACCATTTAATAAATGTGATTTAAAGTGAAGATTGCCAGAAGTCCTGTAAGGCCTGCTGTCTCAGATGAAGTACCATGCACCTGCTCAGTTTATGCTAATACTTCTATGGAACCATTCACTGGTATAATTAACTGTGCATAAATTAATAGTTGTCAAGTGATTTGAGGACAGATAGGTATTTAATTTTCTAAGGTCTTCAAAGGAAATAAAATGTTTATAAATGGATAAAACTGAACAACAGCTATTCTACATTGTACCCTAGTCTTATTACCTTGCCAGAAGATTAAGCATTAAGTACTTTTCACAAGGATTTTAAGCTAAATTTATGCCAGAAACATAACATTAATAGAAATGCACCCTGCCACTAAGGCAAGAAGTTTAGTTCAGCAGCACTTCAGGGAGTTTAAGAGTGGCTTCAACAGAGCACATATGCAATAAGGAAAAAGCCACCTATAACAAAACACCTTTACAACACCCTTATGATCCTTACAACAACACTTTATCTTCCTGAGCTGAAATCCCACATTCTGAAGTCCCCTCCTGAGCAGCTAGGTATGCGGAACTGCTCTAAGGGGTACGTACACATTGCCCACACCAAAAACATACAATTTAACTCAAAAACTAGGTATGTTCCATAAATTACATATTGGCAAGAGAAATTAAAACAGCAGGTGCCCTCCCTAGTTAGAGGGGCCTCAAACTCTAGAAATTGAAGAGAACACAAGCGTGGGATTGCTCTTCCCAGTCTCTATCCAGTTGACACGTGTAGGTCTTCTGTGAAAACGGTTCTCCAAGTGCGTACCTGTGGTATGCCACACTTTTAATCCACCTGTGCCGTTCCCAACTTACCTACTCAGCTGTACATGCAAAAGCTTGCACCGCTGGCAGTTCCCCCTCCAAAGAAAGTCTTTTTTGGAGCCTCAGGGCTCTGAGGTTTGGGCTTTGCAGTTCCTTATGGCCAGACACTCCCACCAGTGAGGTAGCAGCAGGCAGAAGCAGCTAGAAAGTTTGCCACAATCTCTATCTTCCCCTGCAATTTGCTCCTCTCCCAGCCTCAGCCTCTTCTTCCTGGCGAAAGGGACCGGCTTTAAGGGCGTCGGCGGAGGCGACACTTCTCGCAGAGGTTTCCTGCCTCAGCAGTGCCGCAGCTGGAAGGGCTCTCCCGCTGGAGGGCGGCTCCGGGCCGGGGGGCGCCGGGGGCAGCGCTCGTTCGGGGCTGCGGCCGCCGCCGTGTTTGCCGCGAGCCTCACGCTCGCCGCGGTGCTCCCTGACATCATTCATTCTGCTACGCGCACGCCCGCCCACTCCATTTCCAAGCAGTGACTCACCCCGGCGCTACCGCCGCCGCCGCTGTCCGGGGCAGGGCCGGCCGGACCGGCCGGACCTCTCGGAACCCCCGCCCGCCGCACAAGGTGCCGGCCCCGCCCGCCCGCGCGCCCCTCCCTCCCCCCGCCCGCCTCTGCGCGCGCGCGCGCCGCGCGCCGCCCCCTCCCGGCGGGGCCGCGCGCCCGGAGCGCCCCGGCGCGCGCCTGTGCCAGGGCCGCGGGGGTTCGGCGGGGCCGCCACAGCCCCGGGCGGGCGCATCCCCCCGGCCCCCTCTGCCGTGCCCGCCTGCTCCTCGCTCAGCTCCGGCTCTCCCGGGGAACGGCTCAGCCCCGCTGCCGCCGGGCAAGGGACGGGTTAGTCTGCAAAAAGGGACACCCACACCTGCACTGCCCCCCGGAAACGCCTGGTACGGGAGGGGCGCGGCCCGCCCCCGCAGCCAGCGCGAGGGCAGGTGCCGAGGCCGCCCCCGCAGCCAGGCCACAGCCGAGCGCCGCTGCCCTCCGCAGCCACGGGCTTCCCGGTTTTGCCGGGGGATTTGATTTCCCCAACTCCGCTCACGTGACCGATGACTGTCACTGAAACCCCCTGCTTCTCAATTACCCCTGCTTCTCAATTCACCCCCGCCTCTGGACTTGGCGTTCCTTGGGGTTTTGTTTGGGGGGGCTTTGTTTGGTTTTGTTGGGGTTTTTTTCTTTCTTTTTTTTGCGGTGGGGGGGGGGGTATTCCCCCCCCCCCCCCTTGTTTTCAAAAAGAGTTCCCCCATCATTACGTAGCAGCCAGATTTTGTTGGGAGTTTTCCAGTGTAAGAAACACGTGATTGGCGGGGGAGGAAGGGAGGGGGAAGAAGGTGTCACCTCATCCTCACCGAAACACACCTGTCCTGCCTTAGTCACCCGGCTCCAGCGCCGAGCGCGCACATGACAGAGCGGCGGCCCGGCACACAGCGCTGGATTCGAGGAAGGCACCTGACCCTCTGTTCATCACACCCCTGGAAAGCCCCCTTCACCCAGCTATTGGCTATTCTGCTTGGGTTGCTCACACTTTGTTTTTTTCCACAAAAGCCTGGGGGAAGGGAAGAGAGAATCTCCTTTATTCCAGCACAGAGTGGGAAAATTTTCCGCACTCTCAGATTTTTGTGGGACAGGGAAACTACTCTAGTCCAACAGTGACAGCCAGAGCACTGCTACAGACAGAGTGCCAGGATTTCCAAGTTTTATCTCCTGCAGGCTTAATGCAAACAGTCTCTTATAACCAGATAAACAATTCAAGGCTACTGCTGTTCCTGTTGCTAAGTGAATGCACATACACACCTGTAGTGCCGAACCAAAGAAGTCTGCTGGAACCTCACAGCTCTCTTTACTGCCACTGTGATCCCCCTTCCACCCCTCCAATTCTCCTAAGTGGGTAATGGCTTCTTTAAAATGAAATCTGAAAAAAACCCAAAAGTACCATGGGCAGGCGATTTGTTTTTAACTGATTACAAAGATATCTACATGTGCCTTATTGCGTACACAATCACATGCATGCCTTTGCAGAATCATATCTTACTTCAAGCTGTTATAAAGAGAGGATAATAACTGACAGAGTAATAGACCAAGAGTAGAGATAGCAATGCAAGTGAAAAAAAGAAGCATCTATAGGAAAACATACATATACATACAACAAAGGCTAAACAGAGGCCTCCCCTAGTTTTCCTTAATAAAAAAAAAAGAGCCACTTAAATAAGGTTGAAAGCAAAGACTGGAAACTTTACTGGCATTTTTCCAAATTTAGATAGATCAGTAAGCTGAAACACTGGCATTACTCTTAAATAATATTCTCTGAAGCACTACATTTGAGTAAGTAAAAAATAGCAGTACATTTTCTCACTCTGCTCAAGGCTACTCTTCACACCCAACCCCACAAGCCCATCCATACAGATAAGAGCCTGAAGTGAAGAGCTCAGAGGTGGATCTGTGTGGAGCAGCTTGCAGGAGAGGGTCTTTAACTAATCTGGTAACAACTGTTTGCAAGTCCTGCATAACAACAAACCTTTGAAAGCAAGCAGCATATTTGTGAAGTCACAAAACTCGCCAGAGGAATTAGCAGCACATCTCTTGATCTTTACTTTAAACTAGATTAACTTCAGAAGATTGTTTTCAGACCGGAATTACATGAGAGATAACACTTGCAAAATGATAACTTATTTTGAGGAAAAATAAGCCTTGCACACATATACACAATTCCATGGGGAGATTCACATACAAGCCACATTCTCCTTCACCTCCCAGGGAGGCAGATGAGAGGGAGAGAGTGCAGAAACAGAGTTTTGAGGGGAAAAAATAAAATTACTGTTCCTTTCACTTGGAACAAACCCAGCATCTTTTTCATTACTGTTTACTTTTTTCCCCTTTCATGAGATCAGCAGGGATATTATTGGAAACAGTAATTCTATAAACGAACACAGACAGCCTGTGCATTAAAATTCTGACAATTTCCAAAGAGACACTTGAGCAGTTTTCAAAAGCAGCTACCACCAGAATCCTATTTAGTTCTGCCACGGGAGAACTGAAGCTGAAAGATTGGGTTTGTGGTGGGGGGAAGCAAGAACCATATAGAAATTTCTAGTTCAAGCTGACTTTACAGTTTATAGACAGAATAAACAGTACTACTACCAAAAAAAACCCGAACAAAACAACAACAACAACAAACCTCCAAGCTTGTTTGTGTAGCCAAGCCATAGCAGAATTCTGTGCAGAAATTTGATAGGGAAAAGATATGTACCTGTGCTCACCCTAAGTTTCAGAACTAATTTACTGTGTAAGTACACATGTTCTAATGAGACTCACATGTATTTGTAGCCTTTACTGCAGCTGTGTTAATGGCAGATGAAAAGATACATAATTTATATTGAAGCATGCCATACACTCCCATAATTACACTCACAATTCTTCCTTGCCTTTTCTTCAAGTAGCATATAAATCAGGGTAATCATGCAAACTACTTCTATTCAGGTCTAACATTATATTCTGTACCCTGGTTCTCATGGCAGCCCTGTTATATCTGTAAAGGTGCTAGTTGATACTTCTACCTTAAAACAGATGAAGTAACTCCAGAATGATTTATTATTCCCACTCAAGTATGAGAGAGTAAAACACACTAAAGCCCAGTGTAAGTAGATTATACCACAAAGAGATTCTTCATCAGCATACACACTTGCTAAATCCTTAAACACTACCTAACAAAAATAAGTTCCACAGATTTGGAATTAGATGCATTTCAGCAATGACATGAATTCTAGATCTCCAGATTATTACTTTTGATTCATTCACTAGTTCTTTTTCATCATCAAGGGCTTTGGAACAAGGAGAAAGCTTACCTTGTAAGTTCACCATTAATGTCACTATTTTTTGGCAACTGAACAAGTGGATGAAAAGATAAGCCACAACAGAAATCATAAGACAAGTTTTTCCATCATAAGCACCAGTTCCAAAGTACACAGTCTCACCCTGCTACTGGAGAGGCTGGGGCCTTAAGAAACATGTTTATAAATCATCACAGATTGATCAAGCACAAGTTCAGCTGCTTAGATAGCAACCCTACCTTAACAGGTCAATTCCCCAAAAAATAATTAAAAAAACAAAACAAACGAAAACCAAACTACTACTTACTATAAAGCACTAAGCTGCCAAGCCAAGCACTGCCATCCTAAGCACACAAACGTCGCTTAGCGCTACCACCTTGCACGAAGAGCCCGCGAGCAAAGCAACCGCAGTGACGCTCACTGAACTCACTGGAGTCCGCCCCGTCCCCACGTGGGAAAGCCCGGAGAAAGCGCTCCCCGCCGGCTGCGCGAGGTTACCTGCGGCCTCCTGCACTCCCGTCCCGGCCTGGCCCGGCCCTGCTGCCCGACTGGCGAGGCACGGCTGCCGCCCGCCCTTCCCGAGCTTTCAAAGGAGGCGGGAAGCGGCGCCAGGCCAATGGCAGCGGGAGCCCGCCCGCCCCGCAGGTGCCCGGCTGGGCTCGGGAGGGAGCGGCCGCCGCCTCCGGCTGCTCTCCTAGCGGTGTCCAGCTTGGAGGCATCTCTGGAGACAGCAGATGCTTCCTCCAGCCACTCTCTTTCAACTCCCCGAGACTTACAAATCCGTGATTATTGTCTCCCGTTTGCCCAACCTTGCTGCTTTACACAGTTTACGTTCCTCAGAAATTGCTATATTAGCTGTTTTCATAACCAACAGCTAGGCAAAGATACTGAGTTTTTGAAACTATTTTTTCAAGGGCTTATGTGTTATTGAGAATGTCCCTGGATAGTTTCAGAGAAAAAAAAATCTGAAGGTTTGTACAATTATACTCCCTGATAAAGCTCATGAGAAAGAAAAAAAATCCAACTGGATTTAGACTACAGATTTTTTTTTTTAACAAAGCAGTAAGTTAAAACAAACTTTGTACTTTTCCCTCACTATTTCACTTTCATAAACAGAAAAAGCTGTACCTCGAAGTTATCCTATTTTTTCCTTTGGATATATTGTGGGATCATAGAATCATAAAATCATAGAATGGTTTTGGTTGGAAGGGGACCTTGAAGATCAAAGTCCAACCCCCCTGCTGTGGACCTTCCACTAGACCAGGGTGCCCAAATCCCCATTCAGGGATGGGGCATCCAGAACTTCCCCGGGCAACCTGTTCCAGTGCTTCACCACCCTCACAGGGAAGAATTTTTTTCCTAATATAATTAGGAATGGGACAGAGCAGAGGGGTGTCTGTTTTCTTGTTTGATTTTGGTAATTCTTTAACTATTCAAACTATCTGAAATCAGACACTCTTTAGAAGCTGTGAAATAAGAGATCTGGTTCTGTTTCTTTCAACCAGTTTCCTTTAAGACTGAAGCCAAAAATTGATTTTCTATCTAAAAATATATGCATCCAAAATCACTGTCTCCAGCTTCAGAGAGCTTTCTATACACAACAGTGGCATTTCAATAAATGCTTTTCTTGTATGAAGCAAGGCTTTGGCAGATACAGGAAGAGTGCAGGTACTTACTTGACAGAGGCTGTAGGGGGGAAATGGAAGATCAGGGAACAATGAAAATAAATTCTAATTTATCATCTCTATGCGTGCAAGGTGATTCTAGGAAACTAGATGCAGGTAATACCAATCTGAGCAATGCTGCTGACAGACCTGAAGGACAGGATACCAACCAGAGGGACCTAGACAAGCTCCAGAACTGGGCCCATGGGAATCTCATGATGTTTAGCAAGGCCAAGTGCAAGGTGCTGCACCTGGGTCAGGGCAACCCCCAGTACCAACACAGGCTGGGAATGAACAGACTGAGAGCAGTCCTGCTGAGAAGGACTTTGGGGTGCTGGTGGGTGAGAGGTTGGACATGACCCAGCAATGGGCACTCAGCCCAGAGAGCCAGACGTGTCCTGGGCTGCATCCAAAGCAGTGTGGGCAGCAGGGCCAGGGAGGGGATTCTGCCCCTCTGCTCTGCTCTGCTCTGCTCTGGTGAGACCTCCCCTGCAGTGCTGCATCCAGCTCTGGGGTTCACAGCACAGAAAGGACATGGACCTGTTGGAGTGAGTCCAGAGAAGGCCACCAAGTTATCAGAGGAATGGAGCACCTCTCCAGTGAGGAAAGGCTGAGAGAACTGGGATTCTTCAGCCTGGAAAAGAGAAGGCTTCAGGAAGACCTAATTGTTGCCTTCTTGAAGGAAACTTACAGAAAAGATGAGGCAAGATTATTTACAAGGGCATGTAGTGACAGGACAAGGGGGAATGGGTTTAAATTGAAAGACAGTAGGTTAGATTAGGTATTAGGAAAAAAAATCTTTACTGTGAGGGTGGTGAAGCACTGGAACAGGTTACCCAGGGAACTTGTGGATGTCCCATCCCTGGAGGTGTTCAAGGCCAGGTTGGATGGGGCTCTGAGCAACCTGGTCTAATTGAAAGTGTCCCTGCCCACAGGGATCTTTAAGATTCCCTTCCAAGCCAAACCATTTTATGGTTCTGTGAAACTGCATCAAGCAGAAGTATGGGAAATGTTCTCAGTCTCTTTTGGAAAACAGGTAACATTTTTGGAAACAACTAGAAGATCAGAAGAATTATGCTAGGCAGCTAAAAAGGCTTATTAAAGCTTTTCTGTAACATCATAAGGATTTCTGGATATGATATTAAATGCATAAAAAATAAGACTGCTGTGCTGTAACAATTGTCAGAGTCAACTGACAGGTGAATTAGCCCGTTTTCTTTGCTATTCAGCCTTATCTACTATATCTTCTCTTCATGCTCCTGAATAGTTTTCCTCTCTAACTCCTCTGATCCCATCTTTCCTATGTAGCTTTCTTTTAATTTCTCAGCCTTGGATTTTTTTTGCAGCAGACCCATATTCTGAAACAGAAGAGTTGGGCTAAACCTCTGACTACTAGACAACAACCTCTTCAACAAAAAGTTTATAGGGCTTTCCCCCAGTAATGCAAAACAGAAACCCCTAAATTTTAATATAAACTGAACAGTAGCTGAACAGATCAATAGATGATCTCCATGTGTCTCTCTGTGTGTGAGCTGGGAAAGGAGAAGAAAACAGAGGGAAAAGGAAGAAAGACTGGAACATGAATGAGCAATACAAAACTGCTAAGATTTACCCCTCCCCACTGAAGTTTAGGAGCAATATAATTTTTGTATCATTATCTTACATTTGAGGATTCTATTAATATGAGAACTTTTTTTTAGAAAAAATTATTTTTAAACCTAAGCGGCTGACACAATTGCATGAGGGACAGGTGGCCTACTTTAAAAAAAAGTGACTGCTGTTATCATCTGAATGTAAATTCAGTATGAAACACATGGAGAGATCTATTGTACTAGGGTAACCTCCTGTCTAATCTGCTGTCCTGGCTCTAGTAGCAGGCAGTGCAAGATGCTTCAAAAGAGGCACAGCAGCAATATCAGTAAAACCTGGGAAAAGGACAGAAAGGAACAAAGCATCCTTCTGTCCTAGCTGCTTATCTACTTACCCTTCCAAAGGAGATGAATAGATAAATTAAAAGTGGAAAAGACCTCTAAGATCACCAAGTCCAATGGTCCACCTACCACCACCACCATGTTCACCATTAAACCATGTCCTCAAGCACCACATCCACACATTTTTGGAACACTTCCAGGGTTGGTTCCTCCACCACTTTCCTGGGAAGTCTATTCCAATGCTTTACAACCATTCCATGAAAAAATTTTTCTTAATATCTAAGATAAACCTCCTCTTGTGCAACTTGAGGCCATTTCCTTTTGTTTCCTTTCTGCCTAGCATAACAGGAGATGCATTTTCTCCTTTTACATAAAAAGACCAGCAACCAACAAGTAGATTTTAATGAAGTTATGCACTTAACACCAAAAGACTGCTGCTTTTGGTGCATTTTTCTTGTTCACAAGTTGTGATGCTCCTCAATTATGTAATACCTTAACACAATCCCATGCCTATTTCTCTAAGGGTTTAAGAAAGTTTGAGGAAAAATACCAGAAGGTATACAAAATAATCTCAAATGAAATTTCGCTATTATTTTGTGCAAGACCGTAGAATAAAGTCTGACTGTGAAATAATGGCTAAAGACATTCTGACAGATATCCTTCAAGTAAGCGAATGAATCATGAACCTAAAAGGTAAAGAAGCTAAAGACAGAACTGACTCATATATCAATTCTGAATTTCAAATAGGACATGTTTCTTTGATATGCTGTGTATTAGCAGGGCTTTAACATGTCTTCTTTTTCACAGGACCCAAAAGATAAGTGAGTTTGGTAAAAAGATGTATGTAGACTTTTGTTCCACTGTATTTAAAATGTATTCAGAAGTATTTGGGGCTTATTCTTACTTGGGAGCAAAATGCCCTGGTGCCACTTAATAAAGTCATGGCTAAGAGATTTAGTGCAAAGGCCACAGTCAAGAAAATGTTGTTTAATGGATACCTTTTTAGACTGAAAAGCCTAAGTCTTTATGCCAGTTTCTATGTATCATCACACAGATATTATTAGATGGCTTCTGATGGCATGAAGCCAAGGGATCCAGGTATTGTTATGTCCTGACAAATGTACATTTACTGTCATAAAAACATGTTCTAAAGTGTCTTTTCCTTTGATTCATATTTTTTAATTGATTTGGAGGAGGATGCAGAAAGGGTGAGTCAATACAGGGAGAAGGGTTCTTCCTATCTGATAAGAAAAAGGATGAAGCATCTTCTCAAGTGTCTAGCTTGAGAAGAGGGGCAGATCTCAGAACAGATGAGGAAGCTGATAGTTTTCCATGAAATATCTCAATGGCAAACACAATAGCATAATCTGGACTTTCGGTGATACAAGTTTATACATAAGCAGACCTCTGAGACGTCTTCATTGTCAAGAGTCTAGATTCTTGTTCTGCTCTTATAAATAAATCACAAGGAGTCGTAAATATAGATATCTACAAGCTTGCACACACTAGGAAAGGCAATAGAAAGTAAGATGGAAATGGAAGTATGTTTGGTAATCTGATGTTAATGGGAAGCTTGTATCTAGTATGAATATAATTGATACTGATTAATTATGCACCAAGCTGATTTAGCATTGTGCCAGTTCAGGGATAGGCATAAAAAGTATGAAAGCATTAAAAATCCACAGTGTAATAGGCTTTGAAGAAGGAACTGTACTGAAACCAGAAATATGAGGATCCTTAGCTTCCTTTCATAGTATGAAGAAAAGCAAGGCATGTATTATACTCTGGAGAGCAGTACTTCTTTCTGACTCAGGAGTAACTCTGTGACTTGTGGAAATACTGTAACAACTATGAGAAAGTGGTGGCAGCCACTGCTCTGACAATAACATCCCTCGTAAGTTACTGACCAAATGTAATTATTGAAAAGAAGAAGCTTTTTAACGTCTGCCTGAACCAAAAGCAGCCTTTGTTGATCACCTCAGAGAAATAACTCCAGACAAGTATTTTTCTAATCCATCTGGAAAAACTGCAGTACCTGTGGTCTTTTCTAAGGCAAAAAAAACCCCAGCAAACGAAAACCAAGAAAAAAAACCCTCTGCAAATAGCCAGTATGCATTCTCACTCAAATACTTTATTTCTACTCTCCTTGATACTTGTATTTTCTAAATATTATTTTATAACTTTGTTGATTTCTTCACAAAAATGGGAAAGGCTAATGAGAATACCAGAAAAATATTGCAACAAGAGAGACCTGTGCCACAGTAGGCAGTCCTGGCTAAACATGGTACTGTGGTCACTGGGACCACAGTTAATTAGCACCTCTTTCTTTACCTTTCTGCTGGGGCCTGGGACACGTCGGCTGGGAATAGCACAATCCACAGCACTAGAAAAGTATTTTCACATCACCCAAGAGTTGTAAGTGGAGTCTATGTACTGATTTCTGAAGATTTCATGCTGCAGTGGTTATACAAGTTGATTAAACATCGTATTTAGAGGTACTGAGAATTTTTTTTAATTCTCTTTTTAAAACCTATTGCTACTTAAATTTGAAATGCCTTACTTTACATCTTAAGGACTTGTTATTTTGCTATCATATGGAGACAAGTAGAAGGACAAACTAGAAACAGTCCTTTATATACATGTCCTTGTTTGTGATTCTGACTCGTGTTACAGACAGAAAGAGAGGGAAACCAGATTTTTAGAGTAGGCACAGGATACCTCCAGCAGCAAAAAATATTAAATCTGGGATGTAAGGTGGAATACAAGTGTCTTATACTCCTTCTATCTCTGGAATCATCTGGGGATTAACAGCCTTTGAAACAGAGAGTCCTTGGCTAAGAGATCATGATCTAACTCACACTGGGCATCCTGGGAACAGAAGAAGAACTGGAGCCCACCAGTGGCCAGTGTCAACCACTTCCATTCCACTCTTTTCCTACACATCACAACAGTCCATATGCTGATGCTAACAGGTTTATGATCATGCAGTCCTTTATGCAGACATCAGCTCCTGGGGTAATTTTTGTTTCCTGTATATTTGTCTTAAAACAGTTGCATTATTTACTGGTCATTTGCACACTTACATTTTACTTCTTATAATGGATTTGTGGCAATAACTCTGAGACGGAGGTTTTAAGCCACTATCCTTTAAAAATTGCCAGGCAGGCTAGGGCACAAATGGGATGAATGCAAATACTGCTGACTGTGACTGCCCAACAAAGCTTAAAGGAAATGCATTTGTTCTACTTAGCTAAATTTTCCTTGAGACTATCAGAGCTACATCTCACTTTCTGTCCTTTCAACCTCCTCCTCAAAGTCACCTCAACCCTCAGTTCAGACCAGACTGCCCAGAACTTTGTCCAGTTGGGTCTTGAAAACCTCTGAGACCTTGAAGTCTCTCTGGGAAGCCTGCTCCAATACTAAAGTATCATCATACTGAAATACATTTTCTTTGCATCTAGCTGGAACTCCCTTTCTCCATATCTGATTGCTGTTTTTCATTCTCTTTTCTTGTCCCTCTGTAGAGCCTGGCATCAGACTTTTGGTTGGTAACTTTCTCCTGAGCACTGGAAGGCTGCTCTAGGCCTTCACTAGGGCTTCTCTTCTGACTAACTTATTGTCTACTTTAACTGAATGTCTGCTAAATCTGTAAAGTGTTTTGGGAGGTACTGGATAAAACAATCCATGCAAATCCATAAAGTTCTACAGGTCACTGATAGTATTCTTGAAATCCTACTAAATTTCTACATTATAAAATATTTAGAAATATGTGTGTGGACTTAAAATTTTTTAAGAGAAATCAAACATTTTAAAGAGAAATACAGGATCACATTTTATGATACTTAGCAACCAAGTAGGTGGTGTGTCATAATTGCCAGCTCTTTGTTGACCTAGGAGGGAGTTTCCAAAATAAAATGGAAGAAAGCCCCGTATCTCTCTTACTGTATTTTGGGATAATGTGGAAAAGGCTGAGAACAACAATTTATCTTCTGCAGGATTCAAAATGACTACTTAAATTTTCTTAATCAAGAATAGAAGCTGTAGTATGAGAATAATAGTTATAAATACTTCATTTTCACACTGACTATCCAGTTATAAAAACTTTAATTCTTACTGATGGTAGAATCCAAGTCAGTCATTAATGTGCAAACTCAAAGTCTTGAGGGATATACATTGTGACTGCTTCTCCTCCGCCTAAATTTACTATAATTTTCCCTGTTCATTATTATTTTCATCATCCTCCTCTGCTATTCCTTCCCTGTGCTCTGCAGATTTTTGAATGGCTGAGGTGCTTTCTGTATATTCTCGCTTTAATTCAAGGTTTATATGACCTGCCTTCTTTTCTTTATACGACTCTCGAAGTGACAAAAAGTTGAGATTTTGTTCAATAACTTAAAGACTTAAGTCAGTAGGAAAATGAAGGTATGGTTATTTTTTCCCATATTTTAAGGGTGTCTTCTTTAAGTGTTAACTTAATTTTCACATAATTTTAATGTTTCCAATCTTTCTTTGAATATCAATATGTAACTGATTTTTCTAATTTTTTAGAAATTATTCAGTTGATTTTTCTAATAATTTCTTATTAGTAATAAAATATTCAGGCTTTTTATCTTTAGGCATCCAGGCTTTTGTAGAAAGGAAAATATGTACGATTTTCCCAGTTATTAGATAAAAATGGGATTGTCCAGTAGTGACTTCCCCAAGGTTCAGCTGCATATCAGAAAGAGGATGAGGTTTTCTGACTTCAGCTCACTCATCTATATACCACAAGCAAACATCACACTATTTTTTATCAGTGGGAAATCTAGTGCATCTAGAATAAATAAATCTTGGAAATTTGAAATAAGCTCAGAATGAAAACATACTAGGATAGGGGGAGTACCTGTGTGTGTGCTTGCAGAGATGTGAGACAGATCAGGCCTCTGGTGTTTGGAGTATGAGAAGAAACTTCAGAATCAGAAAGTGCTGGAATAATCCATTTAACACAACTATATTATAATATTATTCCAAGAATATTTCAGAGGGAAAGAAGGCCACATAAGCCCACAGTGTTATGCTAAACTTTTTTAGCCTGCCAAAAAAGTAAAATACCAAACTTCATAGAAGACAGGGAACACTGTAGATCTAGTATTTGTCTTAGGATTTTTAAATATAAGACTGGAATTCCATTTCTAGGTCTGCTTTGCAATGTTGGGCAAGTTGCTTCTAATTATAGTTTATATATTTTTTCACTGGTTTTTGACAGCCCAGTTACCAGGGGCCTGTGACCAGCCTCCTCTATCCAAGATTTTGACGGGTTGTGACTGTATTTGGAAACTCTCAAATAAGTTTATACATATTTTTTGGGGGGGAACCCGTCCCCTAATTTTTCTTCCCATTGATCTGTCCATTTTAAAAAATACTTTTGAGATGCTTGCCTGAAAGTGAAGACCTGGAAAACTGACTGTATGTCTGTACTTGTGTTTCTGACTAGGAGGAAAAAGTTTATATAATTTTTTGACTTCCCAGGCTATTTCATGAGTATATACTAAACAGGTTGGTTGTTTTTTTAATATACAAAGTATATACAAAATATATATTTAATATACAAAGTACATTGCTTGTGTTGTGTGTACTGCTGATGTTCGCTCAGCTAAGACATGGACCATAGCATCCTAAGCCCTAATGGATGGACGCTTGTATTAGTTGCAATCATTACAGCTTTTAGAAAACCCCTTCACAGTTCACAGAAATTAACTTTATAAGGGAAACTGCAGGGATCTCTATGTTTCAACAATATATCCTCTATGGTTTCTAAATAAATAAATAATAATTGAAAAAACACCTTGACATCCCTTATACCAAATACAAACATCAATAACAGCAATGGAAAAAACTTGGATTAAAATAATGCTTCTTTCCATCTGAAAACTTGTACAGCAGTTGTGGATATTTCCTGAAATTACATTGACAGCAGCACTGAAAAAAAAGAGATTCACCTTGCTAATGACCTCTGTTTTGGCAAGATAATAAGTACGAGAAAAAGAGGAGATCATTCTTACCATAAACAGGAAAAGAGGCTTTATAGCAGCAGCCTTTGCTAGCACCTCTAAAATTAACTCTGGGTCAAGCTTTCCATGAGAAATGCTTTTTTTAGAATTAATACAGAGCAGCTTAACTACAGACACATTAGAGAATATATTTTAAACAAGTCAGTCTGGAAACCAGGTTTTAAAATAGTACACATGGAAACAAAAACATAGATTTGTATGGAGTATCCATTTTCTCTTATAAATTTTCTGGCCTAAAGTTCTTCCCATCTTTCCCTGTGAGTGGAACATAAGGTAATTTAGGCCACAGTTCTCTTTAAATTGTAGCAGAGGTTAGGTTAGAAGGCATCTCTGGAGGTCATGCAATCCAACCCATTGTCAAAGCTGGGCTAGTCAAATATTTATTTTCTCTGAACTTTAAAAAAAATTATGTATTTCATGCTATTTTTGGAACAAGGCAAATCTTTACTATATTGTCTTACAGTGATGGGTGGTAAACTGCATATACGTGTTCTAGAAAAAGGTTGTGAGGCTTCACAATAAAAAACATGAATGTGTGTGGTAAATGTAATCTGTCTTAAGATGTTGCTCTTTACAGCAACTAATCACTTACACTGGTTTCCGTCCATTTTTTAAGATTGATCAGTTAGATTCCAGATAGATATTAATGTCAGTTAAATTTTCAGATTAAATGCTAGGGCATCACTGTATTCTAGGTTCTCCTGTTTTCTGTTTGGGTGAGCTGCTTCAGTTGTAAAACTTAAATCTCATATGTAGAACTTCAAATCCAAATAATTCTAGACAGAGCCAGCTATCATATTTCATATCAATATTAACTTTTGAAGTCTAATTATAACAGTATAAAGACTAATCTAAGTACTTTGTAGAACTTGAATATTCACAGACAAAGGCCTTCCTATGCATTTTTCTGCCTGTTTGTAACCAAATAAGCCATTTGAGCCAAATAAGTGTAGGCCATCTAAATAACTGCATTTCCTCATGCCCAATTTTCTTTTGTGCATAATTACATAAAAGCATATATATGAAAAAGTATGTATCAAACATCTTGCTACCCTCATTATGAAAATACAGGTTTTAACTATTAGCATATTTACACAGATTTAAAATAGAAAAAAACCCTGAAAAATGAATAGCCATTATTCTTCCCTAAGCAGAGCACTGAAAAGCAATTTTTTCTTTTCTTCTTGTATCTAACTTTGTAATTAGAAGAAAAATAAAAGAACAAAAAATCAGTACTAACTATTCAATTAATGGATAGCTTGTATGAGTTATAGAAAATAATCTGTATTGAAGTGGTGCATATGTTTGCAATTTGTTCTCCAAAAGGAACACTATGGCATTTTGCAGTAGCTGGCATATACAGCATATGTTTTATATCTGCATTGATCCTTTGTGGTATCTTGCAAAAGAGGTCTTTAAATTATTCATGTCTAAACCAAATTAGATTCTAGAAAAATACCTTTAGTGAAATCCATTTTGAGGGCAGTATAATGGTAAGGTCAGCTGGCTTAACTATAGTGATTTCTAACAATCGTTCAGTTGCTAATAATACCTCAGTCACCATGTAAAAAACACCCTAAGCCACTGAATATAAAAGCAGTGGTGCAAAATAAGTTTAGATAACAGGCCTCAGAAGGCACCTTAATGGTCTATCTCTTTGTCCCAGAAGTACGAGCCTATTATGTTCTTTCAGGGCAGGAAAGAAAACCATGTGGATAATAAATGACCAGTCCTAGAGCCTTGAGACTAGCACTCTCCAACACAGTGAACAGTGTCATACAACATGTCTATTTCCCTGAATAGGGGCTGCACTATAAAGCAATTTAATGAAATGATCCAGGTTTGCAATTTTTTAAAGGAATGGAATTAGGCCTTCAATGGGCATTCTGAAACAGTACTGGCCAAAGTCAATAGTCTTCTGGGGCTCCTCAGTTTAACAGTGCGGAAACAAAACCAAGTTTGTAAAGTGCTCATCTGAATGGTTAAATGAATATGTAAACACATTGTTTATAGAAAATATATACATACAAGAACTGGTAATATTATTTGAATACACCAGTAATTGTTATCACTTCCTCTGTAATGGAGGATACTTGAAGTACTGGGGAGGGAAAAGGTACTGACAGCTCAAGAGTAGGAATAAGCATCTGTTAGTCTCTCCTGGCCAAGAGATTGCTACACAGATACTCATAAAGAACTGCTACAGTTTTAATTTGTTTTTCTTTTCATGAGTGTATCCAAGCCTATTGTGCAAGGCGTTGAGCTGCCAGCAGGTATAACTATGCTGTCTCCTCAGGCTGAGGTCATCCTGAGTGGCACATAAAATAGCTGAAGTAGTGTAGCTGTTGTAGCACAAGAACTCTCTGCCAGCGAGTTGTCCAAATATTTACCTACCTTTACAGGCAGCTTTTACAGCTGACATGAACTGCTTGCTGCCATGACTACGCTGTTTCCAGTGGCTGAGCTAGTTCATTTGAATCTAGTTTGAGTTTCTCTTTAAAAAACTCTCCATATCTCTACAAGGTTTGTGACCTTAGTTACCAACATGCAAATTTTTTCTGTTCACTTTCTACAGCATGTAAAACATTGGATTAGGATTAAGTTAGATATATCAATGAGAAAAAATCTTACATATAAAACACTATTACTCTGTGACAATTGTAAAGGGATTACATGATAAAACTGTAAAACCAGCTGAATTTAAAGGTGCTTCTCAAGATGTCTTAACACCATTACCTTTTCAGGAAACACTCAAGGCATTCCAGGATTTCAATTTGTGCTATGGAGAGTCTTAAAGTGTTTAGAATCTGCAAGTAAGGTCTGCACTGTTCCATTTTGTTGGTGCTTTGTTTTGTTTTTACTTTCCTGTTATGTATTGCTCCAGATCTAACATAACCCTTTCTACTGCTTTAGCATAACACAATTCATGTTACTATAATTAAAGCTGCACTGTTGAACTGGTGAATGGGTTAGATGCTGGATGTAGAATGCTTGATTTCAGTTCTCTACTCTGTACCAAACTCAGCTGTCTTTACTCACCCTCCATTTTAGTGAAGCATGTCTGGAAAGACCTGTAAGGAGGGAAGAGACCAATAAAATGTATGTTAATTACTACAATACAAAGCCCCCTATTTTTCAGTTACTTCATAAACTCCTATGTAACTTGCCTTTAGATAGATCACATTTATAAACATAAAAATAGATCAACCTTGTTCAAATTGTTATGGTTTATTATTTGACTTAAATGCCCTATTGCAAACTTCCCTTGGATTGCCTGGTTCTACATATTCTTCACTATAAACTCCTAAACATTTATATATTAAATATTTGTTATTTATTGTTAAATATCTATATATACACAGACTGACATTCATGCAGCTAACTCTTGAAGTATTAAAGCCATGTTCCAAAGTTGTTAATTTTCATATGAAGGAGATGCAGCCAAATTGCAGATTATGAAATTCATCTTGTCTGGTCTGGCTTTTGAGAATGTTGGTATTTACTGTAAGTCATGTAGGCTTTCTTTACCCAATGTAAAAGGACTGAAATTAAAACATGCCATTCAAAAGCAGCTCAGATAAATAGTTTTCTCCTCTCTTTCTTATAACTATAGCAGAAGAGCAGGCAACTATCTTAGTTCTGATACATTCTCAACCGAAGTTAAATGAGATGAAACTTACCCTATCAGACAGATCTGGCTATTCTGAAGAACATGTCAAAAGTAGTTTATTTTCTTTGTCCTAAAAGAGGCAATGAGGTACAGCTTCAAATTAAAATAATCTGGCACTGAAATTAGTGAACAGCAAACAGTCTCTCACTTCGAATTCAGTCTTATTTTTTCCTCATAGTCCATAGAACCCACTCAATTTTTGGTATTGAGAGGGAACTCTTACGATCTGGATTGCTGTCAGTGGTGTTCTCCAACAGAAAACTTCTTTTGACTGTTTTTAAAGTGGTTCAGTGTGCACGCACATAATGTTTTGGCTGCACCAGTTACCAAGTTGAGAAGTTTTCAGGCAGGATCAGTATTTGGAGGTGTATTACATTCCAAAACATACCTTCTTCAGACATCTAATAAGGAACATTGGAAGACATAAGGACAGTATTGTTCCTGAAGTCTTTCTTTGAGCTCCATAGAGGGTCATCTTTGTTTCACCTTCACTGCTACATTTATTAAAGTTCAAATATTCTCAATAATTTTAGGTGGTGAGCTGATATGCAGTATTAGTAGCATGCCAAGTGTTGAGTTTAATATATACATGGTATAGGGAAAGCCATACTATTGGAAAATTCTACTCTCTTCCTTGGCAACTGAGAGCTGAGAACTCCTGATGGGTATGATAAATCCTAGGGCACATTCACAAGTACCCACACTTATGCTCTTGAATAATTTCAGTAAATTATTTAAGTAATTGCAGTTGGCTTAGTGGTTTAACTGGTTTAGAATTACTCCCTTCTTTTCTAAAATTGCAGAAGAGACAATTTGTGTGCTCTTTGCTAGCTGCAACTTTCCATTGCAGAAACACTAAATTTCAGGTGTGCTTCCCTATAAATACCTCCTTTTAAAAATTCGCATGACATACGGGGATGTCTGCAGGACATATCTATCAGTGCTGCCACACACCTATGCACATTGCACTACAATTTTATTCATTTTTAGATTCATAGTACAAATTTTACCTGCAGGGAAAAGAGAGTAATTGTCAGAATTGCTTGAAATGCAGCAACAAAACTTCTACTAATATTAGGAAGAAGTCATATAATACAGTAGAATTATTTGCACTAAGAACTCCATTCAACCCATCGTAGCCTTCTGATGGAAACATTTGAAATTTACTGTTAGTGTGTTTCTGCAGACACAAGGCTTCAAACAGGCATCACAAACTCAGTGTGGTTTCTTCTGTAATTAAAAATATTTTCGTTTAATAGCAAAATATTTTTGTTCTTGTTCCAAGAACATACCACTGCAATCCAGTGTTTAAGCCGAACATTTTCTTTTAGCTTTCCTCGAATCCTTAGCAGCCAAGCTACACATGAGTTCACTGGATTCTACTCAAGCTTTCCATTATAAACCAAAAAGCTTTCTTATAAATGTAGCAAAGAAGAAAAGTTGTGTTACACAGTAAATATCAAGTCCTCTCTGCTGGAAAAATTTACCGTTTGTATGAGAAATAATCCTCCAGCCAACACCTTGCTGAGATAATTCAGATTCATTAAGGTGTTTCCATAAACTGCAGTAGAACAAAGTATACTGGAACAGCTCTGAGATTTGACTCATATTGAGTTAAATATGCTGATAATTTTCTGAAGTGAAATCACAACGTAGGATGTTTATCTTAACCAAGAATGCCAGTTTCCTTAGGTTGAGAACATCACAGAGAACTGTAAATGTGATACACTGTGGAAAAAAACAGATTAGAACACAAAGTAGGCAACCTGACAAATTCCTAACACAGCAACAACAGAAATCTGCTCTGCAAATATAATTCTATCAGCTGCAATATTAGAATCTGGTTTTGGAAGACATGAGATGCTACAGTCTGGATCCTAGAGAATTAAAACAGGAAAAGGAAAGGAAATCTTCCTAATTCTCAGTTTCGCTTTGTTACATCATTTGGTTAAATTAGATCATCTGTATCAGCTGCTGCCTTCAATGTGCCGCCAAATGAGCAGAAGCACTACTAGTCTATCTTTTTTGTGTTTTGAATTGTTTATTTAATGGGACCTGAGGTCAAAATTACTTTTAAAATTTGCTAGAGTCATAGGAATAACATTCAGTGTCAGAAAAAAAGGAGAAAATAGGTGTATCAAATCAAAGGCTTCCTTCTCCTCACCAAAAAAAAAAAAAATAGATTAAAAGCATATTTTGATTTTATCATGCAAGTACAAGTCAAAAACAATCGTTAGCATGAATTTGCTTTTGGTTACTGTTTTTGTAATCCAAATAACTTGAAAATACAATTCCCCTTAATACTATTTTTCTATGTAGCAAACAAATGGATTTGAAAACTTGGTGAGGGAGTGGCAGGTGGCTAAATAAATACATAGAAATCCCAGTGTTTTGTCATATAATAAACTATAATAGCACTTCAAAGTTTTGGACAGATTTCCTTATATTATGGGTTTAGGGTGTAGCTGTGTGGAAAATTGTAAATGTTGTCTTTTGGTATTTACTTTACAACCCTTTATAATCTTCAGCTATATTTATAGCTTCAAGTGGGAAGAAATCAAAATTAAAGAGGCCAGCTTGAGCATCCTTTGTAATCAAATACTTTTCCCATTTCTCCTTAAAATAAATGTGCAGCCTGCACATTTGGCTGCCTGAGGAGACCACCCAAAGAGTTTACAAGCCGTGACCTTGCAGTGAAATCGTTTTGTGGAAAAGCACAAGTTGCAGGAACACACAGAGAGAAGTGGATAAACTGGCTGATTTTTTGAGGGGAGAACCAGTAACTTGGCTTTGAGTTGGAGGGTTTAACTAGCGATATGAGGGAAGGGGTGAGGTTCTCATTCCTGAGGCGCTGGGATCGCCACTCACTCTGGCTCAGCGGCGCAGGCCGCCCCGGCCCCTCTGCCCCAGCAGCCGCCGCGGGGCCGCCCAGGGCGCGTCGGGAGCGGTGGGGTTGGGCCGGCAGCAGAACCAGGCGAGGCCGCCGAGCCCCGAGTTCGGCCAGAGCTGCCCCTTATGGGCTGCTGCCCGAGCCAGGCACCGACCCAAAGGAGTTCTGCGTATCCTGGACTGGGGAGACGGGCGGAAAGGCCGCCCGAGGGGAAGTCACTGCTGCGAGGGCATGGCTGCTGCAAGGGGGTGAATCCAGCGCAACTGGCAGCCCAACTGTGCCGGCTGCCGACAGCCAGCGACGAGCACCCAGGCAAATAAGGGCACCAAAATGCAGAGCCCAAGGCCGAGGGTGAAAATTTGGCCAGGAGTTACTTGAAAATTGCTTCTGTCGTAAAAAAAGGGGTATTTGAGAGCTGCTTTTAGGTCTCGACTTTGCCCTGTTGCTTACTCAATGCTTAAGGCAAGGTTTATAAAGAGAATTGCTTTTTCTTGGAGTAACTGCACTTCTTGGCAAAAACAGCTAAGCTTTAGGGCAAACAAAACCTTCAGACTTGTGCAGCTGTGGAAGGGTGTCATGGGTACATAAATTACAGGATCTCCTCTCCATGCTGCCAAACACTCTTGGTTTAAGACTTGAAAACTGTTGCTACATAGGGAATATCCCTGGGGAGCAAACTGGGGGAGTTAGAGGTATACAGGAGCCTTACCAAGAGAAGTTTTGGCTCTGGACTGTCAGTATAGTGAAAACAGGCCCTCATTTCCTATAACTGAAACAATAGACAAAAATCTATCTCTCTTAGCTGCTTTGGAAACATCCCAGAACTGTAGTTGGAAGAGCAGCAGGGTAGGCTGTAGAGGAAACTGAATAGCAACATTTTCCAAAATTCCAAGTAAGACAGTTTGCCTTTTTGCCAGCTAACCTAGGTCCAGGTGATCAGATCACAGCTACATTTCATTTAAATTTTGTTCCTTTCTGATTGGACTGAATGTCCATTTTGCCTTTTTCTTCCTTCATTGTTTAAGCCTTCTCATCTGCTTTATTTCTAAACAGAACACAGGATCAGAAAAGATTCCGTGGACTATGGAGCCTAGTTCCTCTCTGCAGCAGTTAAACAGGTCATACAATCTCATTTGTAAATTTACCATGCTTTCATCTTAAAACAGGTTTGGGGTTTTTGCCCCCATACTCCTTTTGGGAAGCTGTTGGAGCACTTTATGTCCCCAACAGCTGGAAACTTTTTGAATCTCCATGATGAATTTCCATGGCAATTTTCTCAGGTGAGTTCATGCTGTGACAAAGTTCTACTTCAAGTATCTTTCCTTTTGGTGTTTCTCTTACCCTCCTTTGTCCCCAGTATAACTGGAGAGAAGTAATAAACATTTTCTCAGATTTTCATTAAATAAGCTAAATAATGTAATGAAATTAAGGTAGCAAGTTAACTGAAATAAAGTAATAAACTAAATAAAATAAATCCTTTTATATATGTACTACCATCTCCCTGGTAGTACATCGTTTTGCTGCAACACATGTATATACTAGGTTTTTTACCTAATTATCTTTTCTAAACTATGAACTTTCATCTGGTAAGAGAAAATTCCTGTTATTAATTCCAAGTCTGCAACCTTGCACTTTGTACACTCTAACCTCATCTCCTTTCAGTAACTGAAGTTCAGTGACCTGTATGATATTCCAAGCCTTTTCTAGTTTGACACTGCCTCCAGACTTTGTCATCAGAAAATGTCATAAGCACACGCTTACGCTATACCAGAATTAGCCATGATACTATCTGCTATTTTTAGTCTCCAAGCTAATCCTAGAAAATTCTGCTGGTAACTTTCCTCCAAACATACAGTTTCCCTTTCAACAAAAGATTGAATCTTTAAATTTGTGAAGACAGTACAATCAGTCCAACACCAAGGAATTTGTGGTTTTCTCTGTAATTTTGATCTGATTTCAGTTAACATGCTTTCTCTAAATTCTTATTTTTTTCTCACTGTGAAGCCTTTCTCCCATTGTGGGCTAATTTTTGATGGGCTAATGTAGAAATGGTTTACTAAGGTAAGCTAGAAAAAGAAGGAATTGTTTTTATCTGGTAAAAGGCCACTAGGTAGATCTGTCATAATCTGTTTGACATAAAATTATTTTTTTTCACTGTTTCAAATTTCCATTTACATGGATGTGTTAATTGTTCTTTCCCATGTTGTGTGTTTTTAAACCTTTCATACTATAAACGTCATCTTAATAGGTTTGTAGTTTATTTAGTTACTTCCTCTCCTCCTCCATACTCCATTTGCTAGTCTTTAGTAATATGATACAATACTTGCCTTATTCATTTAGCTAACCCTCTGCTTTTCAGTTCACCATTTCAGGCAAAGGAATAGATTTTTACAAAATTTTGTCATTACAAAAATAAGCTTGGTAAGAGGTAATGTGCCATTAGGAGCAGAACTGGGGTGCCTGAAGGAACAACTATACAGAACTCACTTGGCTGTGTGCCTAATGGTCAGCAAATTCACAGGGCTTGTATCTAAACTGGGGAATAGAAGGAGGAGCCTCGCTGTGACTATATTTCACTTCAGTTAATTGCTGAAATGCCTGTTTTTCCTTGTCTTTGTTACTAGAAGGCACTGTGCCTTACCATAAAAATTACTATCAGTTTGGTCTGAATCATTCTTCACTATCATATGCTTTGTTCTTAAAAAGTAATACTTTTTTCCGTTGTTTATATTATCTTAATCTTCTCAAATATATTTCCTAATTAACATGTGATATTTGGTGTATCTACACCAAAATGGGAAAGATGTGCAGTGTTCTGACTGACCAGCATTCTGGAAAATGTTGTCAGAATTTCCAAAGAGCACAAGCAAAAATGAAGCTCAGGGTATTCTCACCAGTTATAGTACATATGGTACAAATCTTACTGCATAGCAGATATTTCAAATTAAATTTTTCTGTGTTGACAGACCACTGCAGAGCTCAGACATCTGAAACTGCCATCCTTATACCCTTTATTTAATGTGAACAGCAAAACTTTTCATTTAGATTCTTACATGTATCTCAAACTTATATAAACAAGCCATTCTAGGAAGAAACAATAATTTTGTTGTTTGCCGTATGCTGTAGAAAGGAATGAAAAAGGAGAACTGCAAAATTTTCAAGAAGGGATCTGAACTCCTGCTCCTTGTAGAGAGAATTGGATTTTTCTTTGTGATATCCACTGTAAATGAAGCCAGTGATTCCTAGTTGATGACTCCAGAGAAATCTGACTTTTGCTTAGTAAAGAAACCACTTCAATTTAGAATTTCTAAAAATCATGAGTTTAAAGTTTGAACATTATCTGATAATATGGAAGGGCTTAATATTTTCTGCTGGGTTCTGACTCTCACATATGTTTGTCCATCTTACTCTATTAACACCATCAGTACAAAGTCTTAGCCACAGATTTGGAGCAGTCTCTCTTGAAGCCAGAGAATCTGAAGAGAAAGCTCTCCTGGTCTGACGCCTTCCTTTCTTAACAATTCAAGGAGATGCAGTACATCTCTCATCCTACATCATCTTTGAACACTATGTCTCCTGATGGTTGGTTTCTTTGGTTAATGTCCTGAAATATAAATAGGAGGTTAGTGTGTACCGTGTCTGCTATTTCAGGGACATAGCTATTAAGATGGAGGAAGGCCTCTGCTTTGCTAGGCACCAGACAGATGGATCAAAAGGGCCCGAAGCCTGTGGGCTTCCTCATTGCCAAAGAATGCAGTTTGCTTCAAAGTTTCATTTTAAATCACAGTGAATCAAGGGCTTCAAATATGAGCTCTGAAGAGAGAGATTACAGATTCTGAAGAGAGGACTGGCTTGTATAGATATATCACGCGAGTTGCTATAAATGTTAGGTCTACAACAGAGCCTTTCAAGCCAGTGGCCTGAAAATTATAGTTTTAGATGGAAAGGGTGAGGCTGAAGTGGGGAGCAAAGGACATTATCCAAATCTGCCAAACTGTACAGACTCTGATAAGCATGGATTGTAGAGGAGGGTGTGAGTTACATTGTATGGAGACTGTTGATCTCATGTTTTACTTTAGTCAAAAGATACATCACTGGGTCATCTCAGTACAAGATGCTTGCTCTTTTTATTCTTTGAGCTGTGAATCTTATGTGGTGTGAGGCCATGGAAAACCACCTGCTGGATCTCAACTACCTTTTTCAGAGTAAATAACCTGAAAAGCTTGCATTGTTTAAAGTGCAGGGGAAAGTCTGTGAGAAGTTTGTGCTCTACATGTCGAACAAATTATTCTTCTTTATGAAAGATTTTCCAGCCAAGATTGTGGCCTGAGCCCTCTCATGACAGTGTCTGTGGAGAATAAATGACTGGTTTTATAGTTTGGTTTAATGCAAAGTTCAGGTTTTACACTTCCTGGATACACATAGACACAGGGATTGTTTAAATACAGGTGTGTAAGTTGCTTTTCCTTGCTTTTCCTTTCTTTTCCTTTCTTCTATTCTGTTTTTGACAGGTTAACCCATGCCTCCTTAGTTATAACACTGGGAAATTTCCAAGGAAACCAAAAAAATTCTCGGAGAAGTATGTGTTCTCTGAGCTAAAAAAGATAATGTTAAACTGTACTTCTGTGCTTTCAAATTATACAGGAAGATTATGAAGGTCATACTCATATTTCAGATCTGAAAAAAATTTTATAGGCTGCTGTGTAAATATACACAGAGTAGTTCTTATGTGGTTTCCCATAATAGTTGGTCTAGGCTTTCATCTGGTGCAATTTTCACTGAGTGCCATAATGACAGGTTCCACAAAGGCTCCCTCATTCATTTTTAGCTCTACCAATCCAACACAGAAAAAAAAATTCAGAACAGAACAGCCAGTATGTAAACCAGATGCAGAAACAAGAACTTCTGCTGGTAAATCCTGTCTCCCCACACTGGGACCTGGTCACTAACTCTATTGAAAAGCTGTATGTACAGACAAATATTTAGAATGCGACTGAATGGAGATGGTTCCAGGCACATTAGGCAAGGTGAATGTCAAGCAGCAGCAAGAAATGAATTAATTTTATGGTACAGGTCAGTTTAACCAGATCAAAGGGACTAAACACAAAGGCTAAGGATCAAATGGAGCTTCCCCCATAGCAGGTAGCCAGCTGTTCATGTGCAGCTTTGAAATAGTGTTCTGGATGAAGTCAAGTAACACCTTTAGCCAGCTAAGCAACTAAAATCAGTGTGAGTTGAAACTAAGTCTTAATGAGTTTGCTTGGAAGATACTATTCTTAAATAAAAGAATTTTAATAGAGCAGTAAAGATGCTTTAGAGGATAAAGAAAAGCTTCTTAAGTAAAATTAGAATGATTCAGTTGGAAGGAACTTCATCCCTGTCTGAGCTGTATTTTTGGTTAATTGGAGGAGATTGATATCATAAACAGTAACATAAACAAGAAACGTGTATTTCCTGTCATGATCCTTCCCCTGATCATTGCAGGTTACCTTCATATGACAAAATTCTTCAAACCTTCCCTGCTGCTGACTCAAAAAGAAAAAAAAGTTTGTTGAAATATGCATAAAACAGTCCTGTGGCAATATTCCACCTTTTTCTGTCTAGTAAGATCATGCTCTCCACTCTGCTATGCTGACCAGTTCCTACAGAGAAAGCTTTTAAAGCCACCTTACCTCAAGGTGTAATTATTCAGGTAAGTTATTGAAATCAAAACTACGCAGAAGCCTTTTGGCTTAGAACTTAACCAACTAATCCTCATGCTTTTGCCACTCTGTACAGCAGATTGAATTTAGGTAGCACTCTCTTAACTGCCAATTGAGATATATAGATGGTGTTTACATGTAGCAAGCTAAACCTCGATGGTACTTTTTTCCAAGTCAAAACAACCATGGTGTTTAATCATCAGTGAATATGTAAGCAGTGGAAGTGTTGAGATGATGTTTATGGAACACTGCTGTTTTTCTCTAAAATTAGCTCAGGAAGAACAATTTTCTTGAAAGGATGATTCTGCATATGAATGTCTGTATTTCAAGTAATTTAATATTGATCATCTGCTTTTATTTACAGATTAACAACATGAGAGGCCTTGTCTAAAGGAAAATTTGGATATGAATACAAATGTGATTCTGCCAGAGGTATACCTTGCTTTCCAAATTCAAAGCTTTCTTTGTTTTCTACTTATTTAACTTCTTCCATTTTGCTTCCTATTCAAATGTTCCTCCTATTCAAAAGTTCTCTTTTTTTTTCAAGTTACTGTGAGCTTTATTTTTTACTCTCCTGTAACATCTTGAAAAATTGTTCTGCAGCACAGTTTTCTAGAGAACAAAAGCACACTGTTGAAACATTCTTTTCCTGCATGACTGTATTTTATATCATTAAAGCCAACTCTGGGTAATAATGTTAGTATGATAAATTATTCATCACAATAAATAAATCTCATAAGATTTCTCTAATTACTATTAGGCATTCTGTTGAACATTACTGGAGTCCTTTGTGGGAATTAACTTGTAAGTGAATACATATTAAACCATGGATTTCAAAGGCCATATACAGACATAACCTTTATAAAAATTTAGAAATGTCAAACAAACTGGAGTCTCACCTGTCATGACCAAATGAAGCACAGTGTAACACATGAGTTCACGCTGCCACAAACCAGGTCAGCCTGTCCCTTGGACACTTACCAGATTGATCTGTTTGCTCCCTGTCCACTGGGCCTGGTATGCATTAAGCTTCTGGAGTCTGAAAAGAGTCCAGGTCCTTCATTTGTGTTTGTATTGTGAGGTACAAACTTTAGTGCTCCCCTCTGAAACTGAACATACAGTTCAACAATCTGACTCCCATGCCTGTTGTTGGCTCTCCAGGCTTCTTTTTTTTTTTTTTTTGTTTGTTTGTTTGTTTAAGCACACTTTCAAGAAGAAATTGATATTTGGGGCTATGTTTCAGTTCTTTGGGCATACACAGATGTGAAGGCAAAGACTTAGTGAGTCACAAAAGAGCTAAAATACGAACTCTACTTACAAGGTAGCAGATTTATTTGTTAAAAACCAATATCTAAATGCAATGCACTTTTTAATTTCAAGTCATTAGAAGTCTATCTGTTCAATGTGACAGGACTCCTTCCTGCAATTCCTCTCCTGCTTTGGGTGAAAATGCCCTTGTAGGTTAGTTCTTATTATTCTTTAAGTTCTCAGCCCCTCTTCCATAAGACTTCTTTATCTTAGTCATCACCTTATGCAACAAGGTAATTTGTATCTTAAATCCCCATCATTTTCTCCTGCTGCAGACCAGAAAGGGTGCGTTATAAAACAAGTATCTCCTTGTATAAAAGACGAGTAAAAATGTTACAATCTTAGGCCAACTTCCCTTGGAATTCTGCTTCAAAATGCAGTTATAAAAATGATATATGGGCTTGCAATCAATGTTTTAAGTTTGAGATAACACAGTTCATAATCAGATTACTCTAATCCTTATAACAGATCCATGAGTACAAATGTGTTCCACACAGACACAGTATATTCATAACAATTTTTAACAGTCATCCAACTTATCTGATTGGATTCTATATTAAATGAACTATTTGATATTGGGAGGAAGCCTGATATGATTAGAACTGTTTAAGGCAGAAAGATATTACAGGAAAGATTCATGATAAGGACACATGATTACAGTACTCATGAAGTAATGATTCATTTTTACTGAGACATTTTACAGACTGAAATTTCAGTAAAACTTTCCTGCCAGGTATATATCTTCTCTCCTAATTTTTTGCCTCCTTTTCTCTCCATTCTTCACATGATAATGAAAGGACCTCTTTTTATTCTTCTCCTGCCTCAGTATATCCTGTTCTGAATGCCTCCAAGACATCATTCTTGGTATTATATTTTTTCAGGATTTCTTCCCTCAATTCAAAATTTAAGCTTTTCTGAACAGACAGGTACTAGCCTGGAACCATTAGCTGCTGTTGATGAATTAAATGTTAGATTCTGGATGCAATCCCATCCCAACTCATTGAAGAGTTTGTCTAAGATACCGCAGTCTTTTTCAGACAGTACAATAATCCCAGGTCTTTTTCCACGAGTGTCCCTTGACATCTCATTTAGCTCTACAGTTAGGAAATACTACTGACTCAGAACATTACTCCACTGAGTTTTTAAAGTTGAAAAGGTTTGAAAGGTCTGTTTCCAAGACCTTTATAAAACTATTTCTCCATTTTTTTCATATTGTCTATAGTCACAAGAGAGAATTTTTAAGGAGTCAGAGAGGAGTCGAGGTGACCACACAAATGGGTCTAACCAAAACTGACTGTGCCGACAGAAAAGAACAGTTAAACCGTCAGCCCTTTTTTGTTGTCTTTCTTCTATTTCAATTTTGCAGGTCAGCATAGCAAAGAGTATTGTTCTTGGACATCAAAAGGAATAAAAGGAAATAAATTATTACTCTAGCATTTAGAAATTGATCCTGTTAGCTACTGGGCTGAAAGCCTCTTAAAAAGGGCTAAAACCTTCAGCTCCTTTTGATTTGATTAAGTGCACTAATCATCTGCTCAGCTTGAGTCAGTGCAAGATCCAAGTACAGGCACTTCACAAGCTGTTCCCTGTGTTGCTCTGACCCATGCCACAGTAAAGTCAGGCTGAGATGAGCACCTGCCCAAGGCACCAAGGTGAGAAACTGCTCCTTGGGAACCAAGTCAGCTGTTAGTTAACAAACCAGCCAAACAACTGCTGCTGCTGCCACCTTTAACCAGAAGAGGGGACACAGGAAGTGACCAGCTCTAGGGTTGAGGTATCACCAAGACAATGTGCAGCAGCTCTGCTCTAAACTGTGGTTGGTTATGTATCCCACTGGGGACTGAAGCAGTTATTCTTGCAAAACATGAATTTCAAGTTCCTTAGAGATGACTCAAGAAAAGTATTTCAGTTGAAGTTGCTTCAGAGTTGCATATCTGACAAATAAGTCAATAATTTTACCTTTTAGGAAAATGTCTGTAGTTTAATTAAATATTTTAGATTAGAGAAGGGTTTTTTCTGCTCTTGAGTTGCTGTATTTAAGCATCTTTTGAACTGAATTAGAAATGTGTTTTGAGTCTCTGGTAACTTTGGCCCTTGGGTGTTCTCCACCAAAATACATTTTATAATTCTGTACTAGTAAATGCCACCAAGGTAGAATAACTTTATTTAATGTATATGACATAGTGATATTTTGGGTATATAAAAATTCTTTGGTTGTAAAGCATTTTCCTCAAGTAGCTACAGTAAAAAGAATGAATATTCATATGTTACAGAAGGAGAAATTGAAACACAGAATGACAAGCCGAAAAACATTAATCATGTAGTAATTTTGCAGACCTGTGTAAAGCATTCATTTTTCAAGGATGTTTGGCATCTACATGGCTTTAGTAGTTCTGCGTAGTCCTCCAAAACTTATGTCAACAGATACTGAACAACAAACAGTGGAAGTATAATGTATAAATTACTTTTTCCCTCCCAGTACACATTTCATGATCCTAGTCCTGTTTTCTAACAAGCAGACGATTCTTTTCTGGAAACCTTCAATGTTTCACGTTTTCAGTGGTGATTCTTACAAACCTACTTTTCAAACTTTAGTGGTTCTGCAGCAACTCACCACCCTATCTTTTAGTATCCACCAGGACAACACTTTTAACTCTTTTATACAGAATGTTTTTGCCATCTTTTCAAGTTGTAGTGGGCAACATTCTACTTAAAAATTATCTTGGAACTTGCTAACTCTATTTAGAAAAAAACCCAAAACTTTCTGGGTATTTTTTTTCAAAACTGCTAAAGCCAACTAAAGCAACCTTTCTGAAAATTTCTTTAGAAGAAATAATTCTTGGGGTAAACATCCGTTAGATTCTCAAAATATGCCACGGTTGCATTGGCAATCAGACAGTGAGGCTCCTACAGCTCTTTCCAACAGGTGGGTGTTCATATGATACAGTCCTCTATTTAGCAGTCCAAAGATATTTTCAAGACAAAACAGATATTTTTTGTCCCAAACATGTTATTCTTAGGAGGTGGATTTGCATGTTGAGAGCAATAAATTATTGAAAAGCACTCTAATGGTTCACTTTCCATTTGTAACAAATCAAAAGACTGAAGAAGAAATTGTATTACAAATATTTCTGAGAAGGGGTCTTCTTCACTAAAGAAAATTTATTTGAATTCTAATGATAAAAACTATCAGTAAGTTAAATGATGTATGAAGTGAGTAGCAAACAAAGTGGTAGAATACTTGTAGCTGGTGAGAAAGCAATTCAATAACAGAATGACATTAGAAATTACTTTGCAAATATTTATGTACAATATATTTACTTAAATTGTAAACCATCTACTCTTGGAAGGAACTTCCTTTTCAACAGTTGTGATTTGGCAAACACAGTAATAGGGACATTATTTCCTGACATTGCTGACAAGTGTGAAAGTCCTCTGTATGTTCTCATTCCTAAGAAAACAAACTGGCAGTTCACATTCGCTTTCATTCTCAGCTTGTGTCTTCTACTAGGATCATAGCTAAAACATGCTGGTCCTCTTTGGCTTTAGGATAAGAACTGTTGCATGTAACTTTTTCATCTTTAGTCATCTGACAGGACTTGTAACTGCTCATCGTTCTCCCAGCTGTCTTCCTGCCTAATAACCTTTTTCTGTTCCATTCCTATTTCAGAGCTTTAAACTTCAGGTTTAGCTTATTTACAGAATTTGCCACAAGACTTCCCCCCCCACCTAATGTCATGTGCAGACATGGAAAAAGAAAGGAAAAAAAAGAAGCAGTTTTCTTCAAATGTTGAACAAAGGCTTTAATAGGAATAGAGAGAAAAAAACCACCTTCAAAGTTATACTATCTTTAGCTCTGCTTCACTAGAGGTCCCTCTGTCTAGAGTTTATCAGTTTTACTCCTAATGTTTAAGTAAACCTCTCCTTACTCGTATCTGCCAAAGACAGGGTGACTATATAGTACATAAATTCAGAATAGAGAAAGTCATATGGAAAAAAGACATCTGTCATACAGATAAATATTTTTGAAGTTTTGAACATGGGAATTAGGATTTTTTGAGTGTTAATTACCTAAATACACAGAAAAGCACAAAGCAAAGTATTCAGGTTTCTAGGTGTATGTGTAGTTCCCAATCAAATTCAATAGCACTTGTGAAAATGCCAGCAGTGACATAGGGCTACCCAAAATCCCAGTGTACCTACGGAGCACATGGATAGTCAGTTATCTTCAGAAATGTAGTGCTTAGCTCTCTTGTAAAGTTAACTCTCTATGTTATTAATGACAAAGAATAAAATAAAACAAATACACCCCAAGTAAGAAAATCACCCAAGAGAAAGCCTGAATTATTTCTTATCCATTGAATGACCTCTAGTGGTCATTCATCGCAGCTTTTACAGCAATTGAAACGCCACTTCGGAACATGATAGAGGAAATGCGCATTTTTTGCGAAATATAGAACATGAGAATCAATTTTTCTCAGAATCGTGCACTATGAATCTTTACCTCTGCCAATGTTAAAATCATATTTTATTTCACTTTATAAAGTGAGCCTTGGGAACTCTGCAGGAGTTTTAAGCCAGAGTTCTGCATTGCCACTTGCTGTTTTCTCTTTGCTAGCCAGTACCCCCCTCAATCTTTGAAATCTCCCTCAACCTCTCTGAAATTTGTCAGACACACCCTTTTGTCATCCAACACAGCCTTGAGTGTATTCTGTTACCTTGATAACCTCTACTCAGCTTCTCATAACCTCATTGTATTACCTGAAAAGGGCCACCAACCATCATCTCTCACTGCTGGCCAAAGGAGACCACTTCATTCTGAACACAGATGGCACACGGAGTGAGCGTATCTGTCTAAAGAGCAAACTCAGCAGATGTAATACTTGCAATATAATTGGGAAGAGAGCTCTAATCCTCAGCATTGTGGGACATGAAAAGAAGTCTGAGTTAAACATTCAGCAATATGTCAGAAAACAAATGGTATTCTCATCGCTCAGGGGTTTTATCAGCATTTCTGCTGATCTTTTTGTGGCTTCTTTAAACAGTTGGGCCAGATTGTTCTGCTGGACATGCATATCAGTCCAGATATTAAAGGCTTTTGCTAAATACAGAAAATAGGTTCCGAGAAACACCTCCTCTATTCCTATCTTTCTCAGCTATGGGTGTTATACAGGACTTCTTATATTTATTTGTATGTAAATGAGCATATCATATCTGCAACTCAAGCTGCATTACAGGTGAAGTATCCACATGATAATTTTGTTAATCTCAGATAGCTTTTGGTAGTCATCTTTTCTGCTACACAAACCTGGTAACAGAGGCAGAATGGCTCCTCCAACAGGAGGCCAGTGAATAAGGAACTTATGGTTAAAAGCCTTTAGAGATTGCTTCATAGCCCTACTTCCAGTATTGAGAGATACTTCAGAGGAACTTGAACAAAACGTTTAATCTCTTTAAAAGGCATTCTGACATTCTTGCTTACTAGAATAGTGTCAAAAGAAGTATGATTTATGTGAGAAATAAAGTTTGGAAACTATGCTGACAGAACAGTTATGAGCCTTTTCTATGTAGGCACCATAGTGTACATTGAAGATATTTTTTTAATCAAGAAAAAGAAAAAAAAGAGCAAAAATGTAGAAAGTCTGTATGACTACCTGAGTTACACTGCTCTGGGTATTTTGTAAGGAAAAAAAAAAAGAGAACAGATGCATCTGTACATGAGCATGAAATGTCATCACAATTTGATCAGAATGCTTACCAAATGAGCAATTCCAGTATTAAAGGAATTTCTCCCCTAATTTCTCATTCATTTTATTGTAAGATACAACAGTAGGTGGATTCTACAGAATGCTTCATTAATACTTTTTTTCTTCCTAGACATAAGAGGACATGCATCTTAAAGGTAATAGTTATAGCTAAAGCATTTCTGGGCTTGTGTATCAGTCGTATACAAGTGGATGATCAGTCTTTAACCATTAAACCAAAATATTAGAGAATATTTTGTCCCTAGTTTGTAGTCAAGTCTAATTCAGACATTCTTTTTATCTTAAAATTGATGTCTAGAAGCCACTCAAAATAATCTTATAGAATCACAGAATCCGTGAGGTTGGAGAAGACCTGTAAGATCATCAAGTCCAACTGTTAACCCAACACTGCCATGCCATATAGCACCACTAAACCAAGTGGCCAAGTGCCACATCTCTGTGTTATTTGAACACTTCCAGGGATGGTGATTCCACCACATGTCTGAGCAGCTTGTTACAATGCCTGAGCAGCTTTTTGGTGAAGAATTTTTTCCTAATATCCGGTATTTTTTAACATCCTAAAGCTTGATTTATCTCTGTTGAAACAGCTTGATTTATCTCTGTTGTTTGGTGAAACACTGTAGTAAAAAGTAAATATCAGACATAATAATTTTTTAGTATTATAATTAAATATCTTTTTCTTTGAAATGCTGATTTTTCCACTGAAATTTTCCACATTTCTTTGGAATATAACCAAGAAGAAATCTTCTTGTCTTGTTCCTAGTATGACCAGGTGCTCAGATTTTACTGGAGATTGAAACTGTATGGTACCACGTGTCTCTCTGCTCAGTAATTTTAAATAACACACATTGGTACTCTTACTGTATGTTTGGGATTGATTGGTATTAGATAGTATAACTGGTGATGCAAAAGCTAATTCAGCAGAAAATTATTTTCTATGTAACTATCCCTATGTAGAATTGACAGGACTTCCCTGAGTTGGTCTGGTCAGTGTGTCCATATGTACAATTTGCTCTGGGCTGAGAGTCCTTCTTCAGGAGTATTATGTGGCTGTAGAGTGCTTTGCCTAAAACTTCATCTGTGCTCAAGGACTGTTTTTTCCCCAATCTTCATATCAGAATCTGACACAGCTTCTTTAACTAGTCCCTGTGCTGCCTAGTACTAGATTCTAGTACTTCCTTTTTAACAAAAAACTCCATTTTTATGTAATTTCCCTTTTTGAAGACAATCCTGAAATTCGTGGATATTTTGGAGTTGTTGCTCCTGCAAGGCATTAAATCCAAATATATATTTTGTCATTTTAGAGAGTAACTCTTTGACAGCTCCTAGACATAACTGAATAGTCAACAGGGGGAAACTCTCAATTCACTGTTCCACGGCAGTGTGCTGGGTCTCTTTCCGTGCTTGGGAGAGCATTGCATGGGAGATTTTGCCCTGGTTCTGTCACTCCAGGGAGTCCTGCTGGGAGATTGCTCAATCTCCTTATCTCAGCAGACATCCCTCCAGGGCAGTGGCTGGGCATACCCCACAGTTTGTCATGATCACAATACAGCCAGGGGCCATCTGTTGAACAGTTACTTGGAGGGCAACATGTGGTATAACTATCAGTCAAGCCTAAATGAATAACTGCAATTTTTGAATTTCTTAGTTATGTTGTATTAATTCCATCAGACCTTCACATTGGCTGAGAGCATTTCTAACTATTTTTCTTGATTTCAGAGACATCTTCTACTTCACATAAGGATTTTAAGCTTTTAATCAGAATATCAATACATGCTTTTAAGCCAACACCTTTGTTTCTTGGGGAGGATGTCTTTCTGATATAGCAGAAGTAAACATTGATCCACACCTTTTTATTTCCTGTTTAAACTGTCAGTGAACAAATACGCTCCAGACTTTGAACAGCCTAACGTTTTTACAGTAAATGCAATTCCTGTGATTACGGCACCATTTCCACCTATAACACTTAAGTGCTAAAGTACTTCCTTTCTTGAACTATTATAAATGGACTAATATTTATATAGTAAACGCCACTCCTGTTAGCATGGCATCATCTCCACCTTAAGATTAGCACCCTACTGCTAAAGCAGTTCCATTCTGGAAATAAGAACCCAAGAACTTCTGGTTCTAGATCCGCAGTAAGAGACATTTCCTAGAGCGCAGCACGGGATGAACTTTGTTTGTTGGGGAAATCTGTGTCACAGAATAATGCGACAGCCACCTCGCACCTTCCCCCGGCCCCAGCTTTTCCCGAGGGGCGTAGCAGCCTGTCCTCTGCGCATTAAGTGGAGGGGAGGACCACACTCAAGAGAGAACGTCTCCGCTATGCCGGCCGAGCGGAACGCCGCAGTGCAGAGCGGGTGGGAAGCACACCATCAATGAGGCTGGGAAAGACCTCTGGGGTCATCGAATCCACTCCGTGACCGAACATCACCTTGTCAACCAGACCATGGTACCCAGTGCCACATCCACTGCTTCCTTGAACACCTCCAGGGACGGTGACTCATCCCCTCCCCTGGGCAGCCCATTGTAGTATCTCATCACGCTTTCTGTGAAGAAATTCCTCTTCATGTCCAACCTACACCTCCCGTGGTGCAGCTTCAGGCTATTTCCTCTCGTTATCGCTTAGGACTATGTCCTCTTGAACGAAGCGAGCTGCCTTCGTGAGCGCAGGGCCGGGCCGCGGGGGGCGGCAGGGACACGGGCACAGACACCGAAAGCCACCGGAGCAGAAGCGGCGGCGGCGGAAGTGGCGGCCGCCGCCTCCCCGCGCACGTCACCGCGCGGCGCAGGCGCGTGGCGGGGCTGCCGTGGCTCTGTCTCCTCTCAGCCGCCTCCCTCCGTCCTTCCCTCTCTCCCTCTCTCCCTCCCTCCCTCCGTCCGTCCGTCCCTCCCTGCGGCTGCCGGGCCGCGGCTCCTCCCTGCACCACCTTTGGCCGAGTTGCGGGAGTGCGCAGACGGTACAGGTCTTCGGCGGCAGCGGCTTCATCCGCACCGAGCATCAGTCGGGAAGGCGCGTCCTCCTTCCCTTCCTCCTCTTCTCGCTGCCCTGCGGCCATGGAGCTGCCCGAGAGCCAGTGCAAGAAAGTCAAGCTGAGCAACAGGGAGCCGAGCTGGGTGAGCGGGCGGGCTGTGCGCCGGTGGGCAGGTGGGCGTGCGGGGGCAGAGGAGAGGGGAGGCAGAAGCGGCCGAGCGCCGTGGTGATGTGGCAGTGGGCGGCAGCGGGAGCCGGGACGGGGGGCTCCGTGCCGCGCTCCCCGCCCGGGGCCGCCTGTGGGGAAGGGCAGGGAGCCCCTCTGGAGAGGACCCCGTGTCTGGAGGTTTCATCCCTGCCTCTTCCGCCGTGAGCCCTCGGCTTCCAGAGTTTTGGAAGAAGGAAGACTGAAGAATGTGATGTACAATGTGGCCATTCATAAACCTGGATTGGCCAAAGACTGGGGTTCTTTGTGTTGCGGGTGTTATGTGGAAAACTGTCGAGACGGGGCTTAAAAAAATCTAACCAAAGTCTTCATTCTTGTTCATAAAGATGGGGGAAGATCGGTTTACAGCAGAGACCAAAATGCAGCTATTTAGAAGAGACATTGCAGGCCTTTGAGAACATTTGATACCTCTGATGATGCAAGGCAAGCGAAAAAAAATGAAAGCGTGATTTCTTTCAATCAATGCTGAGTTGAAACAGGCAAGACATAAGATCCAGAAAACATTTGATACGAACGTAGCAGTGCATATCAGTCTTTGAAGTCTTGCTGTGAGTGGTGCAGGCCACAGCTCTCCAAATAAAAGCAGCTGTTGCCTGAAAAACAGTGAAGTTCGTATCGTACTGTTCGGTAGATGTTGTGCCTGACCAAGCCTCTTCCACTGTGTACAAGCTTAAACTTGTTTATGTAAGAGAGTAATCGGTAGGTTACATTCTTTCAATTCCACTAGGAAAAAGCAAAATCCAATGTTTAGAAGTTAGTGGAATAGACGATGTCTGTGTGGGGTTAACAAAGTGTATGCAAAAGTTACTCTGTATCATTTCCTTAGTCATCAGCAAAACCAAGATGGATTTGTCCAAACAAGGGAAATTCCTTAACAGACATTAAGTGTTTGCTGAGTTCAGTTGAGGTTTGCAACCCCCTCTATGCTACGTGGCAAGCAGAGGAAGTCTTCCGCTTCTCCCTTTTTCTTCAGAAGACCTCAACTGAAATGCTTTTTATAAACCAATAAGCTTCACCAGGAACAAAAATGCTACTGATTCACATGCTCCACAGGCAAATGTTCTGGCACTACTGGCTCTGCATCTGTTCAGCTGAGAGCAAAGTCAAAGCAACTTACCCTGGTGGAATTGGCAGCCCCTAGGAGAGTAGGCAGAGCCTTGTCTTTCAGAATTTCTCTGTGCTTCCAGTGCTATTCAGAATACACCTCTGTCTGTGGAAGTGCCCTTGCCAAGCCCACCTCTGAGCACAGCAAACTCCCCAGTTACAGAGCACAGCATAGCCACAGACACTGCCATTACACTGGCTTGATAGGGAGATGTGTGGAACACTTTCTTTAGAGTGGCTTGGCTAACACGACTGAGCTGTTGCGTCAGTTTGCAGGTGGCTCCGAATGAGACCTTGCTCCAGTTCTTGTTTCTGAGAGCATATTCAGTGGAGCAAATTCTGACTTCATTTTTTATCCGTCCCCTCTGATGCCAGCCTGTGAGTCCCCTCCAGCACTGGTTCAATAAGCTGTCTCTGCCTTTGGTCATGCTGGTACTGCAGCAGGTGGCAGGCAAAGACACACTTCTTAATAATATCTTTACCACTGAATTGCTTGTATCCACAGTACTGTAGGAGATTCTGGGTGATTGCTGCTGCTGTGATCTTTCAAACTGTCCCAGCTTTAGAGCACCTGGCAAAGGGGAGCTGGTCTGTGTCAGTGGCAGGAGAGCATGAATTTGGCAGGTCGGGTGGTGCTTTGTGCGGAGGTGTTTAAGTGCCTTATTGTATCGGTATCACCATGACAAACTGCCTTCTAGTGGGCAATAATTGTAAGGATCCAAGTAAGAATTCTTGTTGTAGGTGGGAAAAAATGTAATGCTGTAGGTTATGGCAGAATATGGATTGGGGGAATTGTTAAGTTTTTAAAAGATTAAAAGATATTATTGCTCAGATATAATTTCTGGGTTTGCCCTTCTTTCCCAAGCGCAGTTGTCGAAATCAAAGCACAGATTTTCAAACCAGAATTTGAGAAAGTAGCTAATGGAAGATATTCCTGACAGATCTTTTGGTCCTGAAACCTCATATAAATATGTGGTTATAGCCTCTGTGGTAGCTGAATTTTTGTGTTGGGACCATGTTTGTTTTCCTTGCTTGTGTTTGTATGTAGTCAAAAAAATGGGCACTGTTCTCCATGCACTTCAGTTGCTGTTTGGTTGTTGAGCAGAACACTTTGCAGGGAAAAAAAGAAAACTACTCATTTGGTTATCAGTGCTGAATAATAAATGTCATAAAAATGTGTTGTTATCAGGGTGTCCCTGGTTTATAAGAGGCACATGGTGAGCAAGTTAACAAATGACCTAAAGATCGTCTCTTATGACTGGGAAATGAGAAAGGCATTGAAAGTTAAGACTGCACTTCAGAGGGGGGCTGCATGTGTTGCTTTTGCTAGCTTATGGGACTTCTTAGCGTGGGGAAACCAACACTGTCATCTTAGAGCAGAAGGATATGGAATTAGTCGCAGTTTCTTTGGTATATATGGTTTGTATGGAAACCATGTCTGTTGTTTTCTGATACTTCCAGCTTCAAGCTGTCCCAAGTTGGTGCTGCAGCTTGGGGAGTCTGCTTGCCATGGAAAGATTTACTTCCTTCCCCAGAGGTGTCGCTTTGTGAGAACTTAAAATTTGATATTGATTTAGAAGTACAATATTTCATTGTTACTTGAAAGTAATGAAGAATAAATTCAGCTTATGCCACTGTATATGCCATCTGTCTGTTAACCATAGAACAATTAAGCAATAATCTCTTCTTTTGGCTTTCTTTTGGTATTGGCATTGCAACTTGGGTTTGCTTTCCGTGATCTGGATGCCTGTCTGTGTTCTTGCATCAAAGGTGTTTGGCACTGATAGTCTGATTTGGCTTTGGCAATAAAAAAATGTAGGCGTAACTGGGCAAAACATCAAGAAAGATAAGAAAAAAAAAAAGGGTCATCTCAGGAAGTCTGTATGTAGAGAAGTTGACAGAGTTAGTATTTCCTTTTGACCCATATCATCTTTCTTTCTTTTGTTGCTGTGGTTCCTGGATGTCTGTAGTCATTAATTTCCTTGGTTAACCACCTGCAAAGCTAAAATTTACCTTCATGCCAGAAAAAGTGAGCAGCAGAGTTACCCTTCCTTCTTTATCATTGCAGCTCTCCAGTGCACATCTATGAAAGGATTTCTTTAATACCACTTTTTTTTTACTTCAATACAAAGATGTTTGCCTGTTAGAGCAATTTTGATTTCATGAGAGAAACAAACCAGCATAGTGGGGGAGGAGAAAGGAAGGATATGTCAGCATTCTCAGCTGATATTACTGCTATAATGAAACACAGTGGACTGAAGCACTATTTCTGTTTAATGTGGTGAAGTAGGAGAGAAAATATTAAGATGCAGTGTTTGTCTACTTAATGCAGAAGCAGTGTGTTGCAGGGTGGAAGACACATTTTTGTGGGGATGTCGGAGTGGAAATATGCAATGGTTGTAAAAAAAGCAGAGAAACCTTGGTGTTTAATGCCTTCTTTTTCATTAGCCCCTTTACAAAAATGTAACGTGTCCTTTCAGCAGGGACTACTATAGTGAATGTAATTAGGCTTAGAATTTTAAAATAGCTTCTTCAAAGAATACTTGCTCATCACATTGAGTTTTTCTATAGCATGTTTTCTTGTGTCTCATTTCTTTTAACATTGTTAATATAGATCTCCAAGGTGAGAGATGCTTTGATATAGTGTAAAAGGAAATGACTGTTCTTTATGTCTGGTATCATTTTGGGTGGCCATTTAATTTCATCTGTTGATAGTCATCAAATTTTATGTACAAGAATTTGAAGACTGGCTAAATAATTTAAGAGCACAAACAATATGTGCCAGTGAGTATTTTTTTGTGCCACATCAATATTTGTAGTAGGGTGTATGTCAGGGATAGTAGTTAAAAGCCTGGGTTGTTGAAGATCCAGTGGTTCAGCTTGTTCCGCTTTTTATGCTCGGTGGTGTGGGCAAATCATATGGAAGCAAATTATTTGATGGGAAATGGACATAATTAGGGAACTACTTTTTTTTTTTTTTTTTTTTTTTTACAGCAGCAGGGAATGACTTGCTAAATTATTAACTTTTTAGAGCACCTCTCTAAAAGGCAGTTTTCTATCGGAAGATAAGGGGGATTTGGCCAGGATTAGTACTGAGCAGTCTTGTTTGTATGCCTGCACACAGATACAGAAAATGGGGCAGCTGGTAACCAGCAGGCATGTTTTGAGAGCATGCAGACTCTTTGAGCACTTCAACCTTTAGTCTTAGATGCCTGCTTCTGAAGTACAGGTGGATTATTGTCCCTCTGCTCGGCTTGCTGGCTGCTCCTCTGCACTTGTGTGCCTTGTCCTCTAGCAGTCAATTGGTCTTCTCATTGCTGTGATTCCTCATCTCTGCTAAGTAGATATTCATACTTTTTTTTATAAAAGTTGTGTCTTTTTCATCATTTTAAGAATCCCTCTGGCCTGCTTCCTCGGGGTTTGATGTGTTCTGTAAACCTAGTATAATAGCCTGAGTAGTTTCATTACTGCTTTCCTAGTTCTGGAAAAGAGAGAAAACTGATGTAATTTATGGAATATGGACTGGAAGACGTCTCCTTGGATGAGACATTTGACCTCCAATGTTCGAGTCTGATAATAGTCTTGTTGCCAGGCATCAAAAGCAAAGCATGTGTGGGTTTATGTCTTAATGTAAGAGAGCTTACTGAGACAGTGGCATGGGATTTGTGCTTTGAGACTGCTGTTTATCCAGTGCCTGGTACAATACAGTACAACTGGAATTAATGGGAGAGAATGTAGCTATTACTGTATTAGTTTGAATGGCTGTGTACATTCATTATGCACTATATATCTTTTAATTGAAGCACTTCAATTATTTTTGTTGGTTTTAACTTCACAATTTGTGCATTTGCTCACTGAGATCTCCAATTTTATGTAGTGCATAATTGTTCCTGCTATAAAAAGAAAGACTGACTTTTTGACTTTTGGTTTTAGTCAGCTGTATTGCAATGACTTTGTGCCCAAAACAGCTTTGTTTTAGGAGATAAATTATTTGAAGATAACATGATCAGCTAGGTTAACTTCATTTTGTATGGTTATAACCTGTTTGCAGGTGGTGGTTTCTTCTGAGTTGGTATTCAGTATTCATCTAATTTTAGTTGCTGAACTATCACCACTGAATTACAGAGGTATTGTATTTAAAACCTGAACATAGATTCTTACCTTGAGTTTCTGTTTGTATTAACTATGAGCCTAGTCATGTATAGAAGTGGGGACATACAATCGCACAAATTCATTATTTCCAATTAAGTTATAGATAAACCTTTGAATAGAAGAATGATGTAGCAGCAGTCCTTGAATCCACAAGTAGATACCATGTTTTTGTTAATTCTACTTTTTGATGTTTCTCTGTGAAACTATGAACAGCTCTCTGCTAGTACTCCATAGAGGAATATAGTCCCTACTTTCTTTTATATTAAATATACTGCATGTTTTCTTTTTCAACTGGCGCTGATACAATGATGAAAGAGAAGATAGTGCAAGATGTTTGCAAGCAAGGGAAGCCAAAGCAGCATTACAGATACCACTAATCCCTCTCATCCCTCACCCCCCAGCCCCCTGCTCTTTTTTTAAAGTCTTCTCTTTTGTTTGATTGCTCATCCGTGGTCTGGCAATCTAAGGTCTTGATCTTTCACAAACAAAATTAATATAGCCAGATACCATTAAAGTCGAAGATCAGCCAAGGCTGATCTTCCTGTGGGCTCTCTGACTTTAGATTGTGAAATGTGTTTGACAACAATGTCATCTTACTGGAGATATTTGTAGAGCAGGTTATTAGGATGAGCAGTTTTAAGAAACTCTGTAACCAGCTTTGTTTAAATTAAAAGTATAGGAAAAATATCCCATATTTTAGAATAAATTCTTTAAAAAGTTCCTTGAAATAGTACTTCCTTTAAACATTTAGACTCTATGATAACTGTGTCTTGTCTGGAGACAGATGATGCCATACATAAAAGCACTTGTTTAACTGAAAATTGGGAGAGATGTGTGTAGTTTGCAATGAAAAGGCCTCTTAGGAGTTAAAAATGAGCCAAAGAGCCAGTGCCACCAAATTTGTCAGGCATGATTTGCCCTTAGTGAAGCCAGGTTGGATGTCACAAATCACTTCCTTACTTTCTGTGTGTCTTGGCTTAGTTTCTATGAACTTCTGCTCCGTGATCTTGGTGGGCAGAGAAGTGAGACTGGTGGGTTTGTAGTTGCTCAGGTCTTCCTTATTTTGCTTTTTAAAAATGGGCTTATGTTCCTCTTTTTCCAACATCACCTGACTGCTGTGACTCCTCAAATATGATGGATCGTGGCTTAGCCACATCCTCCACCAGTTCACTAAGGAGCTACAGATGCATCTCATCCGGTCCCATGGACCTGTGCACTTTCAGGCTCCTTAGATGGCCTTGAACCTGGTCTTCTCCTACTGTGGGCAGTGGTTCTTCATTCTCCCAGTCCCTGCATTTGCCTTTCACGACTTGGGTGGTGTGACTGGAGCACTTGTCAGTGAAGACTGAGGCAAGAAAAGTCATTGACTGTCTCAGCCTTCCCCATGTCTCTGGTAACCATGTGTCCCTTTTCCTTTCAGAGAGGGCCCACCTTTTCCCTAGTCTTCCACCCTCCGTAGAATTCCTTTCTGTGTTTGTGTCCAGGAGTTTCTTGTTCATCTATGCAGGTTTCCTGGCTTTTTTGCCTGACCTCCTCTTTGTTGGGATGCATCACTCTTGAGCTTGGAGGAGGTGATCCTTGAATATCAACCCATTTTCTTGGGTTTCCATTCAGGGCTTTATCCCATGGTACTCTACTAAGCAGATCCCCAAAATTACTTGGATAGAAGTCAAGGTCTAGCAGTTCATCTGTCTATTTTGTAGTTGATTTTTCTTAAACAAGGTTTATTTGAAAGTAGTAGTTGATTAACCTGTCAGTCCCAAGCTTGAAGTAGCACGAGGGATGTGGTTGGCTATGGGTGACTGTTCTAATTTCCTGTGTCTCCTTTGGTCCATGCTGGAGCTGATGGAATGGGTATTGGTTTTACTTCCATTTTTCTGTCTCCAAGTCTTTCTCTGTGAATGAACTTGTTTGCTTTGCCAACTCACAGTGTATCAGTCAAAGACTTATCAATGACTTCTTTTACAGGGAATGCAAAGGGCAACCAATGTTACCTACCAAGCTCATCATGTCAGCAGGAATAAGAGAGGCCAAGTGGTAGGAACAAGAAGTGGTTTTCGTGGATGCACAGTCTGGTTAACAGGTATGGCCATGGATTTCTGAGGATCCTTTTGTTTTAGTACTCTTTTGAAAAGCTACTTAGCTGTAGCTCTTTTTTGCATGCAGAGTTGAATGTTTGTGAAATCTAAGACCTTGATGCAATTTTATTGCTATTTTTAGGTAGACTAGCAGGAAATTGCTTTGGGATAAATAGTAACTTAAAAATGTGTTTTGTTCAGTGCTCTGGGAGGGTTGTTTTTTGGTACTGTCTGCTACTTCTGGTTGAGTTTTGGAATGTATGGGGCTTTTTGTTTTCCTTGTGTGTGTTGCCTTTTTTTTTTCTTGCTCCTTGTTTTAACCAATTCTGTCTCTTTGTACCGTCCATTTTATCTATTTTGAAATGAAATGCAACGTTTTTTAAGAGTCTGTACGTCTAGGTCTTTTCTGTAAAAGCCTCTTCTCTTTGGATTGTTCTTGTCTCCTTGGTTTGAAATAAAATTTCAACATAAACCCGTGCCTTTGGACAGCAATTGCATATTTAGGCAATGCATACTGGGAGTTATTTTTGAAATCAGCTCTGTGGGGGTTTTTTTGTAAATAGAGGCGGTAAATACATTCTGGAAGATATTTTTTGTTTTGTAACAGTGAGGGAATTTTTTTGTTCTATCTTTCAAAGTTTTTGGAAGCTTTAAAATATTTCCCTTAAAGTTTTCTTTTAGTTAAAACTGGTAATAAAAAAATATAGCAAAATATGTCATTTAATTGGTTGTAAACCATTTAGAACACTGCTGCATTGCAACATAAAAAATCTTCACAGAGTATTAGAGAAACTACATTCAGTACAACTGGTTTCCACTAGTGTTACTAAACGTGTGTGAAATGTAAAGCAGTCATTGATAACAAACTGCTGAGAGCCATTCCAAAGAGATTTGATACAGTGGCTTGCTGTCATGTATTTCTTTGGGAAAAGAATGGAGCCCTTTCTCTCCCTGTTTCCATCACATAGCTCCAGCCTCTCTGTCAATGCTTGAATGATCTGGTGGGCTGCCTTTCTGTTTCTTCTGGTAATTCATTAATCTAATTTTGAAAAAGGTCATGATAAAAATGTTTTCTCAATTCTCTATATGGCAACATTTCCCAGTCAATGTTCTTTTTAAACAAATGTAATCTTAACGCCCAATTTCCTTCTTTTTTCAGGAAGAAGGGTGGTGGTAAAATATCAAGAATGTGTGTGGGAAGCTAGGTTATTGAACGTGTTTGAGCAGTAATGTGAAAGGGTGAAAAGGACTGTAGGCATTGAAGTAAGCAATATTAACCATTCTAGAGCTGTGCAAATGTGAGTTTCAAAATTCTGATAGGTGTTAGAATAAAATCTGAAATTCTGGTACACTCCAAGATTCTCTCACTTTGTCAGCACTCACAGAGTGGGAGTGTATGGAAAGATCTTTCAGGGATCGCTTTTCAGTTTTCAAGGTAACCTTTATTTGAGAGCTCTGTTTTAATGAATGCTGAGTTAGAGGGTCCTAGTAAAGAAAACTGAGGAATGTAGCAAAAATACGGAAAAACATTGCTTTCATGTGTAAAGTAATATGCAATCTTTAGAGTGTAAGTTATATCAAAGACTTGTCAGCTCCAAGACTGTTTTTAAATTCATTAATGTATAACCTTAACTTCTGCAATTCATTACATGTTGCAGACCAAATGATGTGTGAAAAGCTAGAGCGTTTGAGCAAATAGCAAGCTAGATGTGGGGACAGAAACAGCAAGTCAAAGACTGCATCAGTGAGAAGCAAATGATGAAGTTGATGAAATCTTATTTTGGACTGTTGTGCCTATTTTCTATAATGGGGGTGTACTTAATTGCTGCCAAAAGAACACTGTTCTGTTTCCTGCCTTGTGTTCCTTCTCTTGCCTTGCACATACTGTACTGCTTGCCCAACTCAACACTGAGCTGATTCATCTTGGGAAATCATCACTGAACTTAGCACAGCCTCCCCACATACACACAAAGGGAGAAAAAGGGAAAATACCCCATGGGTGTGTGGGTGGGCGAGATTAGCAAACTGAGTTGGCTAATGGGCACCAGAGGAAGCAATGCAATGACTCCTTTTCTTTAAGTTACCCTGAACATCTTAAGCTGTCAAGGTTTCTTCTGCACTTTGTGTTTTCTTAGGAATGGTTGCTATCCTTTGCGATAGATGTCTTGGAAGTAACACCAAGCTGCTGTTTTGTGTGATTTTTTTGTTTTTCTCCATTCTTTGAGAGTTAAAATAAATCTTAATCACCACTAATAAAAACATTTTTCTTCACCCAGTTGTGCTACTGTTTTTAGACTACCATTACCCCCTTTTTTTTTTTCTCACTCAAAGGGTAAATCTCATCTTATGAAGATCTGAGTTTGTGCTCCACTTACAAATTGACTTATTGGTATAAGCAGAAGCATGTGCTCCAGATAAACTGAAATCTAGTCTGGAAAACTAATTTAAATAAATTTCCAAATTAAAGTGAACAGTGGACTTTTTAGGGCCAGCAAAGGTTTGTTGCCAAGGATTCTAAATTAGAACAGAGTTTGATAGTACAATTTCCTTTTCTTGTTGCTATCACACGCTGATTAGTGGAGCATCACTGCTGTGTGTGAGTCTTGAGTGAGTCAGTGGTGTCTAATTCAGTGCTGTCATTCTGCAAGGAGTAAGAACAGAGTGTGATTTTGGCCTGATTCCATTTCTTTTGTTGACTGAAATTCACTTCAATGTGACATCTTCCTCTTATATAAATGTGAGATTGTAACTGTGTTTGGTTTCTGAATTAAGTTTGCTCAGGTAGTAATAATTGCCAGTAGCACTAGGGAAAGTGCACCGTCTCTATAAGCAGCAGCAGCAGAGCTCAAGGTCAAACTCTTACCTGCTTCAAATTGCACACTTAACTTTGTGCCTTTCTCTCTATACCTATTATCTGTATAAAAGCCACTTGGCTTATATTCCAAGTAAGCTTATCTAAAAGGCATTGCTGCTGATGCCTGTCGCTTTGGAGTTTTCATAATATGCATGTACTACAATTTGACTTGACCTGTTTCTATGCTGATAGCATATTATTATTGAATATTTTAGGTCTATCTGGTGCTGGGAAGACTACAGTGAGCATGGCACTGGAGGAGTATTTAGTATGCCATGGTATTCCATGCTACACATTGGATGGTGACAATATTCGCCAAGGCCTTAATAAGAATCTGGGTTTCACACCAGAAGATAGAGAAGAAAATGTTCGTCGTATTGCTGAAGTCGCTAAATTGTTTGCAGATGCTGGTTTGGTGTGCATTACTAGTTTCATCTCTCCTTATGCTCAGGTAAGTGTGAAAAACCTCTGGATGAAGTGTAGGGAAAATACAAAATGCAAAATGTCACTGAGAATTCTAGTTACAGAAATCGCTTTCTGAACTTAGCCAGAATTAAATACTTACTTGCTTTTTTTGGTGATGTTTGTGCTTTATGGAGATGATTACTCAAAACAGAAATACTAATCTTAAATATAAAATGTTTACATTAGTTCTATAACTGGAACTATCCTTCAGTCCATTAAACAGAATTATTATTCTAATATTACAAACAAGCTCAAATGATGTTCCAAGAAAGACTCTTAAAATTGCAATATCTTGTTTGATCCATGTAGATTCCAGTACTTTATAAATATGAAGACTAGGTGTACACTTAACCTGAAGACTCAGTTAAATTGTTTTTATAAGCAATTTTTCCTTTAGTGAGTGAACGGTGAGAGCTTTATTTTTACCAGGTGGCTTAAGGGAGAAGTGTTTTAATTGCTTGTAGGTTCTTTTTACTTTATTTCATGCTGTGTATACAACATGATATTATGTAATACTGAAAATTAACGTAAATCCGTTTTCACATTGTTTTGTGAAGACTGTTTTCATCCGTGCATGAGAACCTGGAGGGGAGAGACAAAAAGGGTGTGTGAACACCCAAGTATCTTGAAGAATGACCCAGGGACTTTAAGCCTAGGTGTTTCATGACATGAGAATGTGTTGTTTCTTTGGTTAGTGTGGTACAAACAGTTCTTCTGATAATAATTTGGGGAACTCAAATCCTACAGTAAAACAGAAGTCTCTAGATATGAGGAAAATAACTAATAAAATAAACAGTATTTGGTAAGAGAAGATTTTAGTGGATTTTGGAAGGCTTTTTTTTTTTCTCTGAATGAAAGCCACCAATATTGTTCCAATGCTTGGCAAGCCATAAAAATAATACAATAAAAATAAAATAATACAAATAATACAATATTTTGACTACACAAGTCTTGTCAGTTTAAGGAATGTAGGGAAAACTGGTGCTTGGGAGAGAAGGGTCGTTGTATCAGGAGCAGCAGGTAACACCTCCTCCTGGCTGTACTCAGCTAGGCAGATGTAATTCCTCAGACATATATGTATGGGTAGAGAAAATCCTGCATTCTACTGGCTGGGTTTGGTTCCGTTTTTTCTAATATATCAAGTTTAATGTAAAATATCTCACATCATCCTGTCAGCTTTTACCATGTGATGTACTGTAGCCAGAGTGATATAGCTTGCAGGGCATCTGTTAATCAAATCACATTTCTTTTTTCCAACTTTGAAAGCTTGCTTACGTTGTGCTGTCAGCTTCTTTAAAATGAACTTCAAAGGCAAAACCAAGTAACAATATGTGGGGGCAACCTTTTAGGATTTCTCTTCTGTTTTCTTTCAGGATCGTAATAATGCCAGACGAATTCATGAAGGGGCAAGTTTGCCTTTTTTTGAAGTATTTGTGGATGCTCCATTGCATGTCTGTGAGCAGAGGGATGTTAAAGGACTCTATAAGAAAGCCAGGGCTGGAGAAATTAAAGGTGAGCCTAGATGTAATCACATCTTTCTGCATAAGTGAAACATTGGTGTAATCTGACTCCATGTAAGTGGATGTGCTCAAGTCTGAGTGTACCACCCTTAAAAAGAGCATGGATGCAGGACAGGACTGAGAAGAAAATTGAAATTTACTTCTAACTCATGGAACTGACTAGTTAAATGTGTAGGACTATGAAAGGGTAAAAGTGGCTAACCTCACACAAGGAAAAACCTTGAGCACATTAAAGGTTGCAATAGAAACCATGTAATGATGGAGGATTAGTCTGTCTCCTTTGTGTGTCCATTGACTAGTAAAAAAAGAGCCTGATTCTTTCTAAAGTCTTTGAAGAACTGCATTGGTTGCTAGTTTCTTCCAAAAAGTTGCTAGTTCCTTCCAAGAAGTAAAGTAAGGCTATTGTCTACCTGTAAAGACCATTAAGAAGACTTCAAAAAATACTAACTTTTACTTCTAAATCAGTGTTCTATTCTAGTGCCCATGAACATTATTTCCTATTCTCACCCTCAGGTCAAGATTTAAGTATAAACTGCAATAAAAAAACCTCAGCTGTGCAATCATACATTGCAAGTATTGTTTCAAGTGCTGCTTTGCTCTGTGTTACATTGTAGTTTGCAGAGGCTGATGATAGCTAGATCTGTGTTTAGTAGCAAAGTAGTTTTTAAACTAATCACTTTTGGGGAGTTTGCAGATGCTGTATGAATTCACTGTTAATCAAAAGTGATATAAAATTGAAGAAATCTAAGACATTCCATATGAGTGATACTTGACTATCACTCATACTATTTGCTTGATACTTCTAGTACTACAGAATATTTCATGTAACACCAGGAATAAATAAAGCTGAACTAAGATTTGTTCAAAATCAAAGCAAGGTGGCTTGACCTGACATGATACAAAGGTACAGTTCTATACAGAATGCTTATTTGTGCCATAGAATATCCCTAGTATTTTTTTAATTTTACAAGCCCCATAATGGAATTGTGTTCCTGTAGAAGTGGTAGAGAAGTAAACAGTGCCTGAGTAAGCTACAAGTTGGTGTAGCAGTGGCTGTATCTCATGACCTATCTGATATATGAAGGATGCAAATTAAATGACCTTGCCAGTTCATGAGGCATGTCAGCAACTGTTATCTTCTTTTTCTCTGGCAATGGTAATGAGACACTTTCTTCGCCTGCTGTTCCCACTCCTCTGGTAATCAGATCCTTCTAAAGGATACAGGTTTTGGAAAAGATACCAGCCTCCTTTATCACATGGGGTACTGCAGTAATTGATATTTTTCTTAGTTGAGGAGCTAAACTACTAATTCTGAGGGTATTTAAATCTGAAGTGAAAAACTGGAGTTCTGCTGTTTGCATTTGCACTTGTGGGGGACACAGCTGTTCAGTTGTTGAAGCCCAGTTGATATTCCTGATGCAGATCTGACCTGTAGTGCTTATACACTTTGCCTTTGGGCTTGATTTTTCCTCATTTATGCATGAGTGGTTAGAATCCCCATGATTTCAAAGCAGATTGCAAGCTAAGTAGGCCAGAACAAGTGTCACCGGTGGCTTGTACAGTCTGTGACAGCTATTATAACTATAATAAGCACACTCATCAATCTTACATTAGCAGCTACCTTGAGATGAGTATATTAGCTAAACTAATGTAATAGGTGTTGAAATTCCTTACTTCAGAGTACTGCTAGGTGGTATGAGTGTAAATGTCCATATATACTGGATGTTCATAATATTTTTTCATCTTTTATTTTTTTTAAGAGCAGCAATCAGCTGCTAATGAAGGACAGTGGATGGATTACTAACTCTGGGTTGATATGCACAGTTCTTCCGTCAGTGCTCTTTTCTTTATTCACAGTAAAAATCAAATAGCTTCACCAAGAAAAAAGTGCTATGTATGTACTGCAGAATGCTGAAGTTTGATGCAGTCAGATAGTATGATTAGCAAAGTGTCTGATAAAGAAAAAACCTGCTGACTTCCCTAAGAAATCCTGTATTAAGGAAGCTAAAACTCCATGTTCTTGCCTGTTGTGTTGGTTTATGTATAGAAAACTGTCTGTGAATGGCGTTAAAATGGAGTCATCTTTTGGAAGAAGTCACCTAATATTTTTGTCTTATGTTCTGTAGGTTTTACTGGGATTGACTCTGAGTATGAAAAACCAGAAGCCCCAGAGCTTGTGCTGAAAACAGATTCCTGTGATGTGAATGATTGTATACAACAAGTTGTGGAACTTCTTCAAGAGAGGGTGAGCAGAAATGGAGACATATCTTAGAAACTTTTTTTTTAAGTATTTGTACCTGCAATATGAATGTAAGTACTGGGAAAAACAAAGACAGTTTGAGAGTTAAAGGCTTATGCATCTTTCAATTCAAACTTTTAAACTTGTCCTATTGTGTGTTTCCTTTTTAAACCTGAACATTGCACAACATTGATCTCCAAGTGAAATAAGATTTGGACAAGTGGAAAATTAATTTATATCAATAACAGGAAGGAAGAGAAACCTGTCTCAGTTTTTACAGAACCAACAGTGAATGCTGACTTAAAAATGCTAGCAACCAATTTTAAGAGTCTGAGTTTTTTATGTTGTCTCTGTAGTGTACAAGTTAATATACACTGCAGATGTGAAGAGACAGGTTTGCACTTACACATTATTTGATCTCACTTAAATAGGGGCTGCTGTGCTTGTGTCTGCTTTCCCTTGTTTCCACTGTTTTTCTTGCACTAGTAAAAGTGGTCCTGCAATTGTGTAATGAGCAGCTCAGGAAGCTGATCTTCTTGGCATGGCTGAGTTGAGTTTATGGTTCATAGCTTCTGAAAAGGTAGGTCTATTTCCTTGTTCGTGCCTGCAATTTACACCATTCCTTTTCAAGTCTCCGGGCCTTCTCCTTTTGCCTGATAAGTGGATTCAGCTAATTATCCAACCTAAAAAAACCCACCCCCCACAAACCCCACACAGAAAACAAAACAAATAGACAAAAAAAAACCCCCAAACCCAACACTAAAAGTGAAGGCAGCCAAGAGATGACTTTATCCTCTTGAAACCATACCCCTAGAATTTGCTAATCTTCATGTAGAAGAAATGTGTTTCCTTACATTATCTATAGTCAGTGGGTAGTAGATGACATTCCAGACAACTATTTATTTTAATTGAGATACTCTTGCAGACAATTACTCATGCTTTTTTATGTGAGTTGGATGTTCTGGAAATTTAGGGTATAGGCAGTAGTTTGAGTAAAGCTCCACCAAGTGTTGAAGTTGATAAAAGCAAAAGAGCTCATCATGTAGCCAGCATGGAGTTAGTTTTAACCCTCTGTGTAAGTACAGCTCTGGAGAGATTTAGTCTCTTGTATTGAAATTTTCAAGAAAACTGCTCATGGATGACTGGTTGCTCAGAGTTGCTCAGGAGATAAGACAGGGCAGAAAACCATTGGAGAGTTCTAGATTTTTGCCCAAATTCCCATCTGAATATTTTTTTTTAAGAAAAAAGGAGATCTGTGTAGGAGTCCTACCTGTGAGAGGTGGCAGTTCCTGACTGTGGGGGCCCTGTGCCTCCTGCTCAGAACAATTCAGTGTGTTTCACAGTTGTGAAAACCGATGTCACATGTGCCAAGATAGTGATCCCTGAAGTCTTGCATTGCTATACAGTGCTGACTGCTGGCACCTAGCCCAGTCAGCTTTGTTTAAGGCACATTTAGCAGTTTTTTCCTTTTCTTTGGAGATAACAGTATTGTGAATAGCAAGATATCTTAGTGGTTGCTTAGTTCAATAAGAGACAATGAAATCAAGGCAAGGCTAAATAGGCACGTCTTGTTTTTAGACCATATTAATGCAGTGCTATCTTGAGAATATAATTTCTGTAGATTTCCTGTAATTTGAACAAAAGGGCTTATAGGAAGGATGAAGAAGGACTTTTTATAAGGGCATTTAGGGATAGGACAAGATTTTAAACTGACAGAAGGTAGTTTAGATTAGATGTTAGGAAGAAATTCCTTACTGTGAGCCTGGTGAGACACTGGAACAAGTTGCCCAGAGAAGCTTCAAGACCCTGGAGGTCTTGAAGGCCAAGTTGGAAGGGGCTTTGAGCAACCTGGTCTAGTGGAAGGTGTCCCTGCCCATGGCAGGGGGGTTGGAACCAGAGAATCCTTAAGGCCCCTGACAACCCCAACCATTCTGTGCTTCTATGCGTTCTATGAAATAAATTTTTCAGCACTGTAAAAACGTTTGTCAGCATTATGAAAACATGTGCCTGTGCTGCAGATAAGACTGCCTGCAGGCTCTACTATAAATAACAAGAGCATAGCCAGGAGCTTGGGAAAAGTAATTTTGCAATTTTATGTAGCACTTGTGGGACCTTGTCTGGATACCTTATCCAGGTTTGTGCCCTTCTCCCAAACCCAGAAGAAAACAGACATCGATGTGCTTCTGTGAGTTGTGCAGAAGGTCACACTGAGATGGTCGGAGGCTGGAGGATGTCACTGCACAAGGAGAGGCTGAGGGGAAGTGGATTTGTTCAGCTTGGAGAAGAGAAGGCTGAAGGAGTTCTTGTTGCTCTTTTCATCATCCAAATGGGAGGGTACAGGGAGGACTGATGACGACTTTTCTTAGAGATGCACAGGGATAGGACAAGGGCCAGCAGACATGAGATGAAATATGGGAGATTAAAATTAGACATAGGGGAAAAAAACCTTTCACTGTAAAGATGATCAATTATTAGAACAAGTTGCTATGAGTGTTTGTGGATGCTCTGTTCTTAGAGATTTTTAATACTTGATTGGCCAAGGTCCTGAGCAGCCTGCTGTAGTGGGACCAGTTTTGTGCTGGAGGCTGGACTGGATGATCTCCAGAGGCAACCAGCATCAGCAAAGAACCTGCCACCCCAGTGTGAGGAGGCACATTTCCATAAAGCATCTAGTTTATTTATTTCTTATTCTGCCATTTTTTATATGAATGCATTGAGAAATAGTAAATATTGAGGAATATTCTGTAACTTGTCCTTTGGTAGAATTAAGCTTTCAGTAAAATTGATGCCTTAGAATGGTCACTAGATGGCTTGCTAGCCTAGCATTTTCCCAATTCCTAAAACTCATGCAGTTGAAAGATGCATGGATTCCTCTTGTTTCAGGTTTTATTGTTTGGTTGTTGTTTTTTTTTTTTTTAATCTAAGCTATTTTAAGTACCACTTTCATGTGTGCAAGGGAGTCTAGGTTTACTAATCCTACAAGTTCTCTAAATGTCAGACTCAGTTGCTAGAACTGTCTTCAAGCTGTTTACATTTGTATAATGAAGTAGGTTATTGACGGAAAGTGCATTGTGAAACCTTTGTTTTGACTATTAGTGGGATACTAAACCCAGGATAATGCTTGAAGAGATCTTTTTAATAGGCACATGTATTTTAAGCTGGTGATGGTTTGTAAAGTTAGGCCATCCTAGCCTGGTAATGAGCTAGGGTCCAGAGGGAAATCTGTGAAGCAGCATAATGTGCACTCCATCATTATAGTGTTCCTTACAGGAGACAATGCCTTCATTTGGTTCTGGGCTTATTGCTGTGGCAGGAGTCTTCTGCAGCTCTCCTGGGCTGTAATGCTGCTGCTCAGGCAGAGAAAACAAAAGGAAGGTTTTGCCTAACTTGCGATGTAATAAAATCTGCTTCCAAAATGATGTCTGATATGTAATGGACCAAACTTTTCCTTATAAAACACCATTTCTAAGTGCTAGTTTGATTTGTCTTCTTTTGATGTGTCTTTGAGGATATGAATTATGCAGCAGCCAGTGAGACTCATGACATCTTGTTATTCCCATAGTCATTTTATCTCTCACTTGTCAGCTTTCTACTGCCTTTGTTTTACTTTCCATGGAGGTAGTGCCTAAGGTCTGATAAATGCATTAAAATTCCTGAGCTACCTTTGCATTTTCTACAAGAATACCTATTTACTCTGGCCTGCATATACTGGAAAAGTAAAGATAATTTATTCATTGTTGTTATGGGTCTGTATATACTCTGCTCTAAGGGTGAGCTTTTTTTCTCAAAAATTAAAGCATTACTTTACAAAGGTTTCTCAAACACTGAAAAATGTGTTTTAAAAAGAACAGTCAGTGTGTTTTCACTGATTTTTTGCTACTGAACTTCACTGGAACATTTGACTGGGTTTTGATATATTATACCATCCTTTGTTGGAGGAGACTCTTTACAGTTTTATCATGATGACCTTTTCTTTTAATTATGTTTTTATCTTTGGGTTAATGTCTTCTAACAAGTTTAAGGTCTTGAGTCTTGAGCATTGTGGAGTGAGAATATCTTGTTTAATACACATGGGGGAAAACTGATTTTTTTTTCAAATAAAAAATTGATATGTTGCTTATAGAGCTAGATTTCAGTTCATTGCATATATGTGCACAGATGACATCACATTTAAATATTTTAAGAGTTAGTATATAGATGAAAATACTGGTAGTATGTCATTAGCTGTAGGAAATACATTTAATTTGTACTTCTGTATTAATTTTCAGTAGAGAAGGAGCTTTGTTTATTTTACTTTCATGTTTCCATTTCTAATGTATCTTCTATAGTGAATGGCTTAAATTCATAAATGCTCAGTCTCTAAATCTTTTTTTACTTCTTCAGCGTGTGTAAAAGCATTGAGTCTTCCTTTCTACTGTAGATAATGTGGGCATTAATAAGTCATAAAAACTTCACTCAATTCAATGGTTAAATATTTACTAGGTAAATGTTATATGGGTTACTTAAGGTTTAGAAAAAATCTCTTGTCAGAGTGTTTCACTTTAGCCAATCTGCTGGCTTGAGTAACTAGCAATATATCATCATCTTGGAACAGTGCTGGCTTTTAAATGAGTAAAAACTGCATAATGAATAAACTCTTGCTACTGTGTAGTGCAACATTAGAATTTTATTTCTTGATGTGTGTTCAGTGCCCAAGAGGCATTCTGAGCAAACATTAAGTTCTGTTTATTCCTTTTATACAGGACATTGTACCAGTGGACGCGTCTTACGAGGTGAAAGAGCTTTATGTGCCAGAAAACAAGCTACAGTTGGCCAAAACTGATGCTGAGTCTCTGTTAACCTTGGAAATAAATAAGGTACTGTGTGTTCAGGTGTCTCTGCTGCAGTTGAAAGATGGTCTGATCTGTTGCTTAGTGTAAGCAGATGTAGCTGAAATACCTGTACCAGTTACAGAGTACAGCTTGATACACTTTTTCCATCTTTCCTTGAGAGAAAGCACAGCACCTGTGTTTTCTTTGTCTACTTACCAGAGATAATTGAATCTTCATAATTTCATGAACAATGTCTGGTATAGTGTTACTTAGTTTATCTCTAGCCTAGAGATAAAATTTACAGTAATTTTCTCCCATGCTCCCCCCACATCCATGGAGTAAACCATGCCTAAAATGTCTTGTATGAGAAATTGCTTTCAGAGAGATTGCTAACTTTTTTTTTAGTTTACTTGCAGAAACCATTTTATTTGGACTTGTAATTGCCTAGAAATATGGGGGAAATCAGTTACTGCTTCTTGATTCTGCCTGTTGGTAGTCTTCAGCTGAACATCAATAACTTTTAATATATATACCAAACTCAAACAGTTGCAAACAGATGATCAGATCTACTTGATTGCCTTTTTTTTTTTCCTGATTAGAGCATACTCATGCTACTTTTCTAGTTTCCAGCAGAGAGACTGTGGAAAAGCAAGGATCGACTTGATGTTATTTTGGTTCAACGCATTATTTTTCAACTGAGATCATTTGGATGAAGCTGCTTCTGGCTATGTTTCTGTTCTACCTCATTCATTTTTCTGAAGAACTAAGCCTATACACAGATGCAATGCATGAGTTTTTTCACTGGCTTTTTGACAGTATTACTAGAACTTTATGCTAAGCATTTGATCTAGGAGCTGACTAAGTTCAGAGTTCAACATCTGTAGTGAGTAGACTTTGAAGGATTGGGGTGGCATCCTAAGCACTGAACTAAATAGTTTTAAAAGTTGCCTGGTCTTCTACTAGTAATGAATATTAGTACTTCCTTTCACCACATATTACTAATTCCTTTTCACATATGTCTGTGTAAAACTATTCATTGGTTTGTTGAGGAATAAACAATTAAGGTCACCTTTATTAAACTTCGATAGTGTCCCATTCTTAATTGCTCCCTATATAGAAAAGCAGATCATTTCTCCCTCCACCACCAACCAGTGGCTTGTTAAATATCAAACAAGTATATAATGTAAGCTTGGGAAGAAACTGTGTTTTGTACTTGCCTCAGTATGAATTAAACAGTGTAATAAAGTTATTCATGCCTTTTGCAAAAGAGACTTCCACAAGCAAAGCCTGTCCTTGTCAAAAACTTGACCAAGTCTTAGTAATGCACATGCAGAAGTAGTAGAGACCACACACTAAGTTGTAGTGTGACTGAGTGCTAAGGAAGGAAATCCTGTGTAAACTGATATCTCATGCTAAATAAGTACTAGTCCAGAGAGAATTTAACTTCTGGATTGTCTCACTAGTTTGTGAAAAAAATTTATTTCTCATTTGTTTAAAGACTAGACCTCTTAATATTTACACACATAATTCTGATATTTTTTGTGGTTGTTGTATGTGTTGTTATTATTTTTTCTTTTTTTTTTCTTTTTAACATCTTTGTTATCTTCTTTTGTTAAATAAAGGCAAGTGGGATTCTCTAATTTTGTTAAGATGAACTTTATTAAGATTTACAAATAAAGTTTGTTGTTGTGTGTTTGTTGGTTTGGATTTTTTTAACACATGGAAATTTGATCCAGTATAAGGACTGGAAAATAGCCAAAAATATGAACAAGTTGTTCTTTTCCCCTTACTTGTAGAAACTTTTAAACTATTTGTGATTAAAAACTGTAGTATTGAGAAATCTTCCATCTGCATTGTCCTGCATTTTAGAATTAAATCATGATCTTTTATGATTAATACCTGATGCCAGTAATTAAGCAGCAACTTTTGTCTGCTCTATTTCTTCATTTCTTTACAAGGTGGATATGCAGTGGGTACAAGTGCTAGCAGAAGGTTGGGCAACACCCCTGAATGGCTTTATGAGAGAGAGAGAATACCTCCAGTGCCTTCACTTTGACTGTCTGCTTGACGGTAGGGTAAAACACACCATTTGTAAAACCAAGCAAACTAATCCTACTTCTGATGCTTTGCTTTTTACTGGTGGTGTGGTAACACATTATCAGGCTTGTGCACAACTTGAGGTCTGGGATAAGAGAACAGAATTGTATAACAACCAGTTTTAAACTTGATGGTTTTATTCTTTTTATACCTACCATCATATTAGGATTTGAATATTTTGTCTTTACAAATTTTTTTTTTCAAATACCTTAATTTTTGAAAGACGTTTAATTCTAAAATGCACACTTGTAATTTGTTTTGAAGAAATTGATCTTAGAATTTGGAATTGCAATTTAATTGCTGTTTAGCTCTATGTACCAAAAGATTTGTTCTGTATTAGTAATGAAGGAAAGGACAACAAACTGACTTGAGTACTGGAACTGTTGCAAGTGTGAAATCAGAATATGAGTATGTGGTTTGAGTATGAACAATTGTCACATGTAATTGAATTATTATGACTTAATTATCCTGTGATGATGAATGAATGAATTTTATTTTGCATTACCAGTTGGCTAAGAACTTAGTTAAGGTAGTGAATAAGTCATAACATCCTTAGATTTTGGAATTTGATTGCAATCCTCTGTCATTTTTCATTTATTCATCTTTGAAGGCTCTGTTTTACTCCAGCCTTTTTGCTATCTTCATGCTTCCTTTTTCATTACTCTTGTCTTGCTAGAGACCAAATAGCAGAACAAAAAAAAGTCACTTGTCTTTCAATTCTATGACATAGACATCTGTTGTCCTTCTTATATTTCTTAATTCCCTTTTCTCGAAGTCTCACAGGTGCCATCCTAGACAGCAAAATGCCATCCTGCTATTTTGGAGTATCTAAAGTTTGCAGTATAATTTTGGACTGCTAGTTTTGTTTTCATTTCATTTGCCTTTTATACATCCATCCAGGTGAAAAGTCTTCTGCAGATGACATGCAATGTATTCAGCTGCTAAAAGAGCTTGTAGGTCCTAGTTCTGTCCTGTAGTTTTCAGTAAATCAGGATTTTTATAAGGCATTTAAGACCTTGTATAGGCGAGTGTTTCAGATATAACAATATAACAATTTTTTTAATTCCTTCTGCAGTTGTTTTGAGTATCTCATCTATGCTACAAAAACTATGAGTAATGAAAAATAACTTACTGATGGAAACAATTTTCAGTCCTAAGCTTGAATAAAATAGTCATGTTCCTCTAGATTTCCTGTTACTGATTTCCTTTTTTTTAGATAACTACTACAACACTTATATGTGAAAATCTTTTCAGAAAAATATGATTGCCTTTAAGCTGCTTTGCTACGTGCAGCAATGGCAGCTGTTAAGTCAAAACAACATCCTGAAGTTTCCTCCTTGCTTGTTATATTAGTTCTGGGTCTTAGAGCAGCAGTCATTTTGCAGGGCTTTGATTCTGAAGAGAGGAAAATGGTTTATTACCTGCAATACATCTCATCCTTTGGGCTTTAAATGTAGTGCTCATACTGGCTGACTTCTAGGCTGTGGAGATCAGTGCAGATGTGTTGATAATCTGCCTTTAAAGATTAAGTTGTCTGAAAAAGTCTCATCCTGACACTGTTCTCATATGTGATTTAACAGACTTGCTTCACTACCTTACCTCAGTTTCTTACTTGTACAGTGGCTGAAGAGAAATGTAGAAGTTATTATATATTTATTGCTGGTCATGGACAAAATTTTAATAAACAACAGGTTTGAGATCTCTTCCTAGTTTGAAATATTTATTGTTTGCAAAGGAAAAGGTTTGTTTTGAATTATCAGTTTTGGGTGTCAAACCACTCTCTGTGACTGCTGCCAAACTCCATTTTATGACCTAGTTGCTTTGAAAATAACTGTGGGCACCAAGACTGAAATTAGGAGGAGATGCACAGCATGCATTATGCATTTTGCGTTATGAAAGAAGGGGGACCTGTTTTTCTCTTAAACTTTTCATCCAGCTTTATAATTTTTAATTTCCTAGGAAATTTAATTTCCTAACAAAAAATGTATTGCTTAAATAATAGCAAAATTAGCCTTATTTTAGAGTCTTGGCAAATGCCAAAACCTTCATTAACTTTAAAGGGTCTATGACTTTTCTCCTGGAGGCCACCCAAAAGTTTTGCACTCAAGCATATGCTTGTTAGAACCCAAGCCTTTGTAGAAGACTTAGAATGTTTACGCCACTGGGTTTCTCAAATCTCACTCTTGTAGTAAAGAAAAACAAGACTTTCCAGCACCTGGCAGTGAAGTAGGTGCTTAGAAATGAGGACCACACGTAACCTTAAAATTCAGCTACATTGGCTTTGTTTTAGAAGTAAAGTAGCTGGTAAACTTTCAGCTGAACAAATGGTGCAGAATGTTTGCCTGACTCAGCAGTTTTTTCTGAAAGCTGAATGCTTGAATCTGAATACAGTTTTAAGTAAACAACAAAAGTCACCTTTTGAAATAGTTGAATTATGTATGTTAACTACTTGGGTACGTTTGCCTGCTCCTATTGCATTGATTTTTTTCTAAGGGGCCATAAGTATGTGTGCTGAGAATATAATTTCCTTTTTACTAATTATCCACTCCAGTAGCAATCTTGTCTGATATTTTAGATGGCCTATTTTAAAATGTTATTTGTGTATTTTTACTTTCTGTATAGATTCTTGAGAAAGGTATTAATTTGAGATTCCCAAAAAGTAGTCTCCTCACAGTTTAAATATTTGTGTGCAGCTCTAAGTACTTGCTATTTTCAGTACTGCGTTCACTCTTTCTCAAACCTCAGTTTTTGCTCAATTTTATAGCAATTTTATTTATGGAAGCGTGAGTTCATTCTAAGAATTGTTTAATCCCTGTTAAAATAAGTGTTTCAACTACCTGTCATGTAATACACTTGCAGCCTTAAAAGTAACCTGTTAATTAGGTAGACTTTCATAAGAACATTGATGACTGTTACTAGGGATAAAGGGCTTTCTTTTTCCCTCTGCAGGGGGAGTTATTAATCTGTCAGTGCCTATAGTGCTAACAGCCACTCAAGAAGACAAAGAAAGGCTCGATGGGTGTACAGCAATTGCACTGGTGTATGAAGGTTGCCGCGTTGCCATTCTCCGTAATCCTGAGTTCTACGAGCACAGGAAAGAGGAACGCTGTGCTAGGCAATGGGGAACAACATGCAAGGAGCATCCCTATATCAAGGTGTGTGTTTAAAAGTTGAAAGTCTAGTCCTGTTCGCTGTACTGTTGTAGAGTTGCAAATTAAGTGAAGCTCATGTCTCTGACTGCTGTAGTTTGACAAAAAAACTACTTTGAAAATTAATTGAAATATCTGACAGAAAGAAAAGTAATTTTTTTCTATGCATCTGTTGAATAGTCTGTACTTAGTGTGAAAATCTAATGTCAATATGTACACATGAAATGAATTTAGAATGTACTGTAGTATCTGTGCTACAGAAGAGGGAACTTTGCCCTCCAGTGTGCCTAGGAAACACATCCGTCTGTGTCACCAGATGGATCATCAAAGCTCCTTAATCAGTGAATATATGCTTTGTGAAGGATAGAAAACTTATTTTCTGCCTGCATGTGGAGCACGTGAGACCTGCCTGCTTTAGATGTTTTTGAAACAGGCTGTATTCCTGGAGAGTTCATCATTTAACCCTCTGGGGAGTAATTTCCCACCCATTGTGTTCATTAAGTTTTATTATCTTGGCCTTATGTATATGTCATACTGAAATGTTCTAATTGTAACATACTCATCATGATGCTGTGGTGGCTTATGCAAGCTGATGTGAATGTTGCATCTTAGCTCGGCAGAGCCAAAATATGTTTATTTCCCCATTTGTCTTTGAGGTATTTTTTGTTTAAAGGTATGACTTAAAATTAGATGAAGAGAAATCAAAAAAACCTCAAATTATGAGCTTGTTCTTGAAAAGGGAAAGCCTCTGAAATGTTGAAAAAGTATCTGTATGACTAACAGAAGATTTTCAAAGCCCTTGATGTGGTCTATGATGTTGAACATAAGATTACCCCTTTTTTGAAAACTTAGCACAGATTTAATAAATGCTAAGAAAATCTCATGCAGACAAAATTTGAATGACTTGTTACGTAGAAGATGAGGAATTGTGTTCTTACGCCTTAGGATGAGGAACTGTGTTCTTATGCCTGTACGGGGGTGTATAGTGGTAACGTGACACTACGTGAATTTGGTGGCCCTTCTTAATGAATCAGAAATATTTGGGTACCTGAGAGATTCTGTGGTGCGGAGTTTTCTCATCTTCATATCATTATCACATCTTCCCTGCACCTTGGTAAGATGTCAAAGTACAGCATTTTCTTTGGGAAGGGAATGGTTACTGTGGTGTCATTTAATTCCAGCAGGTCAAAGGAAAAATAAACTGAAAAATTCACACTTCATTTTCACATCTTGGCTTTTGGGTTTAGTATGTAGTATCTTCTGTTATATCAAGATTTATTGTCATTTATAAATTACATAAGGCTAAAAAAAAATTATCAGAAATGTGTATGAAACTTGAAAGCTTTTTGTGATTCCATCTTCAAAAGAAAATGCATTCTTAGAAATTAAAAATTTCTAAGTAATGTCTATGGCCATTTGTAGAGTATGTTAAGCAGCTTGCCATAATTATTTTTTGATAAAGGGTGAGGCGATATTTAAAGGTATAAAAAGAAGTGTAGTGACGATCCGACATCTGTTACTTGGGTAAACTGCTACCATGAGACAAATCCAAAAGCTATTCTACTTCAAAGATTCTGATTTTATTATTAGATTAAAGTGGGTGAGTAGTCAATTGGAATTGTTTTGTTTGTTACTTTATTGCTGACGAGAATCTTGTAAACTACAGAGTGATACTGCAACAGCATTTGCTTTGACCAATAACTAGAAAGTGCAACTTCATTTTATTGATATATTGTAATTAAATTTAAAAATATACACTAATAGAAAGATATATATATGGTAAATAACTAAGTAAATTGTAATAGACAAGGCTTTCCAGACACTATCTTTGTTTGTCATGTAGTGGTGATTAAGAATATTGGCTATTTGCATTTCTATATATTATCTCAGTTTTGAAAGAAAGGCATATGCCCACTGAAGATTTGGGCATCTCTCCTACATCATGGTATAACATGTCTGGACTATGTTCCAGTGAATTTTTTTCATTTTTTTAACACTGATGCTTGACTTAACAACTGTCAAAATTAACCTGGAACGCAGTCCTTGGTAAAGATGTGTCCCCATTGCAGTGATCTACATACTCAGGAGAAGCTGATAAATAATCCTAACAAGGACTTTCCTTTCTTTTCTTAGATGGTTATGGAGCAAGGGAACTGGCTTGTAGGGGGAGATCTACAGGTCCTTGATCGTATTTATTGGAATGATGGACTTGATCAATACCGTCTCACTCCAGCTGAACTAAGGCAGAAATTCAAGGAAATGAATGCCGGTGAGTAAATTTTTCTTGCTTTCTATCTTCCTGCAGAGGCTTATCCAAATGTCTGCTGCCACCACTGAGGCTGGCATTGTTTCAAGGATGAAGATTTTGAATGCTCTGGTAGGTGGCATTCTTTGCTTTTAATAGCAATAATTTTTATAATCTCAGGCATTGCACTGCACTGCCTAAATACGTAATAGAAGCTGGTAATGCCTGAGGTTCTGAACTTTCTTTCCATGCTCTGTAGACAAGAAAGATAATGTTAAAATGCGGTAAAATGTGATTTAAGTATCACGTTGGGCTTAAACTACAGAGGTATGGTTGAATATTGAGCTTTCATGCTCTGCTATTTTTTAGTCTGTTCCATGCTGCTTCTGGGGAACAAGACTTATGAAAGTAGTGCAAGTGGACTGGTGCCAAGTTTCTTTTCTGCACAAGAAATAAAACAGGTTTTTTTTTCACAAAAGTAGTTGTGTTAGGCAGATAAGTGAGAGGCTGAGGAATGTCATACAGCAGAGAACAAACATGCTGCTTTCACTGTGGCAGTGACTGGCAGGCAGCTGCACTTGTAAATGTGAGGAGAGAGATTAACATCAAGAATGCAAGCCACAATTGGTCCTCAGCTTCTGTCTTTGTTCTGTGTGGTCACTATGTCCGGGATCTGTAGGTCTGGGATATCAGTCTTGTGGCTAACCCCTACACAAACACATATTTGAGATCTGAAAAAAACCTATTCTCTAGTTTTCATTGGTTCTATATTGGAAAACCTCTCAGTTACAGTGATTTTGCCGTCTTGCAGGGTACTTAGTTCATCTGAATTTGCAGAAGGGAGAAATCCTGGTTGTGTCAGTAATACTCTGGAATAGCAGTTAATCTTGCTTTCTTCTTACTGCAACTTAAAATCTACTAAACTAAGGTGAAGGAAACTTAGTAAAGGAACATTAAATCCCCTTTTATTAGTTTTGTTCCAAAGAGGTCCATTTTTTCTCTTGATGATATATTGAGCCTTTAAGATAGGTAGCATAGTTTGATCTCCTCTTAGAATATAATATACTTACGCAAGTAAAAAATCCAAATAAGAGCTTATACGTCTTGGAGAAAACAAAGTAATTCTGCAGAAAATTCAGAAGTTAAGGAAGCTGACCTTTTTTTTTTTAGTATGGTTGTTTTTTATTAGTTTTGCTTGTTAAGTACAGTGATTTTGTAATAATTATTAATAATTTAATGACCTGCGACCACTGCTATTATACTTGTTTAATACAGTTCAGAGGAAAGCATGTACTGAAGGTTTTTCTGTGGTTGTACAACTCCTGATAAAATAACTTGCTCTCCTTACATCTTTTGTCTTGTTTTGTTCCCCACAGATGCGGTCTTCGCATTCCAGTTACGCAACCCGGTGCACAATGGGCACGCTCTTTTAATGCAGGATACTCACAAGCAACTTCTGGAACGTGGCTACCGGCGCCCAGTTTTACTCTTGCACCCCCTTGGAGGCTGGACAAAGGAGGATGATGTTCCTCTTATGTGGCGCATGAAGCAGCACGCTGCAGTACTGGAGGAGGGAATCCTGAATCCAGAAACAACAGTGGTAGCTATATTCCCTTCCCCCATGATGTACGCAGGACCAACTGAGGTAAGTACATCAAGAGTTTAAAGTGAAACAAAACCCTTTTGATAGTGAACTAAAGTATTTTGTGCTATGTCTGATGTTTTAATGATGTTTTTATGTTGTGTTGTTTTAATGGAGAGAGAGGAGACTAATTTCCCTTGGAAAGGGACTATCAAGTCTCTGTCACCAACCAAAGCATTCTCTTATGAAGAAACTTGTATATTGGAGGATTTTGCTGGAAAAGGTGGGAGAAAATATTGGGTTTATAGGTTCCTTTCTTTACAGTTACAAGGGTATGATAATAAATTAATCCTCCCTCCTTTTTTTTACGGTCTTTTTCAGAAGGAATTATAAGATCTGTTAACATACGGAATGATTGTCCTGAATGTTAAAATACTTAAGTTTTATGACTCTTAAGCAAAAAAGTTTGTGTGTTGGAGGGCTGTACACATATTAAGAAAAAAGCAGTCTGTTTATTTTTTGGCAGACTTAATTCAGAGAGAATTGTTTCAAGGCTATTGTATGAAATAATTCTTTGGCAACACTTTATTTAGGAGCCAGGTCTTGGGGTGGAGTCCCTAGAGGTTTGTGGAAAGCAGCAGAAAGAATAAATGTTCTCATTTGAGGGCAATTCCTTGATTCTCCATCTCATTCCTTTTTTTTTTTCTTTTTCCTTTTTTTTCCCATCCTTGCTCCCCTCCACCTCGAATCACAGGAAGTTCAAGTTCTGACCAGGCTCTGAGGTTCACTCTGGGGTAGATTTTTTTATAGATAGGAGATCTTGCTAGTTAAGTTAAATTAGGCAGATGCCACTTATCTTCTGCTGGCCAGTTGACTGGTCAAATGGAGCTTGCACTGCTTTTCAGTCCAGAGAAAAAACTGCAGTCCAGATCTAGTTGAGGCATGAGAGTGAGTTAATGTGAGGAATCTTCTGCTCTTCCCCACAGGCCTTTTGTGAGAATTTACAGAACTCTTCTACCTCTTTCTTGTATGCGTGAGGAGGAGCAAAATCCACAATCCTTATTCTGAACAGGATAAAATTTTTCTCCCTGCCTATATGGCATTTCCAGTAACCTCAGAGTACAGCCTGACACTAATAAAAGAGATTCTTTCTTTAATAATTTTCCATAGGTTATTTTGAAAGTCATTGGTATTAGATCTGTTTTTATAGCAGCAGTGCTTTACAGAAGAATAAGCAGCTGGTAATATGGTTATCTACAAGCTGGATGTGTCCTTCCAGTCTGTAAAAATCTTAACAGACAAGTTTCATAAATATCAATTTAGCATTTTTTGTATTTTTAACATTCTTCATAAGTGCCTTGGAAGAAAAGAAACAGTTCTGTATGGCAAAGGTGTATCAAAATGTGGTGAATTCACCTGCTTAGGAAAGTAAATCTTTTACAAGCATTCAGGTGCAGTGTGTACCTAGTTGATGTGTCCTTTGGGTCTTAATGTTCATGCAGACTAAGTGTTAATTGTGCCTTGAACAACATCCTTGCCACATGTACAAGTTGAAAATGCTGAACATGGGTGATTTTTCTTTCTGAATGTAGAGATAGTGCTGAAGTAACTTTCTGAGCACCTACTGTGCAAATAAAATGGGGATAGTATGTTTTAGCTGTAAGTCTGATGGTGATCAACGTAATTGGTTCTGTATTATGTTGTGGCTCCATAGTAAAAATCACATCTGATTAAAGAAAACATGGTAGTTACAGAGTGCATGCCCATTTTGAGGGCTGCATTTTTGGAGCATTTTCTTCTGTTAATTGTTTTTCCTGTCTCTGTTGTAGGTTCAGTGGCACTGCAGATCACGGATGGTTGCAGGAGCTAACTTCTACATTGTAGGGCGAGATCCAGCAGGGATGCCACACCCTGACACTGGGAAAGATCTATACGAACCAACCCATGGTGCCAAAGTGCTGACAATGGCTCCAGGCCTCCGAGCACTGGAAATTGTACCCTTCAGGGTGGCAGCTTATAATAAAAAAAAGAAGTGCATGGATTATTATGACTCTGATCAGTAAGTTGTATTTTCATTTTAAGAAATTTTTGAGCAATAACTGCCTCTTACCCCTGCCCACATTAAGAAAATCGTTCATAATTAAATTCATATTGCTCAAATATGGCAGTGTTTAGATGTGGGTTTAGATCAGTGTAGCTTTTAGTCAAGCTTGATTTCAGCATGGTTTGGTTCACAGTACAACTACCTGATCTAACTGTAGCTGCCACATGAAGGCTCACCAGGTACTGAGGTTTCTCTGATTCTGGAATGTGGCGCAGATTGGTAAATCCAGAGAAAAATATTACTATTTATTAGAATGGCAAGATTAGCTTTCTGTTGCTTTGTCTTTCTAAATAAGCTTCTCAGGTATCAGGTGTGCATCAGATAGCAGGGAAGAGAAACAGTGAGTATGTGCAGCATGGAGAAGAAAGTGGACAAGATGGGGTGACAAATAGCTATTTTCTCTGTTAGCAATAATGCAAAATTATGCCCTAAGAATATTCTGTGTCCCAGGGTTTTCAGCTTTTTTGAGTTTTTAAAAATCCAATTACAGTTCAATTCACTTTCTGTGTGCATATTCCAATGTTATTTTTTCCTTGTGTGACAAACCAGATCCAAAACTTAGTGTATGTGTTGCTCTGGTGAGAATGAATGATACTGGCTGGGAAGATGACTTGTCATTTTAGTTTAATCCTCTTTATTCAGATTATTGAAATGTACTTTGGTTTTACATCAAACTGCAGTTGAAGTTGGTACTGACATGCAAACTTCTCTGGGCAACCTATTCCAGTGCCTCACCATCTTCACAGGAATGGATTTCTTCCTAATATCTAATCTAAACCTACATTCTTTCAGTTTAAAGTCATTCCTCCTTCTCCTATCACTGCTTGCAAAAAGTCCCTCTGCAGCTCTCTTGTAGCTTTCTTTAGGAACAGGAAGATGCTATAAGGTCTCCCTGGAGCCTTCTCTTCTACACACTAAACAACTCCAACTCTCTCAGCCTGTCTGCAGAGGAGAGGTGCTCCAGTGCTCTGATCAAATTTTTGGCCCTCCTCTGGGCTCACTCCATCAGATCCATGGACTGTCTTATGCTGAGGTCCCCAGGTCTGGATGCAGTACTCCAGCTGGGCTGTCACAAGAGTGGAGTAGAGGGGGAGAATCGCCTTCCTGGACCTGCTGGTCATGCTTCAATACAGAAAGGTCAAAGTGAAGTAGTTTTATTGGTGTGTCAATTCTTAATAAATTGGAATAGTAAGGGAGTAGCAGTGTGACAGGCCAGAATTCAGAATATTGATTCTGTGATTATCAATACTGTACTCTTAGCAGGATAGATGTGATTTGGATCAAAGGGAGTAAAATTTCACCTCTGTCATTAGCCAGAGCAAATGATTTAAAAAACCCTAAGCAACTCTTTGAGATTTTTTTATGAAAAGCTGTGGGAACAGATTTTGCCTTTTGCCACAGACTGCATCTTGTGCACCCTTTTATCCTTTCACTGTGTCTATGAGGCCTTGGTTTGGGGCAGTTTTTTTCCTGTTTCTATAACTGTCGTGGCATAAAGGCCATGCTGCTTCTAATGTGCAGTTCTGCCCTGCTGCTGTCAGGATGTAAGCCCGTTTGTCCTGTCCTTCCCTGGCTATTGTTTGTAGATGGACTGGAGTGTGGCAGCAATCCTCTAGATGGCAATGCGGACACGCGCAGGCTCCCATTACTGCTCCTGCTTGCGAGAGATGGAGCACTGTGGTAGGCTCCAGACAGAGTTAGAGCTTGGGTGGGTGCAGCTGGCTGCCTTTCAAGATAGTCTGTGTAATGCTGAAAATGTGGCAGACTCCTGGACCATGTGGTATTTGACTCTGAAAGGAGGATGGCAGGGAAGAGAGGATTGCCTGGAAACACGAGAGGATCAGTACTGGTGGAAGACCCTTGGATGTGATGTTTGTGGAAATATTTCCTGAGCTCACTGGGTGAAAAACACAGCATGAAAATGTGGGGAAGAGGTTTGTACGCGTAGAAGCATTGCTGGGACTTGTTTTAGAAAAGGGTGATTTGGTATCTCTTGCACCTTTCTTAGTTCTTGGAGATTTGACAGCCAACTAGGCAATTCCAGAATTTACATCACTAATGAATGCATGGAAGCTTATGGCAAGGGGGTTTCCCTTGGACTGAGCCGTGTGTCTTAGCTGCTGAGTGTAGTTATCCTTGCCCCATGTGATCATCTCTTCTATTCTTGCAGGCCTCCTGGACTCCTCTGTTTGGGAAGGTGCTTGTGAGAAGCTGTAATAGACACCATCTGCTACCTTGGGTGTCTCTGTAATTTGGTAGAGTTGCACCCACAGCTGTCTTGGCAGCAAAGACATACAGAGGTTATTGCAGTTGGGCTCTTTGCTGCTATTAGTGAAATACCTTTTGGCTTCTGAGGGAAATCCCAGCATAGGGATGGTGGTGGATGAATCTTTGGCTCATAGTGAGAGGTTACCAAAAGTTTAATCCAGCTGCCAGAAGGATGTCTGAAAAGTTGTGGCTGCAGAATTAACAGTGGCAGAGTTGCTTTGCTCAGCTTTTATGAGATAGGTATAACACTTGCTGATAGCATTCCTTGTATGCCTCTGGGTGTTCAGAGCATGGGTTGGCACTGGTCAGCTGTCTACGGTAAGGTGCTGGGCAACTGTGTGAGAGCTGGCTGTAGCCAAGCTGCTTATGACCTTGCTGGCAAGCCTGGGAAGCATCAAAAAGCCTACACCAGCCCTGCCTCCAAATCAGTACCAAAGGCCCTCGCTTCTCTGGTGTGCTGCCTGTGATTCCAAGAGGTTATTGTGCTTAAGGTCGTCTGCTCCCAAAGGTGTTCGCACGAGCGCAGTTTTGTGGAGTTCATATACAAGTTCAGTTTGTTTCTCACTTCATTAGTGTCCTCCAGAACATGTGCTGCCCTTGGAGTTTCAGTTGAGCCAGTATGTGCTTGGGAACAGTCTGGAGTTGCCTCCGTATGTCAGGACCTCATGCTGCTGATTAACAATGTTGAGCTGCTGTGGTGCTGTGTTAGAACTGAAGTCACTTGGGCCCTGTTAGTAAGGAAAGGCAGAAATATCCTGGTTGCATGCAGGATAACAGAGCATTGTCTGTGAGGAAAGGGGGCAAGGAAAGCGTGACGTGAAAGCCTTTCTAACAGCTGCACAGCAACTGGAGTTGCAGGGTGGTGCACAATGCTTAACTTGTATAAATTGTTTAAATAAAGTTGCCCTTTAGAATACTAAGATATAGAAACAACCAATGACTTGGAATTATATTTGTATTTTGCCTCATGAAGCCAGCATATTTTTAAATTTGTTTCTTGGACATCTTAGTACTAGGTTTAGCACCTCATGAAACTGAACTCTTGAAACATACTTTTGAAAAAAATGTGTCTAAAACTGAGATCTAGGAAAGGGATTTGAGGAATGCATTTGAAGTGATGTATAGCAGCACAGGTAGAGCTAATTTAATTTTATTTTCCCTTTGGTCTAAATGAGGATAATAAAAATAAAATTGACATTTTTGCTGTTACTCAAGTCAGATGGAAAGCCTAATCTAAGTTTCTGTGGGAAGCTTGAGCACTTCCACTTGCATAGAATTCTGAAGTAATGCATATAAAAACTAGTGTGAATATTGTTACAGTCCTTATCAAAGTTTTTACACTGATTTTATAGAATTTTTGATCTATAATTGACTATGTCCAAATGTGTTTTGGAAAAGTTTATGGGAAGAATTCTAGTTATAACGGAGTAATTCAGAATAAATGTCTGACCTGTAAACCATTGGTAGAATGAAGTGTATAGAAAACAACCAAAGAATCAACAAACCAACAAATAACACTACTACCGCCCTTCCCCCCCCCCCCCAAAAAAAAGCTTACCCAGTGCTGAAATCCCTTCAGAAAATCAATTAGTGGGTTTCTTCAGCCAAAACGGCCTCAGAAACAGTTACCACAGACAAGTGTAATCTGGGATTGGTGGCTTAATAATAGAAGCTGGTTTTGTGAGCAGAGATTCCCAATTCTTTATGGAAGATCAGTCCTATAAAATGCAGTCACAGACTACTGCTGAGAAAAAACTCAATTAAGAAAGGAAATTAGTCTAGCAATTAAAAAGCCACAGCAGTGTCTGGAAATAAATTACTATATTTTTTTTTCCTGAAAGAAAACCAAAGAGAACATTTTGGCTAAAAGAAACTCATAAGTAAGGTGACTGGAGCAGATTGTTCATGCTATCTATAAAATGTGAATGAAGCATGGGTACCTGTGAAGAAGAGAGATTTTAACTTAACAGATTTTTTTCCCAGGACCTGTAATATGGTTGCCATTACTGCTTTAATACTATCAAATAATACAGGACACCTGCTCCAGCTAAGTACATACTGTTCTCAGATTTGTTTGTTTTTTAAAGTGATAGTAAGAGGCTGAGATAAGCACACTTGACTGTTCTCCTTACTTTAGTTATGTGAAATACAGTTTCTCAATTACCATTAGTACGTAATTTGGGATACAATGAAACACTGCACCAGGCCAGGAGACTTAAACCCTCCTGCCAGTTAGAAAGGAATTAGTAAAGGATTTGCTTTGCATGTGTTGATATTAATCACATTATTGTATTCTAATTTCACAAACTGTTCGTGGCTGGTTGGGATTTGAACCTAGCTGGCACTAGCTGGTTCATTCAGCATCATGGGACATTCATTCCCAAAGCATAATGTAGACTTCCTGTAGGAGTTACGGTGTAAGTCATGACTTGATGCTGCAAAGGCAAGTTTAAATTCAGAGAAAATCCTTAAAAGGGTTTAAGGTTAGAATTGGACCTCAGATAAAGCAGCTGTGAATTGTCCCAGAAATTAGTCTGAAGTTTACCAGCTGAGTAGAACATCACAGTTGTTTTGAAGACAGACCAGAGTGAATAAGTCATATTACTGTTTCATTTTGCTATTGTTCTATTTGCCTAAAAAAAGGGCAAAACTGTGAATTAATGGTCTTTACTTTTATCATGAGTCTTGTATTTAAGAGTAATTCTTTAAGACCTTGAGAGCATGAGACATTGCCCTCCACAGAGAATGGGAATTCCTAGAAGGTCATTTGCACAGTGCTAAATACTGAAGAGGAGGTCAGGGTTCCCAAGATTATGACTGACTTTTAATGCTCCCAGATGAAAAATCGACTATGTACTGTGGTCTATATTTAGATTAAATTTGTAGGGAGTAATGCTGAAGCAGAAAAACTAGTCTCTTCAGTTACTGTATTAATGTACTGTACTGACACCTCAGAGATGCAGCACAGGAGGGTTCCTGTAGGCCTGTGGCAGTTACTTCCTACTTGCAAACTAATGATATCCTTGTTTTGTCACAGGAACTGTAAGGTCTCTGAAATCCCTGTCCTCCATAAGTAAGGAAATTTCACAACGTGTTTAGTTACGTTTTTTTCAGTACTGTGAGTGTAGTAGAGTTCTAGGATGCTATGCCACAGAGCAAATACCACTCCTCAATGTGAAATGTTTCAAGACTGTTTTTCTGTTGACAAATATTTGTTGTGGTTTTATTTCTGCATTCTTTTCCTCTTTCTTTTGGAGGGTGCTTTTAATTGCAGTGGTCCAAAGGATTGTGTCAGTACCAGTCAAACTCAATTGGCAGTAAAAGGTCAAGTCAATGTTACAAGTGTTCAGTAGCATACAGTGTGGCTGAAAGAAAGCTGATTCCAGCAGCTACTGAGTAAAATTTTCAAAGGCACTTAAATCCCATACTCAGAAAAGGCTTGCATTAAGTTTCATTGAGGGTCATTTCAAATCTGACAAGAATGGAATTTGAATGGCTTTGGCATTTAAATCTTATGGCATCTTTAATGGTCAAATGTTTCCCCCCTCTCATGTTCCACTCAAATCCACCTTATATAGAGTAACTCTTAATATCCTCAAAATTCACTCTGAAAGAATTACTTGATGACTCTTTTTACTATCTCCTTCTACTAAAGCAAATTACTCATACTGATATGTTTTATTTCAAAATGCTTGTGGGTCACATCATGCCACAGTGGTGAAGTATTGATAAGGTTTTTCTCCTTAGCAGGAATCTCAGTTTCTGAAATTTTATTGAAAATTATAAATGCAGTAATTTTTTAAAAGGCAAAAAATACTGTGTTGTTGTGTATATATTTCCAGGGCTCCATTTGAGTCACTTCAGTGATTACTAATTAAAGTATTTTTTTTTTAATAAAGAAAAACCCTTTCAAAATAGACATTCAGGATAATGAGAGGACATCATTAGTACTTTTATAACTTTTAATGGTATTTTGGAAACATTTCTAGAAATGTTATGAGTTGCTGAATGTACTATGTTTCTGAAATGATCCTCACTTGTTTTCTTTCATTTTTTTATAATTTCTGTAGATCTCCTTAGCTTCTTTTCGTGTTTCTCTCTTTCTTGGTATCTCTGATTCTTAGCTGCTTTTTGTGCAGCTAGGGATAAGAAGCAGCTAAAGGAGTTGTATGTCTTATTGAAGCAAACTTCTATGACATAACTAAATGTAGTGGTTTAGTAGCATTACTTCACTTGTAGGGCATGGGAGGAAGTTGACTGTTCTTCTGAAAACATAAGAAAAAAGGAGGGGTAAAGCACCTTTTTTTGTAAAATGCTCTAACTTTGGCATTGTTACCACAGTGAGGAGAAAACACACAAGGAGAAACTTTATAGCACTTGCTTTACTCTTCTCTTCCTGATCATCTGAAGACTTGGTATTTTTTTGACAGAATTAACCAGGCTTGTCACTTCCCCACCTATATTTTATATAAATAGTTCTTTGCAAAGAACCGAAGGTATCTTCAGGCAGTGTTAGTGAACAGCAGATATCTCTCTGCTGAAGAATAAAATTTTCAGATGTTATAAATAGCAGTGCAAATTTTTTCTCCCATGGAACTACATCAACTTCAAATTTTCATTTTTATGTAATTTATATTTTGCAGGACTAAAGCACAGTAGGGGTTTTTTTGCCTTGTGACTCTTCAGGAACCCACAGTCCCAAATTTAGAGCAACAAGAAAAGAGCATGTATGACAGTGCTGGTGTGTAAATGTATACAGTCCAAATCAAAAAGTTATGGGGCGAGTGTTGTTGTGAAAGGGAACTGTGGAATGCTTTCTGCATCTTGCTGACTTCCATACCCTACTGAGCGTAGACCAACACTTAGAGCCAAGTTCTGCCCTCTGATGTACACACTTGGCTCTTGTTTCTGGCTAAGGCACGTGCATCTGAGATCAATACTTGTTTTTTATTTCAAACAGACAAGTAAAGAATGAGTAATGCATACATGTTGCAAATTGAGCAAATGGCATAAGTAAAATTGCATATTTAATTTAGAAATACATAATTTTTTTCCTTTGGAGCATTTGATAGAACTTTGGCATTCTTGTCTAGCTTTTACTGTTTCAGTCCTGTGAGGAGTAATTTAATTAGTGGAGCTTTTGCTGCTTGTGACCATATACCTGAGAAGTCAATAAAAATTTAGATTCTTATGTTAACAATGGTAAACAATTATTCTGTGTTTAATTTTGGGTTTGTCCAATTGAATTCGGTTTTTTAGGGAAAAACATCTTTAGGAGAAGGTATTTTTATTATTCCCTTGATTTTTCTCTTTATTTTGAACTGTATATGGCATGTTATTAATATGCATGTGTACTCAGTGTCTTGCAATGGCACAGCTGTAAAGCTTGCCTCTAGATTCTGAGGCTTTTATTTTCTCTCTTCCCCAAACAGTCCCTCACTAAGATTTTATACAGTGTCTTTTTACACATTCTCTAGTGGCACTGAAATTACCTTCTTGAACCAGCACAGGAACATTCAACCAGCTCATTGGGCTGGTCTCCTGGCCTGGCAAGGCAGGATGTAGATCAGGATGGCTGCTGTTGCCTTGGCAGAGGGTTCAGACAGTAGGTAGAGTAGATGGCTCTCCTTCAACAGGAGTTTATTTCCTCACAGAGAGCAAGCCAGGCTCAGTGGAAGCACAGACTGAATTGAGTCCCCAGGGGTTCAGTTGCACCATGCTGCTAAAACCTCAGGAGTTACCAAAGCTGAGTATTGTAGAGGTTGTATATTCTTGACACTTACTAGCATTGCTGGCCTGGAAATGACAGTTGCTATACAGCATTATACTCCCAAGAAGATATGTATAAAGTATCAAGTAAGTAGAAGGAATATGAGCAACTTTGCCTGCTTTTAAAGTATGTTCTTTTTTCCCCCCCCTTTGCCTCCACCCCTACTCTCTCAGCCATGAAGACTTTGATTTTATATCGGGGACCCGCATGCGCAAGCTGGCTCGAGAAGGACAAAACCCACCAGAAGGCTTCATGGCTCCGAAGGCTTGGACTGTGCTGACAGAATACTACAAATCCTTGGAGAAGGCTTAGGCCTCTTATTAACTGCAGATCAACCTTTGACGCCTGATTTATTTACGAGAAGGGGACCACACAGTCACCATTCATGTTGCTTTGTTGTGGTGTCTGTCAGGAAGTTCTCTGAAAACAGACTCTTTCTTCCTAACTTAGCATCATTCTTTGCCTGCCCTTATGGGTTCTATTATGTCCTGGCACCTAACTAGCTGCTGGTTTTAATGTCTTCTCTTTTATTACAGTTAATATTCTTGCAGTAGGATTTTTAACTCTTGTATTTTTTTATATTTTACTGCCTCTGTCCTGAGTTCTGCAGCTGTTAAATAGATGCAGCTTTTTCATATGTTCTTTAAGCTGCTGGGTAGTGTCTGGTTTTAGTAGTTTGTAGGACAAAATGTAACGGTTAGTCCCTCAACTATGGATAGATTATCTATAAATCAAAAACGTAAAGAATGTTTCAAACCATCTGTAAAAGTGTCCTCATCTTTATCTCATCATTATCATCTCCAGAAGCACTTAAAATTTATTTCTGACTATATGTAATCAAAAAGCAGAAAGTTTTTTTTATGTAGCATAATTAAAATTTTGCTTTCTTTGTTTAATTTTGGAGTTTACTGAGTTGTATGGTGATTCTCTTCTGCTGTGGACCTGTAAAGATGGCCAAGTAATGAATAAAAGAAAATATCTAGTTTTCACTTTGAATTGTTAACAAATTCACATATTGTTTTTGTATATGCTTGCTGCCATAGCTTTCAATAGGATATGTTTTGTTTCATTTGATGTAACTTGCTGGTTTTTGATTCCAGATATACTTGATCAGCCTACTACAACTTTTTTAAAAGCATGACAGACCAAACGTAATTCATGTTTAATTATTGCAAGAAAAATAAAGAAAATCCTTAGATTTTGGCATTTCCTGTGGTAAAAATGCTTAGTTCAGTTATTAATTTTCTGTCTATTTTTCAAGGTATCCAAAGAGTAATCTTCTCGTGAGTCAGGTTTGCTTGCTTTGAAGACAAAACACATATTCCTTTAGGATTCTCCAAAAATCCTGAAGAAACATAAAAAAGGGAAAGTAAAGCACTTCTTCAAGTGTAAAGCAACACTGACCTATTGATATCTTTTCAAGCATTTGCAGGTAATCGGTGGAACAGTCACAACCTCTCTTAGCTAGAAACTACCTCATATCCTTGTCACAGAAACTTACTTTTTTCTTGTTAAACAGTGTGTGTAGGAAGAACCGGCTCAAAATTGTTTTTTGAATATTGATACTGAATGAAGCATGTGTTCATCTAGATTTTTTGGGTGTCAAGAAGGTTGTGATGAGGGGACCTGTGTAATGAATGGCATGAATGCTACTTGCAGTCTTTGTTTACTTGTTCACAGTAGCATTTAAGACAAATTCTTTGAGACTGACCTCCTCTTTTCTTCCTCTGTCTCTGAAGAGATGTAAAATGTATCTTTTAGTGGAATTCTTTCCTCTGATAGACAGTAAGGTGGAATTTGGAAAAAACAAGCGGCTTGTTTATTAGCAAACCACAACACTTCCTTGAGACTGTGTTTTAGTAGTGTGAAGTTTATTTCTTCAGAATCACTGAACAGATTTTCTTCAGACTTGGCTTTCTTCTTAGGTTGTATCAATATATAGGGTGTACAAAATCCAAAAGAAAGAGTCCATTCATCTATGTGCCGCTGTTTGTGCAAAACTTCAAGTTTAACCATGAAGGTGAACTAGAGTTGTCAGCTGCTAAAATGGGATTTGCTGTTGGAGGTTGCAGTTTGGACTCTTTGCTGTCAGGTTTGATTCTTTTGCTAGCTGTGATGAAAGATAATAACAATATTTTGACAGAACAGCGAACACAGGTGAATGTCTACAGAAGTTAATGTTTTTAAAATGCTATATGAAGCCTGGAAAACAAATGGGAGTGATGACGTGAATGTGAATCATCCAGTGAAGTTAATTTAGAAGCAGGGATGCCTTCAGGCAAATTAATACAGTGATAACAAGCAGATCTAGTTTTCTAGACGAAACCCATTTTGTTGTTATAGTGCTTCTGCAAAGCATTTCTTGGAGGGCTCTGTATCCAAGAAGCTGCAGACTTTTGTGAACTTAAAGCCACAGCATTCCCAGCATAATATTAACTGGGAGCAGGAGCATCTGATCAATTTGTGGGCAGAACTTGCTCTATACAACAATATTTTCCTGTATCATATGAGTTTTCACTGTAGAGTTCAAATTTTTCCTCCTGTCTGCAGCTGCCTTATTTAAGGGAGCCATACTTAAAAGAAAGGGCTACCCTACCAAAAATTATTCGTTTGCCAGTGTCTCTCTTTAGCTTTTCCCTGGCTTCCCTCAGTGGATAGCACCATCTCCAAAAGGGAAAGGAAAGAGAAAGGAAAAACTAATCCTTCACTCAATATGGGAGAATAGACAGGGAAAAAAGAAAATGGAAACTAGATCTTCATTTAACTTTGCATGGATGTCTGTTTATCCTTTGAATGTATGTCTATAGGAGTGAGATTTACTGTGGTGGTAGAACATTTGTAAGAAATGTGTAGAGATAGTATTCTACTCAAACTTGACACAGAATCCCTTCACCATCACCTGTAAAAAGCCAGGGACTTCAGCCTGGAGTGAGTTGGCCAAATTAATCGCTGCAATGAAAGCAACTGATAGCTCAGAATAAGTATTTTGTTTGTGTTTTTGAATTGGTCTTCAAAATTTGCTTACCAAAATTCTTGATTTAAATGCTATTAAAGAGAAAAGTGACTCTGGTTCCACTTTTTTTCATGATTAGTTTTTTACAGATGGAGCAGAGAAGCTAGATTGCTAAGGGGAAATTTAAACCCTTCAATGGCCAATTTGATGGATATGAGAGTTCCTTGCCAGCAGCCAAACAAGTGCCAGGTAAACGTGATTTAAAGGAAGACTGTGCAGAGGTTTCTGCTCATTTGTGTTGTTTTTACCTTGAAGAAAGCCTGAGGGCTGGAATACCAGTGCCTCTTTTAAATTAGCTTTTTCATTCACAAAAAACTTTTTGATTATGAATATAGCTGGATTTTTACTAGGCTTTTGAAGTGTCCATTGAAGGGGTTTTTTTGTTTCTCCTGCAAGCTGTGTCTGTTCTTGTGGAATTAAATTTTTTTTACCTGTATCCCTTTTCATTATTTAGTCTTTATTAAAATCACTTTTTTATTCATTATAGAGGTTATATATGCTCATGAGCCAGAATCATGCGTTCAGTATTTCCAGAGCTGTTTGCCCTAGAAAGCTCATCTTGATATAATTTTGAAGTTGAGGGGGAAAGGCAACTACACTGAAAGCTAGAAAACACAGCTTTAAAGCCACATCTGGAATTCTTAGAGTGTTAGTGGCTCCAACTTTAAACAGAGAATACAGAGATTTTATATGCCATAAAACTCAAGTAGCCTCGGATTCAGTATAAGAGTAGTCACCCGACCGTCATGTTGAAGTCCCTCTACACAATGCTTTGAAGTAGGATTGTAGTCAGAGTGATACCTGTCTATGTATAAAAAGAGGAAAAAAATCTGTTTCAGTATAAACTTTAGTGGGCTGGAAAAAGTACCCAAATCTTGCTTTTATCCTCTGCAAGCAAAGCTGTCTTGTCTGTGGAGTCCTACGTTCATCACTCTAAATTTCATCATATGAGAATAATACAAACATTTTGGCCATATCCATTTATTTTCATCTCATAAGAGAAATTATTTAGGCTTTTGTTTTATTAATTTGGTTTCATCAACAGCTTTCTCAAAGACTTAAGTGGAAGCAGAAGAAACTCCCTTACCCTTAAACATTGGGTTCAAATGGGCTGCCTGCTGTAGAATGGAAAACTGCAGTTGATTAGTCAATGGAAGGTTATTTGCAGGATTGTTCATGTGTCATTGAGTTCTGCCTTGTTTATTCATCTATGACCTGTGAAAAACAATATTTTAATGATTTGATTCAATTGTTTCCAGACAATGAAGACAATTATGAGACAAGTTCATGTTAACTTTCCACTAGGAAAAAGTTTAGTGTTATTACTGCATCCTAGTTTAAATATAAACTGTCTGAAAGATAGTGTTGCAGTTACATGAGCAAAAATTTCCTACCATACTATGTGACAGCAGAGCAATAAACATAGCATCAGAGACATGATCATAAGTACAGTTCAAAATGCTAAGTATTATTGACACTTCTTCATTAGAGACAGTTATTTATAACTCCTTTGTTCCTAATTTCTTCAAGGAAAAATACTGGTTCTTTCTGAAAATGGAAAATGTGTATTCCTTACTTGGTAGTTAGAGACACTCAGAATAGCAGTGATTCTTTGTCGTTTGTCTGATTTGCTGTGAGTATTTTTAAATACATGGACATTTCTGAGCTCTACCACAAAATGGATTTGCGAAGAACATTTAAGTTTCAAAGTTTTTCTTTGTACATGTTCTTGGCTATTTTGCTTATATAGGTAGTTTGATCATTTTCCCTTCTGAATGAAGAAGCCGTCTTGTAAACATCAATCTCATGTAGAGATTGGTGAATTTTCATCAACTATTAAAACAACTCTAGCTCTTCTCTTTTTCATATTAGTCTTTGGTTCAGGGATTTATTCGTGTTGTGAGGATTTCTTGTCAAATACTTTATGGACTGGAGAAAAGTATATTTAAAGACAGTGATTTGGTGGTGGAGAATTCCAGGATAACCTTATTTAAGCACTGACAATAAAAACCCACATCTTGTAATATGTGGTTTAACCCCAGCTGGGAACCCCACACAGCTGCTCACTCACTCCCGCCACGTCTGCATGCGGGAGAGAATCAGAAGGGTAAAAGTGAGAAAATTCATGCGTTGAGATAAAGACAGTTTAATAGCTAAGGCAAAAGCCACACACAAGCAAAGCAAACAAGGAATTCATTCACCACTTCTTATGGGCAGGCAGGTGTTCAGCCATCCCCAGGAAAGCAGGACTTCAGCCTGTGTAATGGGTTCTTGGGAAGAAAAATGCCATTACTGCTAAACCTCCTTCCTTTTTCTTCCCCCAGCTTTTTATGCTAAGCATGCTGCCATATGGTATGGGATAGTCGTTGGATCAGTTGGAGTCAGCTGTCCTAGCTGTGTCTGCTCACAGAATTTTGTGCACCCCCACCCTCCCTGCTGGTGGGGTGATGTGAGAGGCAGAAAAGACTTTGACATTGTAAGCACTGCTCAGCAAAATAAGTAACACATCTCTCTTATCAGAACTGTTTTCAGCACAAATCCAAACAGGGCCTCATACTAGCCACAGTGAAGAAAATTACCTCTGTGCCAGCCCAAACCAGGACAACTTCAAAAGAGTATTGTGCCTTTTCTGTAATCACAATTACAGTTCAAAAGCAAATTTAAAGCAGCATGTTCTGCCTAAAAAATGTGCAGAACCAAATAGGAACCTAGATTGGTTTTGGTTGAAAGGGACCTTAAAGAGCAACCCCCTGCGTTGGGTAGGAACGCCACCCATGACATCAGATTGCTCAAAGTCATGTCCAACCTGACCTTGAGCACTTGCGGGGATGGGGCATCCACAGCTTCTCTGGGCAATCTGTGCCAAATTCTTCCCCACCATCACAGTGAAGAACTTCTTCCTAACATCTAATCTATATATTTTCTTTTTTAGTTTTAAACCATGGTCATGTAAAAAATCACTTTCCCTATTTGAAGTCCCTTTCAAATGCTGAGAGGCCACAATAAGGTCTCTGTGTTCTCCAGGCTCAACAACCCCAATTCTCTCAGCTTGTCTGCAGAGGAGATGTGCTCCAGTCCTCTGATCATCTTGGTGGCCCTCCTCTGGACTTGTTCCAAGGGGTCCACATCTTTCTTGTGCTGGGTCCCCCAGACCTAGATGCAGTACTCCAGGGCAGAGTACAGGGGGAGGATCACCTCACTCGACAAGCTGGCTTCACTTCTTGTGATGCAGCCCAGGACACAGTTGGCTTTGGCTTTCTGGGCTGTGAGCACACACTGTTAGTTCATGTCCAGCTTGTCATCCACCAGAATCCCCAAGTCCTTCTCCACAGGGCTGCTCTTGATGAGTTCTTCTCCCCGTCTTGGCTCATGTCAGGGATTGCCCCAACCCAGGTACAGCATTTTGCACTTGGACTTGTTGAACCTCATGTGTTTCTTGTGGGCCCAATTCTACAGCTTGTCCATGTGCCCCTGGACAGCATCCTGTCCTTCTGTTGTGTTAGCTGCACTGCTCAGTCCCTGTCATCTACAAACTTGCTGAGGGTACGCTCGATCTCCCTGTGTCATTGATAAAGATATTATATAGCACCAAACCCAAGACCGCTGAGGGACACCACTCATTACCGGCCTCCATGTGGATGCAGAGCCATTGAGCACCACATGAATGAACGTTCTTCAGTCAGTAGTTTCTGGGGGAAAAAAAACCAGCTCCCTTTTCACATTTTTAATGTGCTTGAAAAATGAAACATAAGTGTCCTGATTTATGCAAGTGTCCCCTGTTGATAGGGGACCAATGTGTTTTGTCTCTCTTATTCAGCAATTTGCATTGTCTTCAGTTTGAGAATTTGCTGAATGAGAGTTGTCAAGGAACTGAAAATCCTGGTCAATCTAGACCAATCCTGCACTAGACAGTTTCAAACAAGCAAGCTCATGTTTTCATTTAGATGTAAATAACTGACTTTTTTCACCTGTATGCAAGAATTCCTCATTTGAGATTTTCCTATGTAACCATGTAAATAATGAAAGAAAATTCACCTCTCTATGCACTCTTGGTTTGATTCTTATCCTACATGTCTCTGGACCTTGAAGCTAGTGCTAGGGAAGTAGGTTCTTTTCCATGTTGACTTTAACCATGGAAAACATATTCAATGTTCGTCAGTGTGAATTTGAAGTAAGATCTCTCTGCCTGTGGAGAAATGAATTTGACTGTATTGAGAGCCTCCTGAGCTTCTCTCTTTCAGTCTGTGACAGAATGTTGGACTACATAGAACTTTTATTTTGACAGAAAAGGAGTAAGCCACTATTTTTAAAAAATGTGACACAATTGGGTTTTCCAAAGAAACAGACTTATCTTAACAAGCCAAATAAAGACAAAAATGCGGCTTACAAAATGATCAGTACAAATTAAAGAAGGTCTGCCCACTAAAACCCAGAGTTTTGTGACTGTGTATACTCCCCAGGGAGACTACTACTAATGTCAAGAATTCCAGCGTTGAAGAGGATTTTTTGCAGTATGAATTTATTATGATTTCACGATTCCTGTGGAATTTTCAATGTCTGTTCTATCTCCGCGTGCAGTTTTAATAAAACATCGTACATTCACAGGATATTGTAACAGCGTACATTCTCTTGAATATTTTTCTTCCTTTTCTCATAAGATACTATCATTGTTTCAGGCTGAAAATTCTCTCAGCTTGGATGTTCTGAGGGAAACATCGCAGTTTAAAAGGGAACTCATGCAGTTTACAGTTTCTTTAGTCAGCTGTGCAAACTGAGAGAAGGGGCTGGAGAGTGTTCTGTGACAATGGAGTTTCTGATGTTGGTCAGGGTCAATATAAAAGCAGCATACAGTCTTTTTTTGTCTGTTTTGTTTGCAGACTATTACAGATGTGTAGGGTTTTTTTTTGTTTGGTTGGGGGTTTTTGTTTGTTTTAGTAAACATTAGTCAGCCTGTCATCTTTTAATGGTAGTCTGTGAGCCTTTCTTGAGAAGCACAGCTCACAAGTTTAAACCTGTTGCCCTAGAAGAACAATTAAAAAGTTTTCATTAATTTTGTCTGTATAAAATTGCAAAGTACAGATGCATTCAAATAAACAAGAATAAATAAAAGAAAAAAAATAAGTAGGCACTATTTTAGGGGTTAGCATGTTCCTCTTTAGGCCAAACTCCATTTTACATCTGCCACATACAAGAAAGTTGCTAGTATATATTGGCTTTTTGGGTTTGCACAAATGCAGCTAAGGACCCAGTGGAAGCTAAGACAGCAGCTCTGAACCCACCAAGCCTTGGCAAACATCTGAAGGAAAGATAACTCTTGCTCTGCAGGTAAAGAAGTGGAGTAAAGAGGGACTGAGACCCTAAGCTCTGCAGTTGGATCTCTTGTACACTACATGCCAAGTTGGAGCCAGGGCAAATACCACTATTTCTCATAGAATGTTCATCTAGAATACTCTTGTCTACACAATAAGTTGAGCCTTGTCTGTGTAAAAAGAAATCATAAAGAGTATTAATGTTCTTCTGTTTGCTTTTACTTTAGAAAAGCAAGCATTGTCTGCCATGTGGTTGTACCTTAATCTTAGCTGCTTTGAGATTATTGGTCTTGGACCTGATGGCCTTGACCTTTCATACTCTGGGTTTACCTGGACTGTAGCTGTCACTGTGGGGCTCCAGGAGCTGGTTGTCTTTGGGCTCAACTGCTTCCTAACTGTGGCAGATGCTGAATCTCTCACAGCCAGAATTTGTGGGTTTTCTGAGCATGCTTTTCAGTGAGCTTTGCTATTTTTATTATTTCTGAAGCATGTTTTTGTGGTCTGTGGTTTTGAGCATGTGGTTTCCCCCTCTCCCTTGTCATATATGTGGAGCTGAAAACAAGTTACTGTTGTATAAACCAAAGTGTCCTAGTTCACCATCTCTCTTCTTCTGCTGCTGCTTTTTATGTCACAGTTTCCAGTCAACAACCAACTTGCTGAGAAACAGCAAATGCACACAATATCCAGCAACAGCTCAAATACTGGTGTGTCACCAATGCTGTTTAAGTTACAAATACAAAATATAGTGTCATAGGAGCTACTGTAAAGAAAGATATTTCCCTCCCAAACAAACCCTGTAAACCTTTGTTTCTTCACAAGAGCTGTGAAGGTTGGAACAGCTTCAGCTCCAGATATCCTGGGATATTTCCATATTTGGCAGAAACTGCTCTTCGGATGTAGCTACATAGTAAATAGAGTTGCAGTGCTTGTGACTGCTCTAATTCCATTGCTTCTAACTCTAGTTATAAAAGCTTCTATCTGTGGAACACCAAGTGGCAATACACAGGTGAAGCCTGCTGAAGGAACTTGTGCCGGATCTGGAAGCAGAACACTGCATTTATTTGTAGGTTTTTCATTCTTGCCACGTTAGGTTCATTTTGTTGGTACAAAAATCAGAATGGTTTCTCCGCAAAAATGAGGAAACACAGTACAAGCTCAAGCGACACGGAAGCAGCTGAACTGAAGAAAGTGAGGAACTCTGAATTACCTTTTTCTTTTAGTGTCTCTAAATACTACAAACTTCATCTTTTGGCCTCATCTCTACATGGTTCTATATTTTGTTCTCTCTAATACTTCCCTGATGAGCAACATAGATCAAAGAGATTAAAACTTGTTTGCTACTAATCTGACATAAAGGCCACGATTCCTCAGTATTTCAAGGTAAAATGATAAATAACCATGGTAATGAGGAAAGTCTTTTTGTTTGCAAAATGACATAATTAAGCTGCATCTGGTAGCACTTCATTTGCAGAGTGTTCACAGAATTGTTTAAACATCATCCATGGTACTGATGCGCAACCTGGGAAGCAGTCAAAAATACTTTATTTTTTACAGGCTTCATTGGAAACAAAGAGCAAAAGAAAAGCCCACTCTTTTCCAAGTAGAAACATGCTAATCCTGCAGTGAGTGCAGGGGATGGGAGAACATAAAAATTTCAAATCAACACAGACAAAATACTAAAGGAATTTAGTGTTTTCATTAATATTGGTCTTAATCAGATTTCTTTATTAAAGAGCTGATTGCATAAAAGCTGAAAGATTAAGTGTGTTCAAAGAACTGCACCATTTTTGTTTTTAAACTGATTTTCAGTTACCCAAGAGCTCCTAAATTTGTTTTAATTAATAACACTTTTAAAATGTAGGAGGACAGAAAAGTGCACTTGTAAAGTGATAAGTTTCTTCATGTTTCAGATTTTTCCTTTGTTTCTGGTACCATGAGTGTTTTCAACCCAGGCTGAAAATATAACACTTAATCTCCACATTCATGGTTATTACACATGAGCATGTCTCTGGGCTCTGTCAGAGCCTCTCTGAGGGCCCGTTGACCTTGCACTAATTAGAAGATGTCATTCCCTATGGGCTAACAGCAGATCTGCCCTTAACGCTCATGCTCTGGGATTAATTTAATGGGTGAAGTGCAAAATGCTATGTAGATTTCTGTGAAAACAGGCTACTATCGGAACAGCTGTTTAGGCATGTTCTTGCCTTGGTAGACTTTCAAGCCATTTGGACTTTCTTTCTGTGGCAGTCAGTGCTGGCAGATGCCCTCTTATGTTCTGAAGTGAATCTTGTCCCTGGAAAAGTAATTTTGTAAGTGCAAAGAAAGGGCATTGTGGTTTCACTGCAGGAGTCAGTACCTGATCTTTTCCTGACACTGCTGAACAGGCCTTGTCATCTTGTTTATTAGACTGACTTAATTGGAAGATTTAAATATTGTTGAAAACTTAGTGGTTGCTGAGGCATTTCTTTTTCCTTTTCTGTCTTAGTTTGTAAAATTGAACATTCTCTGTAAATATATGTAGAAGAATAAAAACCTTCCATTTGCAGAGTTCTGCTGAATAAGCAGGACTGTATCAGTCTTCTTCAAAATTAAATACCAGTCAGACCTGCTGTTCATATGTGACATGCTTATTTGCCTTTGCTCTGATCTTTTGCCCAAATAAAAAAGCAGGAACTGAGTAGGATTTAATTATGGGCTTATTTAAGCTTTGTTTTATGGAGACGGTCATGGAGTGTCATATGTATCTGAGCAGAACTTTTGAAACATGGTCCTTTCTGCTCTCCATTTTATCTTAAGAAGGAGATATCTGAGGTATGCTTTTTTGGTGGTTTTTTTCATTTCCTTCTGACAGAAGCATACATTTAGTGTAATGACATTAGCATACTTCTATCATAAAGAAAATACTGAATTAAATTAATAATTTTTTTCTCATTGTAAGTCCTAAACAAAAAAAATTGTATTTTAGTTTGTAGGGTATGTAGTTTTATAGGGTTCTATTTCATCAAAGCATGAGGGGCATAATATTAGACTAGATTAATCTTTCTGAAGTTTGATAGGGCTTTTCATTGCTTCTCAGAAGAACTTGCCAAATCTAACTTCTGTCAATTTTGGCTTATTGGTTTGTCTGGATTTCTTCTAAATTATAGTCATCACCCATAAACCAAACTATTTCACTTGTGGCTTAACCATTTCAATTAACATTAAAACCAGACATAAATATTCAGCCATTTTTAGGAGCAATTTATTTTTCAAACTAAGTTTGCATTAATTTTTTTATGTTGTGATGTTTTTCTCATTTACTAGAAATGTGCACTAGATATGCTGGTCTGTTTCCACAGGACAAGATGCCTGATGGGTGAGCAAGGTGTACTAAGTATGATGAAATCATGTTACTAGATGAGTTTTATCCTAATTTATGCTCAAAAGGTGAATTTGTAACTGATGCTTTTTGGGTCGCAGATTTGGTTCTGTAGTGTTATAGTGCTAAATGTTATCATGAGAAATACGAGAGACCTTCTTTTAAAACAAAAGCTCTGCCTGTAATAATTTTTTTTATATGAAGTGACAAGTGAGTGGCATATTTTTTTCCTTCAATGTTATTCACATTCAAGAAATACCAAGGTATTTTTAAGTGTTTGTGTATACATGTAGAGAGATAGAGAGAGAGAGACAGAGATGGGAAGAGAGAGTGTCTTAACCACAACATATGTTTCTCTGGAGATTCATCTGTTTTCTTCAGTGACAAAGCCACTTGATTGTCCCTGTTGGGATTGCAGGCTAATACAGCTATGGAAGAATGAGCTGGATGCCATATTGCTTAATCAGCCAAGTGGTTGGTTAATCTAGTCATTTTGCACAGAGGACAGATGCCATAGCCTCTGGCAGAAACAATATGACATGAATTTTCAGGTCCTGTCATTCTTTGCTAACAGTTGGGAAAAAGATATTTGCTAGACAACTAAGCTTGGAGTATTGCAAACCAGTAGTATGAAAATCAGTGAGGGAGGGCAAACAGTATCTTTTCTAGGGTTGGAAAGTTTCTTGGATATTAAAGAATTCTGCAGAATATTCTTTTATGCACTTTCAGGTTACTTCAGTTGTCAAAGTTACCTTGACAAACCTCTTAGGCCTCTTAATATGGCCACTAGAGAGCAAAGGCAACATTTGACACATAAGGGAAAATTTTTAGAATTCCAGATAGCATTATCCCTGCTCAGAGAAGCACACTCAATGTGGTTTTGCAATAGTTTGTTTTAACTTCATGGTGCATGTACAACGGCACAGAGAGAATAGATAATATCACTGGGAAAAGTTTTCCTGCTAAGGCAGAAGTAAAAAACTTCCACCACTATTAGGTTTTATTATTGTTCAGGATTTCATAAAGGCTTCAAGCAAAGCTCTTAACACTTTTTTCTCTTCTATATAGAGTAGAAGAATCCTGGTTTGAATTAGCTTGATATTCACTGAGAGTGTAGTAAGGAAAATACATACAGTTAACTTTCATTTAATCATTTTTTATAATTCAGTTTGGTGTCATTTAAAGAGATTAATTCTAGTCTATAACACAGAGGAGTTCTGCAGGAATTTATCCACTGAAAGGGTTGTCAAGCAGTGGAATGGCTGCCCGGGGAAGTAGTGGAGTCACCATTCCTGGAAGTGTTTGATAAACAGCTGGACATGGCACTTAGCCCTGTGGTTTAATTGACATGGTTGTGTTCAGTCAAAGGTGGACTCGATGATCTTGGAGGTCTTTTCCAACCTTAATCATTCAATGATTCTATAATTAACTTTTCGAGTAGGTACAACTTTGTCCCATGCTTAGGAATGGAAAATCTTGAAGACATTATGTCCCCGATGATACAAGGGTTTTCTGCATGTCAAGTTTTTTAATTAAGTTGCAGCACAAATGAATGCTCAAGATTTCATAGGGCTGGATTGTCCTTTTCTCCTGTGCTAGAGATTATGTTGGCTATATTAATGGGAAATGTTTTATACCTGGAAGTAGTAGGAAAGGAGGAAATGGGAGACTGATGAATATATGCCTTTGTGCATACAAAATAAAAGCCTGTTCTATTCTTACATAATATAAACATCATGAATTGAAAATATCTATTAAATTAAATGGAAGATCATCATGAAAAGAAAAGTAATGTAGAATAGTCTGTGAAAAAGAAATCAATATAGATTTCAGAAATTAATTTATCTTAGGATCCCAACAGTACCTCTGAATAAACCCATTCATGGCATTTCCCTCATCTTTTGTTGTTAGTCTTCTGTCAATCACATCTGCCTCTCTAATTTGATCTTCTTGTGTTTTGTTCTGATGTGTTCCTATGATTCTGTGTTCAGGACTATTGTGCTTAAGAGGTACAAAGCTTGTTATTTTGCACAAACTTATTATGAGCCAAAGTAAAGCATTCTGCACTTGATTATGTGCTAGCATTTAATGTCCTTGACTTTATTTAATAGTTTAGACTATTAAAACCTGTGCTTTGCATACATTATTTTTGCAACTATCTCATCTATTTTAATTTTTGTCTATGTGTTAAACTTTGATATTAGACAATCTCAGAGTCAACCTTATCTGTTTAGCAATGGTGGCGACAGAACACTTTTTGAACCAAAGTGTTGCGTGAAAAATGGGTGTTAGAAGGAAGCCTATGCTTTTTTATCTTTAAGTGCAATGGTAAAATTTACCCCTGGACAGAAGGCTAGTAAAGGCTTGCTCACCACTCAAGCTGAAAACACACACTGATGGAAGCGGGTGGTGCTCTTCTGACTTCATAGGAGCATTACAAACAGACATTTTTGGATTTGGCTCAGAAACTTGTAGTGATGTGAGTTCTCGAAGGTTCAAGTGGAGAACAGGCCTCTTAGCCTGGCCTTTGCATAAGAGGTTCATATACTCTGGGTATATGGATTATCCTACATAAAAGGTCTTCATCAGTTTTTACCATATGGTTAAAACATATATGCATATTTTTGCTGTTACATCCAGGCACTGCGAGGCAGCTGGTATTAATCAATAAAAATAGCCAGCAAAATCCTGGCATGTGGTTGCTTGAAGGAACAGTTTATAGCCAAGGGTCTTGTAGATTACTAGAAAGGAGAAAAAAGGAACAACCCCAAACACATGACCTCTGAAAGTATGTATGAACTCTAAGTTTCATCTGCATTTTGGGCACCTGTATTGCTCAAGGCAACAGAATATGGAACTGATTAAAAGATATTAATTCTATTTCTATTTCTGAAAATCACAGGAAAGGCGATTGAGGAGCTGGTGTTTTGGGTTTCTTTTTCAAACACCATTGCTGTAGTTTGTCTTTTAGCTGATATTAGTATCAAGACATTTGTAGCTTCATGAAGAGCTTGGGAAAAATACATTCCTCTGAATAAATGAAATATAACTTACAAGGTGAGCCTTGTAATGCAAAACTGTGAGTTCTAATAATTTATTTCATAACCCTGGTTTAGATTTTTGCCTTCTAAAAAATAAAGCTGATCTTTCTTCTCCACAGAACAATGACAAAAAGGAAGGTTCTTATGTTTCAGAAAATGACTCTTTGGTAGTCCTTAGCCTGTCATAATTGGTATTTACCAAGCTCAGTGAGGTTCATCTTATGGGTTTATCCTGTTGGAATTTTTTTTTTCTGTTTGGTTTTTGCCTCATAAGGACTGTGGTTCAAATAGTGGGATGATCAATATAGCATGCAAATTGCTAATTTCAGTGTGAACACTAAAAGCTATCATTGTGTTGTAGTGAGAAAAATGTTGCAACTTTATTTGCAGTGTGACTATATTGGCAGCTGCAGTTCTTAATTGCCATAAAAAGGCACCAGGAGCAGTTACCACTGCTACATCCCTAAAGGATGGGGCATGGGATTCTGTTGTTCCACAGAACCATGAAGATTGATTGGCATTAGATGCTATCATAGGTTAGCACGGGAGAGAAAAATAAAAAAATTCAAAATAAGATCAAAATAAATTTAAAACAGGCATTTTATGGAAATACATTTTAGATGTTCCTTCATTCATTCAGTTCATTCAAAAAGAAACTGAGTAATGCCCAAGTTATGTTAAAGTTGGGAAGGAACAGAGATCCTGATCTAGAAAGAAACACAGCATCAGCATTGGTCAAAATTGGTCAAAGAAATTAAGATGAGAAACAGGCATCTATTTTTGTAGCTAGCATGATTATGAGTTGAAACAGATTATCTAGAGATATGATTGGTTTTTTTCTCTTGTTTCATAAAAAGGCCACAAGCCTTTGAAAGGTGCTTTAGACAAAACAAGGTGTGATGTAGGAGAATCCAGGTGAAATACCTCAGGTAAGAGGAGGAGCTATACAATGGCATACAGCTGATCCACAGGAAGGCCTCTACAGAAAATATCCTTCTACTATAATTTGTCCTGCATGAGAAGTTCCCAGATTGCATTTGTCATTCTGACTGCAGTGACAAAGGAACAAGACTAGCAGCAACATTGAGATGCGACCAAATTTTTCTTCCCTATAAGGGGAAGAAAAGGGGAACATAAGCAGGATACTGATGTAAAAAGTGGAACAACTTATTTCCTGATTATGCATCTATGAACTCCAGGAAAGCCAACAGGGGTAAATGCCTGGTGGTTTTGTGGCTTCATTACAGGAAAACTCTTGGAATATGGAAATCATAAACAGCAGGAAGGCAGACAATTCTAGTGAGAACACATTTCACAGTTAAAACTGCTAAACTGTATTTTAGCTCTTTTTCTTTCAAAAGATAATGCTGCTTACCATTGTTAAGTTTGAATTTTTGTTACCCACCATTGTTGGTAATGGCTTGTTAGATGTTTGAAAATGTGCATATTATTAAAGAGTAATATCCGTTCTACATTTCTGTTCGGCAAGTGTGAAATGCACATGTATGGACGATTCTAGTGCACTGCTTTGGCTTTCTGTTTGAAAGCTACCACCTGTATTTTTTGCCAATTTCCAGTGACTATTGTCAGCAACCATTTGCTGTGAATATCGGAGGAAGAAGAGAACCTAGGAGAGGTATATTTTGATTTTTCAGCAAGAAATATATGAAAGTGGAGGGTAATTCTAGGCTGGATGTTTACCTAATCCTAACAGAAAATGAAATTGCAAACAAACGAAAAAAACAACACAAAAAGCCTTTAGGAAAATTAATTTTTCCTGTAACAAATTATGAATACAAGCCTTGAACAAAAAATTCAAGTTCACTGTGGTTTCTAGAGATGGAGATAAATGTCTGTGGTAGTGAGGTACTTTAAAACCTCTTATAACAAAAGTGTTTGTACATAGAATTTTAGCATTTTCACCAGGCAAATTCAATTCCAAAGCTCCCACATGTGAGGCATTTCTAATTTTACCCAGCTGCAATTTTTCCTGTCAGCTGCCAGCCCTGATTGCTGTGTTGTTTTGTTGCTTGGAGAGGGTTGGAACTCTTTATTTTTGGAAAATTCTTGCTCATAAACTGCAAGTTAATCTTCATTGTGGCTGAAAAAAATACAAGAATCCATGAGTGTTTTATATCAAATAGTGTAAATCTCCTCTTAATATACTCCTCTTACTAATGCTTTTTTGTGGAACTGCTGCTTGACAAAAGGAAAACGATTCACTCCTGGACGTCAGTGGTGTGAACTTGCAAACTGGTAGTGGAGGGATCTTACCACAGAGAGAGCAAGCTGGTCCCTGGAAATTGTTTGTGTGTGCAAGTTACTTCTCTTTCAAAAGGAATAACCTGAGTTAAGTGTGCACATCCGTGGGTTTCTTGGAATAGTAAGACCTGTTGTAACCACACGGTCCAGCCCTTACCAAGGGGACTGTTATCTGGTGGTAGGAAGATGTGTGGAAAGTAAACATTCATATAAAAATCCTGGGATTTATGTGCTCTGTTATGGCAGTGTGATATTATTACAGAGAGAGTAGCAGTATAAAGTAAGTGCAAGACAGAGATGAGTAATAAAATAACTCCTGTCCCTGCCACGGTTAGAATACCTTTCCAGACTGATCAAAACAAAAGCTTTTTTTTGCAAGGAAATGCTTTACAAGTATTTCCATGGCTAACCTAACAACGTAAGTTGAATAAATCCCCAGTTACGTCCCTTTATCAGAATCACAAGAGGTCTGAAGAAGGGATTTAGATGTCACCATTAGACAGTTGTCTGACACACAAGTTGGTACCAACAGTACTGGGTAGAACACTGTAGATGTTTAAATGTGCTGTTAATTCTGAAAAACAAACTTATTTTGCCACAGACTACCCTTCGTCATCTTGAAAATGTGGAGTCTTAGGATACATGTAAAATGTCTAAAATACATAAAAGAAGAAAAATCTATATAAGACCTCTCTAAAAATCCAGATAAACTGTTGCATACTTTTGATGTACAAGAACTTAATACACCTCTTCTCTGTATTCAGTATACTAGTGAGTCCATTCAGATGTATGGGTTATCATACCTACTGATGCTTTTAAATTGACTGAGATGAAGATATCTTCTTAACATCTTATTGTATAAAGTGTGCTGTTATTGCATCCCATTATTGAGGGTGATAAGAATCTCAGAGATCTTAGTGGCTGTTTTATTGCTGGCATACATTGCACGTGCCTGCTGAAATGAACACCATGCATTAGAGTTAACTGGGAAGCAGTCTGCTTCCAGACCTTACAGCCTGTAAGTATCGTATAAGAAAAAAACATTGCAAGATAAGAAAATGTAATGGTAATAAGGCATCCTTTGATGAAAAACAAATGCAGAGTACATTTCAGATTTATAAACTTTTTGAATTCCTCTATTCTCTTTCCATGCCTGAAAGAAAACTGTACTGTCATTTACCCTCAGAACAGGGCCTGAGGTGGTGATTTGATTAATCATGATAAGCAATGTTAGGTACAGTTGTGGGAGGAGGTCAAAGGTTCATATGAGCACCACCTGGCTCCATTAGTTTTACTACAAGTACCATAGTTTTTTATGCTAGCTAACTCTGGGAGGACTTACTTATCTGTAGCATGCAAAATTGAATGAGTGAATACAGGAACATAAATGTTCAACATGTAACATGAAAATGTTTAAAAAATACATTGTAAAAGTTGCTTAAATCTTTTAATAAATAATAGAGACTTCATTTTTTTTCCTTTTGATGCATGATGAGGACAGCTTAATCTTTTCCCCAGAAGGCCTTTCAAGGTCAAAAGAGTTTCTTTATGAATTCCTCCCATGTCTTGGTATTATGTAAGCAAAAAGTTCCTTGGCTATAATAAATATTGGTTAGCTGACCTTTTAAATCAACATTTTAAATAGTTTTGTTTCAGCCCAAAGTTATTTGTAAATGAAACAAATGAAATTATTGTCTTTATTTATTACTCACATTGAGTCAATTAAATTTTCCATAGAAATATGATTATTAAGACATGGCATTGAACTGGAAGTAAAGATATCATCAGGATTTGTTGCTCATCATGCAAATTTATGGTAGAATAGCCCCAATTACACATGCAGGAGTCCTGTAATTGTAGTTTTTGTATTCTAAGGGCATTTTTAAGCCTCTTTGAATCTTTGCCCAGTCATGTCTCCACAATTTCAGACCAGATACGAGCTTTCCACAAAGAGGGTTGATAGAATTCTAAGACCCTGCTAAAGAAAAGCAGTAGGACCTTTCACAGGAATGCCTGCCTAAAACAACGAATTTTTTTTTTTTTTTTTTTTTGCTTTAGTGACAGCTATGCCAAAAAAGGACCTGAGGTTCCTAAGAAACATGAAGGAGGACATGAAGCAAGTATGGCCATGCACTAGAATGAGCCCATGGGAGGGCAACCAGTCTCATTAGAGAACAGGAGCACAAGAACGAAGCACAAGAATAGTGTAGGTGAGCAGTCTTTGTTCAGCCTTTGGGAAGGCTAAAGGGAGACCTTGTGTCTGTCTACAGCTGTCTGATGGGAGGGTTTAAAGAAGGGAAACACTTCTTGGAGGTACCTAGCAAAAACTAAGAGGCGATAGACACAAGTGACAACAAATGAAGTTGTTAGTTACAAGAAAAAATCATATTCACAGCAAGGGGTAGTCAAATATTTAAAATAGTTACTCAGAGAGCAGGTGAAATATTCATCCTTGGGGATATTAAAAATTCAACTAGACAACATTTTGAGTAACCTGCTTTGAAGAGGGAATCAGATGAACTTCAGAGGTCCTTTCTGAATTATTTTATGAACCCTGGGGGAGAAAAGGGAAGAAAAAAGGTTTTATTTAGAAAAAATTCTTATGTCTCTGGTGAAAATTTTGTGTTGCGATGTTAAAACTGACCCATGGAAAAAAATCTGGACATTTAGAGACACATGTCTTGGAAAAAAAAGTCCAGATGAACTCTCCCTATAATTCAACAAAGTTATTTATCTTTGTACTTCATCACCTTCCTCAGCTGTAGGGAACATCTGTTCCATTGGAGTTACCATCTCTTCGTTAATTTATATCTGCAGATGGCAAAAAAGGGGAAAAAATATAAGAAAAGTGAAGTTCAGGAAAAACCTAGGAAAAATATCATTTTCTTGGTCGTTTTCTTATTGTAGTGTTTCTCACACTTAAGGAAGTTATCCTTGCAGACTGTAAGGAAATGCTTTGTGACCAAAGATTGCCTTAGACCTCCTATGATTTCCATAAAATGGACTCGCATACTTTTAAGATCAAGGCAGAGTGCTACTGCAATAAAATTTAAAAAACCCCAAACCAACTAATAAAAATAAAAATAGAGTAATTAACATTATGAGTAAATGAAATATGGTTGGTAAGAAGAAGAATGACAGGTTTACAGATTTCCCCTGCTCCCACTCCCTCTCAGTTCTTCTGTCTGCTCTATTTTCACAAGCTTGTCCCTACCATTGTCAATTCAGTGAAGTCAATTACATGAAGTTTCGTGCTGCAACTCTTTGGCCTGCTGCATCTTGTAATCCCTCTGGTCTTCCACCAATCTTGCTTTGTGTCTGCCAAGCAGAGTCTTTTACATCCCTCTTCAAGTTATCCACTTAATTTCTTAGAGGAACAATGAAATGTAGAAAAAGAAAAGAAAATAATAATCTTGTCTGTCACACAAGGTTTAGGCATAAATCCAGTTTCTCTTGTTATGAGCTGCTTCTGTAGAAAGAGCTTGCAAAATGGCATGGTACAGTTCCCATGCAGAAGGAAAAAAGGGTATTAAACTACCATCTTGATGTGTGGGCAGAAAAAGGAGCCTGGGTTTGAGGAGGATTTACTCATGTTGTTGGACAACAGAGTTTCTACTTTCTTGAACCTTTAAGTCAAGAAATAATGAATATTTTGCTACTTCTTTTTCACTATATGCTCACTGAATTCAAGATACAACTCCTTTCACCTGTATTCTTACTTTTAAGGGAAAGGGAACATCAAGTGTATTTTGTACCAGAGCCCAACTGTGTTGAACAACTGTATGCACATTGTTTTATTATTTTATTTTTCTCTTAGCCTTTTCTTATGATTCTATTGTTCCCATATGTGTTCATTCCAAATAAATATCTACCAACTTTCCTTGGAGCAGTCAGAAACCACTAATGAGCTGTTACATAGCAGCTGTGTCAGATTACTACCAGTTTTCAACCAAATTCTCTGCCCTTCTTTCTCTTCTTGCATCTGCTCCAAAGTATCACTGGAGATTTTTCATTGACAATGAATTCAAGGGTCACTAAAGCACTCAATACCATGCAGAATCAACTTTATGAATATATCCAAGATGGACCTTTGGTGAAGGGTCTTCAAAATGTCAATGATGGACAGATTCATTTCACAAGACAGCCAAAAGCTTAGGTCTTGTGCAGGTTCATGCTACAGGGCAACAGGTAAAATCAGAATGATCACATCTAGCATGACTGTGCTGAATTAGGATGTGCTTTTCTTTTCCTCTTCTGCCTGATGCTTTGAATGTCATAAATGGTCTCCTTGTTGAGCTGTATTTGACCAACTGCTGTCATGCCTGTGCTCTTTTCACTGCCACGTTCTTCTTCTTGTCCCACAGACAGCTGAACAAGTTGCATGCCAGAAGCTCAATGGGAGCTGGAAAGAGCATAAAAGTGTCCTTCTGGCTTTATTTCAATATCTTTGCCAGATCCTGATGTTGGGTGGAACCCGGAAAGTATTCACATAGAAAAACAATTGAGAAAATACTGTTAATAGTACTAATTTGGTTTTTAACAAACTTGAGATGGCCTTAAAACTTAGAGTAACCTTTTACAGTGGTTTATTTGCTTGATGTGGTTACTCCTTGATAATGAGTATAATTTTTTTTATTTTTGGCATAGGAAATATGAAGTCTGGAACTGACTTCTTGTACTTTTTAATGCTTGAAGTCTTCTGGATCAGATGCATTAGTTAAAAAACAAATTAACAGCTAACACCCACCCCTTCAACCTCCACTCTCCCCAACCAAACTAAAGTCCCAAAACAAAAGAGCCCCAAACTTTTTGATAGCAATTATGACCACTGCAAGGGGCAGGGGGAGACCCCATCTGTGTCCTAGTACTCTCAGTGTTTTTGGTACATTGCTCTTATTCTAAGTGTAGTAAATTCAACCTCCAAAAGAAGGGCTCCCTTATGGTTAAGAGCTGGACTGTATCTTGGAAGAATGGTGGTGCCATTGGTGCACCTCTACCATTGGCTTCACTGCCTTCTTTCCGCCTCATCTGAAGCAAGGCACTGTGACCTGATGTTCAGAGATGTCCACCTGAGTGCGTTGCAGCTTTCCCACAGCCTGGAGACCTCATGCTTCTCTGTTCTACCACAGCTATTGCTTCTGTTGTTAGTGAATCCACCCCTTCACAGGCATCTAACTCCTGGTTTCATTGTTCTTAGCCTTGCATTATCTATCTGTTGATCCTCTCTCTAGAAGGAATCTTTGCCTCTCTAATGTTAAGTTTTATTGTAAGCCCAACACCACGCTCCTGTAGCTGTTAATGGATGGTATAATACAAATAATCATGTCTTAGTGGAGTTGAACTAAATGACATCTCGGTCAAAATTGATGCAGAGAATAAATGACTGTGCTATTTCTGACTCCTCAATATTTAACTTTTCTAGACTCTTTTTCATTAAATTTCCAAGGCTACCAAGTGTGAAGTAGTGTTGAATAACATATCAGTACCTAGACATAGGTCTTCCCTGACTCATGTGTGAATATGGGCCTCAGATTTAAGCAGAGGAAATCATAAACAACATTATGGAAATCCAGAGACGTCTCCAAAAGTGTCACTGTGTAACAATACAGTGTAGATGACCAGTGCAAAACTAAAACCCTGCCATAAAAACACATTTAAGAGTAGTAAACAGTTCTTAACATTCCTTAATGGTTGAACTGAATGAGCGAGAAATAGGAGAAAATTTTCATTTACTGATGATACATAGCAAACAGTTGAAGGTCAGAATTAATCCCACATACTTTGCTTTCATAACTGTTGGCCTAATAATTATTACTTCACAATATTAATAAAGGACATGAAGAGTATATTAAAGGATCAGAAATTCCATCAGATACTGAAGTGCTCTTCAGAAATTTGACAACACTATCTATGGCCCCAGAAAACCATGGATAGTGTTGTCAGTGTTTGAGACAAGGCAGATAATCCCCTACTAGTTTTTAGTTATGGATCCTAAGAGCAGTAATAATTACAATCCTGCTTTCTCAGACAACACTTCCACTGAAGTTTCTCTTGGTGAAGACCAGAGGATAGGACATCTTTTGTGATTAAACTCAGCGCTAATAAACCTCCTCCCCTAATCTTTGATGTCAACTTCAGTGTTGTTTCTAACAGGTCTTTCTTTTAATAATATGCTTGCAGCAGAATGGCAACTTTGGTTGTATAGTTCATTGTATTCATGGAAGATTATATCAAAGCATGGACCTCACTGAAGTGTTTTGTATCATTGGCAAATCAGCAGATAATCACTTTCTTTTTTCATTCAGTCCCGATCCAAACTGTTGGAGTAAACAGTGCTCTTTTTGTTGGAATGGGCTTTGCATAAAGACACTCAACTAGCTAACAGTGCATTGTACTTGAAAAAAATTCTGTCAGTGGTTTGTGTTTAAAAATATTGTAAAAATAATCTGTATCTGCAGTCAAAAGAACTGCACTCAGATGTATCACAAGAACAATTTGCCAAACAATCAGCTGAAGCAGGAGGTTCCAATTTTTCAGAGCTTCGAGGGCTCCTGGTGGAGAGGAAATCTGTGCTATATGCATGCTGAGAAGTACGAGATAAGCAGCTTTCCACTTGCTGCAATGTCGTTTTAATTACCCTCCAGTGTCTAATTGTGATCCCCCCCTTGGGAAGTCAGAAGTGAGGACACAAGTTTAAGTCAGGCTCTTCTACTTTTTAAATAATTGCATGTTATGGCAGAAAAAATAGGACCTGGCTTAGAAGGAGTGAAAACTACAATGACAGTAAAACTCAAAAGAAGCACCTCTCTTTAAACCAGTGTCCAAATCTATGATCAACAAAATTCTGCAAGCAGAATATCTCTTCACAAAGTGTATTAAAACTACTTAGGCATGAAACAATTATATATCATTTTTATAATAGACAACTAAGCAGAGCTTCTTGATACCTACTTTAATACATATAAGCATAGTGAAAGGAATCTATAGCAGGGTTTGAAAAGTGCAAATTTCTATTAACCTAAGTTCTGCTTGATGTCTTGTGGGATTGAGGCAGATCCTGTAACATTTTGATGTTTTTTTCTTTATTCCAGTGATGAAGTCATATGAGGTAATGTTACCTATCTGGTAAAGTAGTTATCATTTCCTACTCTTGAACATGAAGAAGTTGATCTTGTTGCACAAGGAAAAAACAATGCAATCGCTTTATGACATGCTAATATTGTAGATATCTGCCCTTGAAGGTGGGCGACATTACATTCATGTTAATAATACATAATTGTTTTCCCTCTGCCTTTGAAAAATACTCCTGATATTTCTTTCAGTTCCAATTTCCAAGTTTTCACTGTCAGTATTTGAAAAGGCCTTTTAATCATACCCTACTTCTAATATTTTAATTATTGTTTTTTAATAATTATAATATTTTAATTTCTCTCCCATTTAATTGTATTTTTCTAGTAGTGTAACTGTAAAGGGCACAGTATAAGAGCACATTGTTAATAGCTATGACTTTTTACATAACTAAGAGCAGGGGACCACCCCTTTGGTTCTTGACATGATATAACATTATGCCATGCTATCCTGCTTTGCTATCAGAGAAAGAAGTCTTTGGGGACGGAGATCAAGCTGTTTGTTTTGCTTTGTTTTGTTTTATTTTGGTTTTCCACAGTTTCTAATACAGTAGGGCCATGTTCTCAGCAGCTCTTCCAGGCACTATTGCAATGTACTTACACAATAACATTAACTCTCTTTGATAAAACATTCTTTGAGTTGACTGTTGGTGTTATTATTTTTTATTCAACTCTACTGAGTTAGCTTCCATTCCCCTTCCATATTTATTTTGTCATTTAAAAATCAATTTACAAATGATTTTTTGTAAATTATATCTGTTTCTAATATTCAGAATATTTCCCAGATCAATACAGTATTTCATATTTGTTGTTGGTTTTGTTAGCAAATTCAAAGATAAATAGATTATAAAGTATAAAATTGAGATATAAAACATTCTAATCTACTGTGATACTTTATGTGGTTGTGGGTTTTTTTTCTTTTCTCCCTTGAAAACTTCTGATTGCAGTGGTATAGACTTGCTTAGAATGTCATTTAGATTGAAGGTTATGTGCCTGAGAATAAGCCTTACTCTCTTATAATGGAAGAAGCTACATCAAATCCAGGCTTGTGATGTCTTACCATGCAAGTAATTACCATTACTTACTATGCAAGTAATACAGGACAAAATTTTTCTTGGTATGATCACAGAGCAGATTACTTGTGTTAATCAACAAGGTCAGTGAGTCTAGGGTTATTTGGGGTTATTTGCTGTAAACCATAATGTAACTCATGAAAATGCTGCCTGTGAAGTCTCTGAAGCTGAGGAATATTAGCAGCTGAAAGCATTCTGTGGAGCTGTGTCCCAAGCTGCTTCTGGGTTCTTGTCATGTGTCTGACCACTTCTGGAGACAGGGGCTCAATGGACTGTCAATGTGACCCCATGTTGCTGTTTTTATATTCTACCAGAGCAGGTTTGTCCCCCACAAGCCGTCTGTGGATCTCTGCTGCCCTGTGGACCTCCATGGGCTGCAGGGCCACAGTGGCCTCACCATGGTCTGCACCAAGGGCTACAGAGGAATCTCAGTTCTGGCACCTGGAGCACCTCCTACCTCTCCTTCTGCACTGACCTTGGTGTCTTCAGGGCTGTTCCTCTCATGTGTTCTTACTCCTCTCTTTGGCTGCAATAACTTCTGTGCAATAACTTTTGTTTCCTTCTTCTTCAATACATTATCCCAGAGGTGCTGCCACCATCACTGGCATGGATCAGCCTTGCCAGAAGTGGGTCTGTCTTGGAGCCTGCTGGCATTGGCTCTGTCAGGCATGGAAAAGCTTCTGGCAGCTTCTCACAGAGGCCAACCCTGTACTCCTGTACCTCCTGGTACCCCTGTGTTACCAAAACCTTGCCATGTAAACCAAATACAGCATTTCAAAGGAAAGGATAATTTGAAGGTAAGTGAAGAATGGAATTAAGTACAAAATGGGTTTACTGAATGTAGGTCACAGCCAACTAATCTGATAGTGTTTTTTAAATTATAATATCTGCCAATGCAACATACTTGGATCCTAATAACAATCTTCCTGAAATCAAATACTGAAACTTAGTAGATATCAGGCAGAGTTGAATCAGCCCCAGAGCTTGTTTGACCATAATCATGCAGTTCTTTCTGTTTATCATTAACAAAAATAAAGTTGTCAGGACAGTTTGCTCTTTTGCTGCTGTTGGTTTCATTTGCTTTCTAGTGTTATGCTAATAAAACCTTTTGTCAGCAGATGCAAATTAGACCTCATTTAGCAACAGCAAAACGTTTTGACAAACCTTTTTTTTCCATGCAGATTTACATTTTTAGTGCTGAATGGAAACCACATGAAGAAGACAGATAGAAATTTGTTCATGCAAATCTGCAATGCTGTTTTTGCTGAGTTTTCCTCCCTCCTGCTTTCATGTCCACCCAGGTATGTCCTATTAATGTAAGACTTTAACCTTCTACAGATTCTTAGAAGACTCATGTGGGATCTGAGGAATAAAAAGTTTGTTACTGTAATTTGACTAAGGTCAGTTGGAAAGAAAATGCAAATGAATCTATACAAAATACAGAATTTTACTGCACTAAAGGTCCAAACCTAATTGCTTAGGTCCTTAATAAATGCCCCGAGACAGCCTTGGACTATTACTTTTTATGTTAAGAAAACAAACAAAACTTTCCTCCTTTATATGAGAAATGAAATCTAATTTATTATGTTCATAAAGGCATGACATTACTGATATTTGAGACTGAAATTCTGTTGAACAGGAGGAAATTATGGCTGGGCTTGGATAAAACTGTGTAGCTGTCACATGCTGCCTGAGATTCTCCATTAGTTGGAGTAGTAAAGGCTTGTACTTTATTACTGTACTTATTACTGTACTGTACTTACTACTGTATCACTAAGAAGTTCTTAGCTGTGAATAATTTATTACAATAAATATGTTTACCAGCATGGGTTGAGTATAATATGTAGAAAACTGTCATAAATGAAGTGTTCTATAAATGACAGCATGGTGAAAAGAGTAATAATTCTCCCTAAATGTCAGAAACTGAGCTGATGAGAAGAAGAAACATATATAAAATGAAGAGGTGGATTCCAGTCACTTCTTCTGTCACTTCATCCAAGCAGGAATAAAAAACAGTCACCATATCTCCCTTTCATTTGATTAACTTTGTAATCTGCTTTGTGCTGAAAGCACTGGGTGTATTCTTTGGAAGACCACCAGAATTATACTAATGTATTTCTGTTCACAGAGTATGAAGTTAAAAGGTAACAGGCTCAAAAGGGAACATTAGAGAATCCTATTTGAATGCACTAACGTCCTAACACAACTCAGGCCATCGATTGAAAAACATGATGCCAAACAGTGCATATGAGCTACAAGTTGCTAACCTTTTCTATTTTATGTAGGAAAATCTGTACCCTCTGGAGATTAAAAAAATAGTCTAGAAGATAGGAATGTCTTTAAATCCCAGATGAATTCCTTAATTAGGATGTTCTTTAGTTGGTATATACTTTATCAGAAATGAGACCTCTATTCATGTTTTCTTTGCTTTCTGCATGTCAGATATCAGGACATTTAGATTACAAAATAAAATTTAAAAGCAGATCCTGCAGTAGGAGAAGCCTTTTGTGTTCCTTAAGATTCTTATGGCTTAACTACCTACAGGGAATGCTTTTCATTAGCTGGAGAATGAAAGAAGCAAATGTTATTCTACAGGCCCATGTTTGTCATTTGTTGATAAGCAGTCAAAAAGTCAATGTGACCCATATGTCCAAACAATATGCTGCTGGACATATTTTTCCTAATGCACTGCAAATGAGATCATGCATTGTATCTCTAGCATATGCATTTATTCTCTTACATTTTCCTTTGTAGAAAATGATAAAATAATACTTGGCACAGTAATGTAAGGGGTTTTCTTCCTTTATTAGTCTGTTGCATGAAGGGCAGAGGTAATGTGGTTGGTCCTCTTCCATCCAGCTATTTTTAGCAAGATGAATGAGAAATTATCATTGTGAGTTATTATCCTGGTTCACATTCTAGACCACCTGTGAAAATGGAAGCAAATGGTGGACAGCAGAAGGGATATTTTAAGTGTGGTTGTGTCTATGGTGTCACAAAATACTTGAGCACTGGTGAGGCCACACCTTGAGGGCAGTGTCCAGTTCTGGGCCCTTCACTTCAAGAAAGACTTTGAGGTGCTGGAGCATGTCCAGAGAAGGGCACTAGAGCTGGAGAATGGTCTGGAGCACAGGTCCTGTGAGGAGCAGCTGAAGGAGATGGGGTTATTCAGCCTGGAGAAAAGGAGACTCAGGGGTGACCTTATCACTCTCTACAACTGCCTGAAAGGAGGCTGTAGCTGGTGCATTTTTGGTCTCTTCTCCCAGGTAACAAGTGATAGGACAAGTGGAAATGGCTCCAGGTTGCACCAGGGGAGGGTCAGTTGGAATATTAGCAAAAATTTCTTCACTGTAAGGGTGGTCAAGCATTGGAATAGGCTGTCCAAGGGTGTGGTGAAGTGACCATCTCTGGAGGTATTTAAAAGAGGTGTCTATGTGGCGCTCTGGGAGATGGTTTAGTGGTGGACTTGGCAGCGTTAGGCTTAAAGTTGGACTTGACCTTAAACATCTTTTCCAAACTAAATGATTCTATAATCAGATACAGGCAACTGATTAAGATTCTTAGTTTTAATTTAATTTAATTTTACTTCAGGAATTTGAAATTGAATCTTTTAATTAGGTGTCTTAACATGGATTACAACAAGGAACTTTCCATTCTTGAACAAAGTTTGATGGCCATTATTCAACATTGCCTTCTTGCACTTTCTGTTATTACACAAATATATGTAAATATATGTGTGCTTATGCATCAGTATATAGATAAGATGTCCCCAGTGTTATGTAAAACTTGAACATGAAAATCCTTCATCAGTGGCAGAGATGGGCATGATTGAAGGTCAGTAAGTCATTCACATGATCAGCAGCTTTCAAATTCACACTGAGAAAAGCTTAGAGTAGGATGGAGCGAGATCTCAGAGAACAGTGGCTAGAAATACTGTAATTGGCCAAAAATGTTGATTAATCTCTAAGCTGTATTCTACTTTGGTCTAGGAAAGAAAAAAAAGCTTCTTTCAGGTTTACTTACGCCTTTATGAACAATTTTGAAAAATGTAGAGGTAACATGGATACCAGAAGTGGATGAGGTGCTCCCTTGTGCTTTGTTCCATGCAGAGATGAGATCCTGTCTTGTCTCTCCCTTGCATTTCCTTCCTAATACATCTGAAAGGCATGACAGTTTCTTAAGTCACAGCACAGCTCTGAGAAGTTGGTTTTCATTAATTCCCTTTGCTCCTGATTGTTGGTCCCTGTTTTGTAGGTATGGCCTGCCTGTCATATTCCCAAATGTATCACTTTGTATTTCCCATGAAAGAAATAAATATAATCTGAAAGGAAGCAGGTTGCTAGGAAATTCAGGTCTGTTTGTCTTGAAAGCCTGTCATCCTTGTAACTGCTGTATTTTACTATACCTATTGTCATCATCATTAAGGACTTCTGGAATGTGTAGACAAGGCTTATTTGAGTGGCATTTAATACTGCAGAAGCCCACATGAGTAGTTTTTCTAATACTGACACTAACACTTTGGTTTTAAACCTTCTAAGGTGCCTTTCTCTTGCTCAAGAGTTAAACTGAATGTGATATAGAATGAAGTCAGAGGTGTTGTAAAAGTCTGTATCTGTTTCACCCATGCAGTTACATTTTCTGCAATAAGACTGAATTCTTTTTATCTTTGTTAAGAATATTCCTTTCTCAGACACTATCAACTGGCATTTGTTACCTTTGTAAGTTCAGTAGCTGTCAATAGTACACATGTGTATTAAGATAGCCTGCAAAGAGGGACTAAAAAAAAAAAAAGCACTTTTTTAGAGGTCTCAGATTCAGTATCAAGGATTTTAAGGGTCATTGCAAAATATATTTGGATATAAAAATTAGAAAAGTCAGAGGACTAGTGTTAGCTCTGTAATAAGTTAATCCACATAACTTTAATGCCCTGGAGTCCTCTCAAGATATCTGGCCTACTGGTATCTTATCTTCTGTATACTACACAGTGAATGAAGTTTTCAGTGATTTTTTTCGCACTTGTCCAGTTCTCAAGATTAATTAAAAATGTATATATATTTTTTGCCATCTATTGAAGGACTCGTTAGAAATATATGTTCGTTTCTTTTTAATTCTTAAATGTTTCTTCATGTTATCCTTGATTTCTGAAGCAGTGGATGATAAAAAGGCAGCAGTCTAAACCGATGATAGCTTCCTTACATCATCTTTTAAACACTTCAATCTTTTATTTTGTTCTTCACCCATGGCAGAAGAATATCCTTTGCAGTTTACACTTACAACTTTTCTTCCAAAAGCCCCAGTTGTGATATGTTGCTTCAACAGTTTCACATGTAATACTCTTTTGATAGAATACTACCAACTGTATTTTATTTCCGCTTGTATACTCCTTGCTTTCAAGTCTCAGTTGAAGGTGTCTGGTTTTCCTTTCTTGCTTCTAATTTCCTGTTCTAATTTCTTGTGTCTTTGTAAGTAGTGCAAAATATTGGGAAATATTAGTAGGTACTCACAAAACCTAGTATTTTGATTTTTTGCATGGTTAAATTCCTCGTTTTATTATTTTCTGAATTAATATGTCTTAGATTTTGTTAGGTTAAAAGTCCAACATTTAACTGCGAACTCATCTTCCCCCCCCATTTAATCCAACCAGACACTAAGTTTTCAACTGCTCAGCAATGTCTGAATAGTCACTAAAATGACCACCCTTGGCAAATTTGCTCATTATGACAGAGAGATAAGATCAGGTATTAGTATATTTGGGTTGCTTTCTCTTTCCCCCCTTTCTCTCCTCCTTATCATCTCATTGGAATGTTTACTTCCTCTTTATTTTCTGGCCTTATACTACCAGAAAACTCTTCTTTTGGATTCACACTCTTGGTTGTGCACTTTCCAATCTTTTTGTGCCTGTACTCAGCTGAGGTTTAGCCTGATGGAAGCTGCTGAAAGTAGGATGTTCTTAGGCTAAGGACAGCATAGCAGATGTAATGTGCAGCCCAGGAAGAAGGGATTAACATGGCAAGAATAGAACTGTAAGAGAGAGAGAGGGGGGGAAGAAAGGTGAGAAAGACAATGCAGCTAAAAGCTTTCTCCAGGTATGCCTTCTTTAGGTCTGTCTGGCATAAAATTTTGAGCTTTTGGACCTGTGTTCACTCAGCATTGGGAAAAAGATAGAACCATGGATAAAATAACAACTATAGAGATTGACATGCTAAAGGTGAGATAAATAGGCCTCCTTCTGCAACGGAGCAATGATGTGCTTTGCCTTGTCCCATTCCTTAAGCAGTTTGGACCTCCCAGAGGTTGCTTTACCACTCTTGGCTACAGTGTTCATTTCATACAATTGCTTTTTGTTTGCACAAAAAAGCTTGTGGCTCTAGAAGATGAGGTGAACTCCATAATGTCCTTATTTTAATACAAAGATAAAAAGGTGCCATGAGCCATTTTTTGAGCAGTGAAATAACGTTCCAACAATGAATGACAGGAAAAAAGAAAAGCTTCTGTTCTGGCAATTTTTTGCTGCAGGTATTCAATCTGTTTGTAGTAGGTGTGTTAATAGTGGCAACACTGTGACTTATCTTAGTTCAGATCCCACATTAAGTTGTTAAAGAAGCATTGACTTTGTTGCAGTTGCTGTAAACATGTTTTTATTGTTGGGATATACTAGTTAAACAGAGTGTAGCATTCTTTATGGCCATCTGTTTTTTAAATGTGTGCTCTGGAGATATCTATATATAAATAAAGAGTAGTATCCCTGTTAACTAAACATGAAGACCAAATTCAAATGCCAAAAATTATTTCTGTTTTCTTCCTGTGAGTGAGTCTGTTATGTCTCTTATAACACTGAGAGATAGACTTACTGTTTCTGTATGATTATATAGCAGCTAAATAATTGATTATGCAGCCATCATGCAGTCTTTGTCAGGTTGTTGCAATCCAATCATGGACAAATTCTTTGCATCCATCCTCATAAATAATTCCCACTTGGGAATTTGAATGGAAGGGTTGCACCTTAAAAAGACCGATCATGATATCTCAGATTAGTTGCAGTTGCACTGCCTTGTCTTACTGGTTTTCCTTTGGAGGGGCTGAATGTAAAGGCTTTTGATTTCCCAAAGTGACTAGTGATTCTGCGTGCCTTGCTAGGAGTCTGCAAGTTTCCAGTGTGTTTTAATTTTCAGAAAATTAAGTCCATGTAATTTCTGTTACAGACTGCAAACACACTGAAGAAATCAAAATTGGAAAGAGTTTTTTACCTTTTTTCTGCATTTTTGAAAGGTAAATTTATTTCTTAGGGTTTTGTTTTTCTTCTTTTTTTAAATGTAACTACATAGTGTGAAAAAATTATTGGTTCTAATGAGTGTTTTTCCCAGAAAAGGTGGAGAAGGAAAATCTCTGGGTGAAGAAGACTTAGTATGAACCACAGCATTCTAAAACAATGAAGAATGAATTCCTGCATCTATCTCTGACAATGAGTTTTTAGTCTTTCTGCCAGGTATCTTTTAGAAATCTCTAATAAGTCACTGTTGCCGCTGCTCCATTTCTGACTAGCTGAGCAGGGTACTGCATTCAAGGGAATGGAAAAGAGCTGAGTTGGAATGCTAGTGATTTTGTGTTTTAAATTAGACACAAATCATACAGGATGCATAAGTAATTCAATGGTGCATATTCATTTGTATCTATAAATAACCTTGAAAAATAGATGTGTTTCCAGTTTTATGTGGATATTTTTCCAAAATGTTTGTCTTGTAAATATGCGAAGGAACATATCTTCATTTTGTTATGGAGCCTTAAGTTCCTTAATTGTAAAAAAACCTAATTTGCAGAGAATGAAAGAGGTTTTCTGTATACTATCCACAATAAAATTGGAAGGAGATCTATTCCTATTAAAACTGTCTCAGGCAAAACCATTTATTACAACCATAAAAGTACTATTGGTGCACCAGTTGTAAGGAATAAAATTTTAGAGACATGTCCTGGCTATTTTCACCAGCCACAGAGTTCAGGAGGAGGCTGATGTAATATTTTCTTTTATTTTGGAGGAGAAGAGAAAATGAGGGTAAGCTTTATTTTTACTATTATTATTATCATCATTGTCATTGATCTTATGGGAGGTTGAGAAAAAGCTCTGTTACACCTAAAAAATGTTGGTATTTTCTTTCAAGAGGATGAAATGCAACCAGAAATAATCTTCTTTTTTTGAGATGCTGTTAATGGATATCTTCATGAAATAATGCAAGCACCTCCAAATATCTGTTTTAATTTATTGCATATTTAATATTGCTGGAAAAAAACGTTTGTAAAATCTGTATAAAGTTAATGTGAGGTTATGAGAATTGCACTGTGTTCCTTCCACAACAAGGTTCAGTCTTCCAGTTGCTTACTTTTTATGGTCCAGTGAAGATAACCTAACATTTTTAGGTCTAAAACAGTCTCAGTTGCTTTCAGTCCACTTCTACTGTACATGCAACACCTCAAGGTCAAAACAATCACTACCACAAACTTCAGTGAGAGTGAAACGAGTTATTGTATCTGCAGGTATGACATCCCTTCTTCCAACCTGCTGCCCCTTTCTTTAGCAATAGCTTCCATGTCTGAGTCAATAAGCTAACATAGAAAAATATGTCAAATTTAGATGATAAAGGCATCCTACCTTACTTTTTATAACTTTTTTTTTTCAGACCTTCAGAGCCTTTTGCATTTACTTACTGCAAAAATATTCTCTTTCACTATGGTTAATTTTATTGCGTTGGTTAGAAATAGACAGAGAGTGACAAACTCCAGACTGGTAACACTTTAAATGAGCCAGCAGTGAGCGATCAGAATAAGATCACAGGAAAAATGAGGTATTCTCTAGCTCAAGCTACTACAGTTTTAATAAAAATAGATTTATGTAATTCTTGATCAGAGTAAATTGATGCTGCTACTTAGAAGTCAACAGATTTAGACCTTTTAACTTAATACAGGAGTATTAAACCATTGCTTTATATATATGAAGTGTCGCTTTTAAACAAGTAAACAAACATCAACCCACCAAACACACAGAAAACCTCTATACCAAAACAGCTCCCTCCGTTGCCTCTCCAAACTGCTGGTTTACTTCTGAAGTGTTCTTCAGGTCAGTGCCATGTACTTGCTTCTCTCCACGTGTGTGAACAAGCTTATGGATGGTCTCTGACCTAGACATGCCTGCGTGGCTCCCAGCCTTGCTGCCCACATCCTCCACAAACTGCCCTGTCCACAGCAGGGAACGGGGCAAACTTCCTCCTCTGCTGCACCTTGCTCCCACAGGCAAGAGAGAAGCCGATGAGAGGACAATTTTAGGCCTTTTGGGTGCTGACCAGCCTACCACGCTTTAAGGCGACCTGATCCCCATGCCAGAGCAGGCTTCCCTGTGATCCTACTTACCATTCACATTTAGCTTTGTGTTTATGTGTGTAGTGTTCTCTGCTGAAGCAATGTAGTATCATGCCCCATGTCTCAGTATGGCAAAATAATGGAAAATTAAAAGATTTTTGTTGTATTTTTTTTTTTGTTTAATGCTTATTGCTGAAAAATCTGAGGTCACCACTAGGCTAGAATGTCATGCTGTTTCCATCAAACTGCTGTTTGCAATGTGATGTGAACCATTGTTCAGGCAGTTTAGAGATAAAGCTGTCATCCACCTTCTGTGCCCTAATGCCACGTGTTACAAAGACAAATGCACATGTGGGCAAGATTTCTGACCATGAACAAGAGGAAGCTATTTCAATGCAATTAGAGTTCATCAAATCCGACAAAACTGTGTGCACCCCTAGAACTAAAGTGAGTGCAGCTGTGTTCTCTGCATTTTGCTTTATGTTGTATTTCATGGGTACACATAACAACAAGTTTGCTTCATTAAACTGGTAACACTAAGTGTGTAAGAATTAATAACCTGGTGATGAGTGAATCTCAAAATATCCAGAGGTTTCTTCTAGTTTGGATAGCAGTAAAAAGTGCAGATGATGATCTGAATGTATTAGATCTCTCAAAACAGACTGGGGACCCCAGTACAGAAGAATTTTGGCCACTGTGAGAATTAATTTTGAACTGAATGGAGCAGTGCCCAAGGCAGCTGAAACCAAATGGTAGCAATCAGCAGCAAAGACAGTGAGAGAAAAATGCAAAACCTACACAAGTTATGTAGCCAGTTTCATTTCTATTTAACTCTGGCATGTTTTTTCATATTGGCTCTGAAATCTCTTGGCATGTAGATGAAGATATCCCAGCAGTTTGAGCATAGTTTTACTCTTCATTTCTTTGAAAATGCTTTATGCCTGCAGTTAAGGATGTTCAGCAGAAACCTGCATCTTCAAACTGAGTCCAATATCAAATTCTAGTCTGTCCCTTCCCTTCTAGTTCCACCAGAGCAGGCTGGCTCCAGACATCATGCTCCCTTCAATGTTTGAAGGCACCAAAGGAGAGTAATCTGCTGTCCAGTGTGGAAGTCAGATGCTGGGGCAGAATTGTCTTGTCTGTAGAGCAAAGAGAGTTGACATAAACAGTTTGAAACATTAGGACAGTGAAGTAACAAGATGAGAGACTACAGATATCCAGATTTTTTTTACATTTAAGGGATGTATATTTTAAAGAACAATGCATTCTCAGCCCTGATTTTTTTTTTACCTAAGCATTTTTGTAAAGGAATGCCTTTATTTTTACTAAAATGCCACTTTGGGACAAAAATGACTGTAGAGTTTACAATTCTAGATGAAGTAAATCTTAATTGCATCAGAAGTTCACGTGAGGTTGACGCCTCTCAAAGAAGGCTGTCAAAAGCCTGCAATATCAGTGATCATGTTTCATGCCTAACTAATGAGTCTTTTAACTTTTGGCAAAACCTATGCTTAAAAAAAGATTAAAATAGATTTCATCTGGGATACCTAAAACAACCACTCATTGAAGAAACCCTTTTAGGTTTTATGATACTCAAGGAAATTTATGTTTTTTAGATATGGTAATTTCCCTAGAATGAAAATTAGGACCAGGGGTTCATTAGGAATCTTATTTTCCAGTATTTATCTTGTATATCTCTGCTGGCAAAATTCTTTGGCCTTAAAATTCTGCTGTTAATCTCTGCACGAGTTAGATTTATTTTTAAATGTCAAGTAAATTGATCAACCTGCTCTTGTTTTTATTACAGAACTGTAAAACTTACCAGATGCTGCTGCTGAGGGTTGGTTGATGAGGATGCTTGTCAATGGCCCGAGGTAGCGTAGAAGTACAAGGTCAAGGAGATTATTTTTTGAATGAGCAACATTTGAAAGTGTTTCACATTTATTTTAAGAGAGACCATGGACTGTGTGAGGGCATCTTAAGTCCCCACCTTTTTCTCCTTATAGTTTTGGGCTATTGTGTTTAAAAGAAAACTTGTCTGGTTTGTTGTTGTTGTTGTTTTGTTTGTTTGTTTTGTTTGAGACAATGAGCAATGAGCAACCTGAAACTTGTCCTTGCTCTTCTTCAGCACCACACACCACGTGACACTGGAAGAGGAAAAAAAGTCTAGGAAAACAGGGCAGCAATATTACTTCTGGGTGTCTGCAGTTTAAGAAAATACTCTCCCTATCAGACTTTTCTAGATGGCAGAGGCACTCAAGTTGTTGGCAGTGATGGTTGATGCTCACTGGGAAACAAGAGTTTGTGTCCATGGGTACAGATCCTTCTATCACACCCACTGCTCAGCAAAAACTAAATGTGTGATAACTGTCCTGCAAGCTTGTCAAAAATCTATAGAACTTGTTTAATTTCTTAAACATCATGCAGTACATTTGGTTTTGGTCACTTGAATAATCTGTGATTCTCGGGGGAAATAATAACTCAGTGACAGGTTTACGAGCTGAGCTGCTGGTTATATGATATAATTTACTTCCATAATGGAAAGTTAACAAAAATATGAAAAATTTACATAAGACATGGCAAAGACTGTAATTTTCACCAGTTGTGTCAGGAAATCTCTTGAATGCATTTCACGTATATCCAAACTATTAATTTTTTTTGAAATAGCTCTTTGTGCCCATTGAGGGCTTGTTTGCATAGGAATTTTTAAATTGCTGAATTCTTTAGCCTTTGAGTAGGATAGAGGGGAGAGAAAGAAGAAACAGAGAGTATAACTTTCAAACAGCATCCCCCCAGCTCCAAACTTTCAGATTTTTCAGTGTCCTAGAGTTAAAACATTGTTTGTCTGATTTGTTTTATGATAAATATAATCTTCTGGGTACAGTCTAGACAAGAGGTACTTTAAATGGAAAGGTGCCTTTCCTTCCCTCTGTTAGAGGAATCCAATGCTGGGGTTGTGGTTTAAAGGAAACTCTTACCTTTTGACTATGGAATAACTGGCATGACCTCCTTGTAAAGTGTTGGAAAGGGGTTTTGCAGTTACATCCAGGAATTCTTCTGGTCCCTCCACTTTAGGGGAAGAAGTGAGATTGCTCAGGGAGCTTGGTGACTGCAGTGGAGGAGCTGGTGGAGAAAGTCCTCATCCAGTAGTTCTGGCACATGCATCAGCAGTAAAGGATGCAAATGAGACATTCCAAGAGGAAGTAATAAATTTGACAGCATTTATGCTAGAGACTAGCGTTGACTAGTCTCAATGAAGGGAAATAGACATCAGAAAAGCAGAGTAATTTTATTTAGTCATGACTTAAATAAGAATCTTCTAGTTCCATTAATTTAAATGCAATAAAAAAATGAATATGTTGTTTCTTATATATGTAGCCTTTAGCAATGCAAAGCCAACACCTACATTTTAGCTACTTAATCAGTTTATATATTTAGTTGAGTGATATTATGTATAGAAAAATTCACCTGTGTTATGTTGAAAAGGGGAAAATTGTTCCTTGCCTCATTCTTTATGGTACAAGCTGACACAGTTTAATGAGGGCAAAGGAAGTTATCCAAGGAATTAAATTTGGCTCT